>NW_024062592.1:0-471074 GCF_006381635.1 Hibiscus syriacus
ATTTTGGGTTTGAAATGGTTCGAAATACTTTGAAAGATTATTTTGAAATTGTTTTAAGATTAAAACTTAATTTTACACTTAAGTAAGGATTAAAAATGATTTTTGAATATTTGGAGTAATGTTTTATATTCGAATAAATTTCGAACATACTTTAGAAAATCATTTTGGAAAATCTTAAAATTCATTTAACTTAATTTGTTATATCGAAATATCAAAATGTTTTCAACAATCTCCCCCTTTTTGATATAAAAAACATTTTAGTAATTTTAAGATTTTGAAATCAAGTTTTGAAATTACTCCCCCTTACTTTAACACTTCTCCCATTTATCATTTTAAAAACACACACTTAAACACACTTCTTCTCCCCCTTTTTGTTAAATCAAAAAGATTCAAATAAACGTGAAAAATATTAAGCCATTTGATTAGGTATATGTATGCATAAGCTGCTAAGATCACAATTAAGAGAAACGTTAGCCATTAGTTCCGTAATCAATATTCATAAATAATGTGATATGGCAAAATTGGTCATATTGCTAATAATGATGTAAATGATGCAATAACGAATAAAAACACCAAACATATAAGTTCACACTATCCATAAATCCAAAATCCAACAATCCACAAAATCAAACAATTCAAAATGTTGAAACAATATTCATTTTGTTCAAAGTTTTAAAGCTAAACACAAAATCAAGCATCCGGATCGGTAGGAGGAAAACGGGCTCGCATAGCAGCCATTTCATGAGTTAGTTCATTAATACGAGCATTGGTTGCTTCATTGTTTGCACGCATCTCCTGAAGAATCTCTAATTGTTGAGCTCCCATTGTGGATAAATGAGACTCTATAGAGGAAAAGCGCGAATCCATTGTCGCATAACGGAAATCAAATGTCTCCATAAAGGATTGAAAATATGGAGGCATTTGAGTCGATTGTTGTGCGTGCTCCTCGGGTTGTTCAGGTTCTTCTTCAGCTTCATCGATATCCCTCATTAATTGTTCAAACTCGGGATCTTCGTCAGCTTCGGGTGGAGCTTGTGAAGAACTAGCCCGGAGTAGAAGATCGAACCCATGCACCGGTTTCCTTATTTTTGACCCATCCCGCTCTTGTTAAAGAAAGAAGATTGATTTGTTTCTTAAGAGGAAATGAGGCATCTAGACCAACTCGGAGTTCGGCTTTAGAAAAGAGATTACTAAGGATACAACCGTAAACTAGTGAAGAACAGAGTTTCTTATTTGGCACTAAGTTAACGGTTTCAACGATCTCAGCAAAGATAATCTCGGAAAGGTTTATTTTATATTGTTTTCAAAACAATGCAACCACCAAAGGTCTAAAGCTCTAAGAGTAGAATAACGACCCCCGGATGGTCGAAACCACCAAGTGATCATAAGATGAAGAAAACGCTCATGGAGATCTAAAACACTTGCACTATCATTCGTTTATATCGTGAGCCTAAAACTTGTTTTTCGTTTGATAAACCTTCATTATCCAAGCCTAAGGCATTGGCTATGTAATCGGATCAAGATGGAAATATTGACCTAGGAGGTAGGAACGCACTCCTATGGTTTTGGTTTTGTCACGATTTTGATACAAACGGCATTACAGTAGAAGATACGAACAAGTTGATGATAGACAATGGGTTCAAGTTCGAAAAGTTTATCAAATTTCCATTCGTGCAAGATAGGGAGATTTAAAGTTAATATCAACCATAGTTTGAAGAGATGGGATACGTTCTTCCCTAATCTTATACGAGTCAAAATATTGGTAAAACCAATAACGATAATCTTTAGGACCCGGTTGATTGAAACAAGAATTTTGGATAGTCAAGTTAGGATCAAGATTTGGAATAGGATTTTGAGGAATAGGAGGAGGATTTGTTGACGACTAGAACGACTAGATGAAGACCTAGCACGTTTAGGATTGGACATGGTTTAGGAAATCGGAATAGAATTGATAACCTGCAATTTTAAAAACAAATGTATGCAATTCAATTAATCCCAAAACTCAAATGAGTCCTCAATATTTCAAGGTTCTCTAAATCAATCCTAATGGGCAAAGTTTTTGAAAAACTTTTGAAAAATATGGTTTTGAGAAAACAATATATGTATAGTTTTTATAACAACAACATAATTTAATCAAAACACAATAATTTGAAAATTAACATTTTTTTTTTCGAAAAATTAAAAAATTTTGGAAAATTCTTGTGTTTTTGATGAAATTAGTTGTAACATCTAGTTTCTAATCACTAAATAATCAATGCCCGATCACTATTTCAACCTAGAACTAATTAAAACTAATCCTATGTTCAAAATCAATGAAATAGAGAGTTTAGAAAAATTTACCTTGAAAGATGAAGATTGAGGGGATTTAGATGTTGTTTGCACGATTTTAATGATGATTGCAAGTTTAGGAGATGATATTTGAAGTGATTTCCGATTAAAATCAATGATTTGAGGCAAGAATGGAGATTTGAGTGCTTAGAGGGTGAGAAACGGCGGAAGAAGAAGAAAAATGAGGGTTTTGGGGTTTTTGGGGTGTTCTGCCCGATTTAACAGAACCCCAGGGGGTATCGATTCCCCTGTGGGGGGAATCGGTTCCCCTTCAAAGGGGGAATCGGTTCCCTCATGGGGGGATCGATTCCCTCTGCACAAAAATGCTAAAATCCGACTTTTAAGCACATAAAATGCTAAATTAATCTTCTCTAGTGGTATAGGCAACTCATATATTGAAAAATAATTATGTTCAAACAATTAAATTAATCTTTAAACATTATTTGAACATAAAATTAATTTTCATTAAGAATCATAAACTCCCCCTAACTAATAGCAAGAATGCAATCAAAAAATTATTTATAAGCATTTTTCAGTATTTATTAAAAGTGCTAAATTATTTTAAACACTAAGTGAAGATAGGTTAGTTAAACCTAATTCTCTTCTAAGTGTCCAAAACCTTTCCTTGTCTAAGGGTTTTGTAAAGATATCCGCTAATTGATGCAAAGTATCAACATATTCTAAAATATCTTCCTTAGTGACATGGTCTCTAATGAAGTGATGTCTTATTTCAATGTGCTTAGTTCTAGAGTGTTGGATGGGATTTTTAGTGACAAATAGCACTAGTATTGTCACACTTGATAGGAATGGTACCTACTTCAATTCCATAATCAAAAAGTTGTTTCATCCATAAAACTTGTGCACAACAACTACCGGCTGAAATGTATTCCGCTTCAGTGGTAGATAATGCAACACAATTTTGTTTCTTTGAAAACCAAGAAATTAGCATATTTCCAAGGAATTGGCAAGTACCGGAGGTGCTTTTCCTATCTAATTTGCATCCTCCATAATCCGCATCAGAAAAGGCATGCAAGCTAAAGCTAGAGTCTCTAGGATACCAAAGTCCTAAACTAGGAGTGTCCTTAAGGTATCTAAAGATTCTCTTAACAGCTAGTAAATGTGATTCTTTAGGACATGATTGAAACCTAGCACACAAGCAAACACTAAACATAATATCCGGTCTACTTGCGGTTAGATAAAGCAATGAGCCAATCATGGATCTATATAATTTAACATCCACACATTTACCTCCTTCATCTAAGTCAAGCTTTGTTGAAGAGCTCATTGGAGTGTTATGAGGTTTCCCATTTTCCAGTCCAAACTTCTTGAGCATATCTTTGACATACTTAGCTTGATTAATGAAGATGCCATCTTTTCTTTGCTTGATTTGGAGTCCCAAGAAAAATGAGAGCTCCCCATCATGCTCATCTCAAACTCACTTTGCATTAGCTTAGAAAATTCTTGGCAAAGAACATCATTAGTAGAACCAAATATATATCATCAACATAAATTTGAACTACTAATAAATCTTTACCTTTTCTCTTTAAAAACAATGTAGTGTCAACCTTTCCTTTTAAAAAACCTTTTTCAATTAAAAAATTTGACAATCTTTCATACCAAGCTCTAGGAGCTTGTTTAAACCATAAAGAGCTTTTGTCAATTTTAAAACATGATCCGGAAAATTTGAATCTTCAAAACCTGGAGGTTGTTCCACGTACACTTCTTCTTTTATAAAACCATTTAAAAATGCACTTTTAACATCCATTTGATATAATTTAAATTCATTGAAACATGCAAATGCTAATAACATTCTAATTGCTTCCATCCTAGCTACGGGAGCGTATGTTCATCATAGTCTATGCCTTCTTCTTGAGTATAGCCTTGAGCAACAAGTCTAGCCTTGTTCCTCACTATAATACCACTTTCATCAAGTTTATTTCTAAAAACCCATCTAGTACCTACAGTAGATTTATTACTAGGCCTTTCAACTAATGTCCATACTTTACTTCTCTCAAATTGATTTAATTCTTCTTGCATAGCCATAATCCAATGTTCATCTTTTAATGCTTCTTTGATGTTCTTAGGCTCTATGCATGAAATAAATGCAACATAATTACAGATATTTCTAAGAGAAGATCGAGTAGTTACCCCTTTTGATGGATCACCTATAATTTCACCATCCTTGACATAGTTGTACTCTCTTGGAAAAGATACTTCCCTTTCTTCAATGGTTGGATTCTCGAGGGGATCATGAGTTTCCTCATCTTTTGTTTCTTCCTTTGATGATGATTCTCCAACGTCATGTCTAACGTCATTTGCTTGTACAATACCTACATCATCATTAACAGAAGAATCCTTCCTCGGAAGGGGATTATCATCGAAAACAACATGTATAGACTCTTCTACAACTAAAGTTCTTTTATTAAATACACGATAAGCTTTAGAATTTAAGGAATAACCCAGAAAAATTCCTTCATCACTTTTAGCATCAAATTTGCCAAGATTTTCTTTACCGTTGTTTAAAACAAAACATTTACATCCAAAAGGATGAAAATATCTAATGTTAGGCTTTTTATTTTTGAGAATTTCATATGGAGTTTTCTTTAAAATTGGCCTAATCATTACTCGATTTACAACATAACAAGCGGTATTTGTGGCTTCCGCCCAAAAATATTTTGGCAAATTATTTTCACAAAGCATGGTTCTAGCCATTTCTTCTAAAGTTCGATTTTTCCTCTCAACAACTCCATTTTGTTGAGGGGTTCTAGGTGCTGAAAAATTATGGCTAATACCATTAGAATTACAAAACTCAATGAATCCAAGATTTTCAAATTCAGTTCCATGATCATTCTAACACTAGTGATAGAGTAACCTTTTTCATTTTGGATTATTTTTGAAAATGTGATGAAATTTTCTAATGCTTCATCTTTAGTACTTAAGAATAGAACCCAAGTGTATCTAGAATAGTCACCTACCAAGACAAAAGCATATTGTTTTCCTCCCAAGCTAGTAGTTCTAGTTGGCCCAAAAAGATCTAAATGGATCAATTGTAATACTCTACTAGTTGATACATCATTAATAGATTTAAAAGAAACTCGTTTTTGTTTTCCTTTAGCACAAGCATCACAGATTTTATCATTATCAAATTTAAGCTTAGGCAACCCTCTTACTAAGTCTCCTTGAATTAACCGTTGCAAAACACTCATACTAGCATGACCTAGTCTCCTATGCCATAACCAACTATCATGCTCATCCTTAGCAACTAGGCATAAATTAGTCATATCAATAGAATCTAAATGCACCATGTAAATGTTTCTTATTCTATGACCAATAAGCATAATCCGATTAGATGCAATGTCAATAACTTTACAACCATTAATTTCAAATAAGACATTGAATCCTTTATCGCATAATTGACTAATACTCAAAAGATTATGCTTTAATCCATTCACATATAAAACATTCTTAATTTGTATGGAAGAGGTATTACCTATTGTACCAATACCTTCAATGTGACCTTTTGAATTGTCTCCAAAAGTCACTTCTCCTCCATTTTTGGCGTTAAGCTCAATGAACCGGCTTTTGTCTCCGGTCATATGTCTTGAGCATCCACTATCAAGGTACCATGAGTTTGAATTTGTTTCCCGTGCCTTGTAGCAATGCTCCTTTCCCTACAAACATAGATTAATTTTTGATTTTTGGTACCCAAATTCTTTTGGGTCCATATTCATTAGTTTCCAAAATCCTAGTCCCCTTAGGTATCCATTTGTGTAGGATATTTTTATCTTTAGTAGTAATGAGTTCTTTAGGAACCCACATACTTCTAATGATTTTTCCATTAGAGGTTCTTTGGGGACCTCTATGATTGTAGTTTCTAAAACTTTTTCTAACAAAGTTGGATTTTGAATTTCCACCTCTTTCAAAATGTTTTGTTCCAACTTTATCAAAAGAAGTTTTAAGATCATCAATTTTCTTTTGATGATCATCATTGATCTTTGAAAGTAAATTTTGCAAATCTAAATTTTTCTTTTCAAACTCTTCTAGTTTGATTTGCAAATCTTTGATTTTACTTTCAAGATCGTTGTTGGTTTTGGATATAAGTTTGTTTTCATTTTTCAATTTTGAAACATCATTTTTATATTTTAAAAACAATTTCTCATAATCTGAAGTCAACCCATTGTACTCCTCAAATAACTCATCATAAGATAAATCATCAAAATCGGATGAGTTAGAGGTTACCTTAGAATCTTCCCCGAATGCCATCAAGCACAAGTTTGCTACTTCTTGTTCCTCTTCATCGAAACTTTCTTCATCGCTCCATGTAGCCACATGAGCCTTGTGCTTATTCTTTGATTGACCCTTTTTCTTCAATTGTGGGCAATCATATTTGACATGCCCCGGCTTTTTGCATTCATAGCAAATGATTGGGTCCTTCTCTTTTGGTTCATTTTTGAGGCCTTCGTTTCGTTTGAATTTTCTTCCTTGGTAAGGTCTCATCATTTTTCTGAACCGTTTGGCAAACAATGCCATTTCCTCGTCATCATCATCATTATTAGAATCACTCTCATCTTTTGTGGATTTGAAAGCAACTCCAATATTTTTCTTCTTCTCCTTTTCCTTTGGTGTCTCTTCAACTTTATCAAGGTCCACCTCATCTTCGAGCATCATCTCATGAGTGAGGAGTGAACCGATAAGTTCTTCAAGAGTTAAGGACGATAGGTCCTTAGACTCGATGATTGCCGTCTTCTTTGATTGCCATGATTTTGGGAGGGAGTAGACTAACTTCCTCACAAGCTTTTCATTTGAGATGATCTCTCCATATGATTTGAGACCATTGACAATCGTTGAAAATCTATCCGTCATAGCTTTGATGTCTTCATTTGGTTTCATCATGAAATTTTCATAGCTATGCGTTAGAATACTAATTTTTGATTTCTTTACCTCATCTGTACCTTCATGTGTGACTTGAAGTTTGTCCCATATTTCTTTGGCGGTTGTACACGATGAAACTCTTCCGTATTCATCTGGTCCAAGAGCACAAAAAATAATATGGATGGCTTTGGAGTTGAGCTGGAACATTCTTGTCTCTCCTTCACTCCACAACCTTGGATGAGTGAGAGGTTTGATGTATCCTTCTTCTACAGCATTCCATGCTCCCATGTCACTTGCTTGAATGAAGTACATCATTCTATTCTTCCAATAGGCATAGTTAGCTCCATTGAAGAAAATAGGCTTGTTGACGGGCATCGAATCGAGACCGGAGTCGAAGTTTGAAGCGGAGACCATTGATGACTTTAATAATCGATATAACTCTTCCCGAATCGATTCAAGAGGCGATAAAACCTTCAAATGAGTTAGGCTCTGATACCAATTGTTGAGTTAATCGATTGACGGAATCGGCCAAGAGGGGGGTGAATTGGCAATTAAAATTTTTGTGGAAGCTTTTGCAGAAAATTGAAAGTAATTGCACACGATTTACAGTGGTTCGACTTTCTCAAATAAAGTCTACGTCCACTACCTTAGCTATCCACATTAAGGATTTTCCAACAAATTCACTAATTTGTTCTTTCTTTTGAGGCCAAAGAGATAACCTTACAATTCCCTCAAGAGTATACCCCAACTCTTGAGAACACTCTTTTTCCCAAAGAGAAGATTACAAATTTGCAAACTTACAAGAAAACCTCACAAGGTAAGATGTTTGCACAATTCTAGAACAAGAAAAGAACACTCAAAGAAAATTACAAATGAGCACAATAAGTGTTCTTTGAAAGCAAAATGAATATTGAATGAAAATTGGCTTGAATTGCACAAACTTTGTGTTTGATGCTTTCTCTCTTGTTTCTCTATGATTTCTTGCTGATCAAGGGCTTCAGAACTTGTTTAAATACACATTGAATCACTTCTGAACGTTGGGATAATTAATGAAGATATATAGCCGTTTTAGTGTGAAAACAATTAATAAAACAGCTTGGAGCGTGGGGGGAATCGGTTCCTCCTTATAGGGAATCGGTTCCCTAAGTGTAAAATTCAAATATTTCGACCGTTGAACAGGGGGAATCGGTACCCCCTATGGGGGAATCGGTTCCCTCCGAGCATTCTGGAAATCTCGGAGTTAAACCATTCAGGGGGAATCGGTACCCCCTATGGGAGGGAATCGGTTCCCTCTGAGCAATCTGGAAATTTTGGGTTTGAAATGGTTCGAAATACTTTGAAATATTATTTTGAAATTGTTTTAAGATTAAAACTTAATTTTACACTTAAGTAAGGATTAAAAATGATTTTTGAAATATTTGGAGTAATGTTTTTATATTCGAATAAATTTATCGAACATACTTTAGAAAATCATTTTGGAAAATCTTAAAATTCATTTAACTTAATTTGTTATATCGAAATATCAAAATGTTTTCAACAAAGTCAAACTTGCCACCAGCCAATTCTTCCTCCCAACTATAAATCAAAACAACTTCCGAACCAACATCGACTTTTTGATTAAAAAACGTTTTGATTTTAAAAAGATAGGTTGATCATCAATCTTATTCCCAGAAAATTGAGAAAATAACTCGAAGTTATTTTAGTGCTTTTCAATCCTCACAATAGGGATTGAGTCATCGCTTCAACCATTGGTTATGGAGAAATTAGCTAAGTATAGCAATCATACTTAGCATCTGATGTGATCCTGTCTAGCTCCAATTTTCTCCATGACTTGATCACACCATGGATGTTATTTAAATCTGGTTCTAAGGGATTTCTACCATACTTTATCTTATATTTACTTATTTATGCACTATATATTATTATGAGCATACATTTGCATATTAGACTATACTTGAACTATCATAACATGTGCATTCATTCATTATATGGTTTGCATCATTGATTGATATTCAAATATATAATCTATAGTTATAATAATAATATTCATTCATTAACATATGATGCATGAGTTATTATTATAACCTATAGTCCACATCTTTATATTATAAGTTATTTAATTTAAATACTTAGCTTATATTATGCTTTCTTTTGTAGGTGCATATTCAGCCACATAAAGGGAGCTGACTTAAAGCTAGCATTGGAGTCAATGAGCTAAGGAAACTTGACTAGGACAACTCTGGGACAGCTCAAGGACATTTTGGGATAAAGTTGTCAGCTGACCCTCGAGCTCATAGCTCACTTGAGCTGGACTTTTGAGCTAGCTAGAGACCTCATTTCAGCTGGAGAGTTGCACTATCATCTTCACTAAACAGAGCACTACAAATGGTCTAGGTTAAATTTTATGGATTCGTACCTTTTCGCGAAGAGTTGTCATTCCGAGAAGTTCCTTTTCATAAGTAGCTGTCCTAAGACTTATACACATGTCCTTCATTTATGGCCAGCTCAACTTCAGCTCAAACCCATGCGAAGTAGCTCGAATGATGAAAGGTTGCCTCACTCAAATGTGACCTTTCATAGAAAATTGATGCCCCATTGATTCCATGTCACCTAGACGTAAGATGGATGCCAAGTCACACCTAGTTGCTGCTCATCTTCACACCAAGGAGAAGCCACACCATAAGCACCCTATGTCGCCCATGTGAATGCCTCATGACCAGCCACCCATGTGCCATGTGTGTGGATGAAATGGGCGCCAAAATGAAAGGGGTTCTCTCTATTCGACCAAAGCATCATCTTGTTTCAAAGTTGGCGCCAAGATGAAGAGCAAGGAGACAATTCGGCCAAGGACATCTCCCCTCATCCAAGCATCATCTATTTTCATTTTAAGACATCTATTTTCATTAAAAAGATATGTATCTAGCCGAATGAACACATAACTATTCGGCCAAACCTATGCAAGCCTATAAATAAGGCTTTGACATATCATTGTATTCAACCCTTTGATAAATCAAATCCTTGTGAGATTATTCTCTTTTCAATTTCTTTTTAGAACTATATCGATTAAGCAAGCTTAATTCTTAAGTTTGTGGCGTCATACCTTCCTCTTGATACTTTTGGTTCCTAGTTCTTATAACTAGTGGGTCAAAGTCCTTTCATACCATCCCTTATAAGACTTATAAGAAACGAGTCTTTGCTCCTTTATAGCATTGGTTCCTTCTTAGTTTTATAAGATACTATATGTTCATCACCATCTTCCATTATCACCTTTTCACGCCTATATAATCACCATCCCATTACCATATATTCACCATTAAATCATCCTTCATCATCAACAAGGCATACGTCCATTACCACCATTGCAGGCCGAATCCATCATCACTTGAAGGATCATTATACAACACTTCCGCAGCCTACTTTGATATCAATTCTTTCCATTTCCTTTCTTATTATTTCTTTTCTTATTCCATTTCTTATTTCATTTCTTATTTCATATTTCCATTTTAATCATTTCTTTCTTGTAATTTTTCATATTACTTATCAATTCAAAGTGTAGCATTTGGTGTCTCTCCTAGATCGGGAAACAACAAGGTTGCCAACTTCTCTATCATTGAAGAAGCCTGGTTAGCCTTACATCAGCATCTTTGAAAATAAAATAAAACAAGAAAAACTTTGAAAAAAGAAAAGAAAAACTTTTATAAAACCAGGGGAAATAAGAAGAATGATTACTGAATGTGTTTCTAGGCTTACCCTGAGAGAATATTTATAGCCTTCAAAATCCCAAAAATAAGAGAAATATAATTCCTAAAATAAAGATAAAATAATAATATTTAAACTAATATCCAAAAATATGAGTTTAACTTAAATTCGAATTGCAGAAAAGTGTGGTTGATCTATTTGTCCTTCTAGAAGCGTTGATTGGACCTTCTAAAAGGTGTTGACTCATCGCCTCGTCAGATGTGTCATGGCCGGAGTCATTCCACTAATCAAACCTTGATTCTGAAAATAAATTTTTTGTATAATTCTGTCATTTTAGTACAATTTCCAGAATCTAGTATCTTACACAAAAAATGAATCAAAACGAACAAATCAGCCATAAAAACTAACAATTAAAGAGCAATTTAAAGTCTAAATAATAACTAAATAACACACCTATCTCTTCTTATGTCACTACTATATATATATGTCCATCCTCTGGCCTTTCTTCACACAATTAACTGATCACAGATTTGAAAAGAAGCTTCCACATGCAAACACGGATAGTTGCCATGACTAGGGCTTCTACACCTATGAGGCTTTCATAGCTGCTGCAAAGTCTTATCCAGCTTTTGTTAATCGGCAGCGATGAGATTCGTAAAAGTGAAGTTGCTGCTTACTTATGTCAAACTTCATACGAAACTACTGGTAATCTGTCTAATTTTTCACCCACAATTCTTGGAAACAGTTCATTAGTATTAATTTGATTAGTAATTTGATGAGTGTGTGTGTAGGTGAACTGGTGGCATCCATCAGATGGTCCATAGTTTTGGGGATATTGCTATAATAAGGAAGTAAGCCCCCCTACAGAATAGTCAGAAAAACTCCAGGTACTCGTGTGCTGTTGGTCGAAATTATTGTGGTCGTGGACTCGTGGTCCCATGCAACTTTCTTGGTAACGTAATGTTTTCTCTGAAAATTTAGACAAAAACTTGTTTTCACTGAAATTTCTATAATGAGTTGAATTTGATACCTAAGGAACTATAACTACGGGCAATTTGGAGAAACCATAAGACGAAAGAACGATCTTTTACAAGACCCTGACCTGCTAATAAAAAATGTTACGATGACTTTCGAGGCTGCTCTCTGGTTCTAGACGATTCCACAATCGCAAAGCCTTCTTGTCACGATGTGATCATCGGAAATTGGCATGGTGACGGAGAGGGCCGGCTTCCGGGGTACGGTGAGATCAAAAATATTATCAATGGTGGCATAGAATGTAATAAGGGTCAGAAACCAGAGGGAGAGGATCGTATTGGGTATTACAAGATATACTGTGACATGCTTGGGGTTGGCTATGGCGAGAATCTTGACTGCTAGCATCAGAAGTCCTATGGGAACGTACTCTTGTGAACTCAGTATAACTTTATGTGTCAAATGATGGGATTGTAAAAAAATATAAGTGCTTTATGCATTGGAAAAGAAAAAGAATACAACAGTGTTCCATGCTACATGACACTGTGTTCTATGTTTAATTATGTGATGTTGTCGTATTTTAAAGTTCATGTAATGTAATCTTATTAGCTTAAGATTAATGAAATCAATGCTTGATCCTTTATTAGCTACATTGATCAGGGCTTGAATCACTTAAAGCTCCATCTTTTTTCTAGTTCGATAACATTCCACGAGATTAGTGTGGGAAGTTTCATATTAAACTTCTCGATTCTTGGCCTTGGGTGCTATCCCTCTCTTCTGATATATATTTTACTACTTAAATTCAAGTACAATTTGATACTTAATTAGAAAAAAAGAATTAAGTGAAAATACTTTATACTTGAAAGATAGCAAAAACCTAGTGAAAATCTTTTATACTTGAATGATTCAATATAAAATAGGGTAAAATATTATGATATTTGATAAAAAAAAATATTATTTAACATTATATTTTGTGGTAGGTTTCGAATAATTTATCTTCTTTGCATAAAAAGAAAAAGAAAAAACGAAAGTACGAGGAATGATAATCTAAATGAATAAAACTTATAATAAGTAATAGCCCACGTGATAATCAGGATTGACTAAACTAATATGCATACAGCTGGACTGCATAAATTAAAGTGAAGAGATTAAGATAATCTTCTCTTTCTTCCCAACTAAACTATATATATATGTATGTCCATCCTCTGGTCTTTCCCCACACTCGCAAATAATTGATAACATATCCCACTTGCATCCTAAACTAATATGCATACAGCCGGACTGCATAAATTAAAGTGAAGAGATTCAGATAATCTTTTTTTTCTTCCCAACTAAACTATATATATGTATGTCCATCCTCTGGCCTTTCCCTACACTCACAAATAATTGATAACATATCCCACTTGAATCCTAAACAATGAGATTTGGGGCCTTGGCAATTTCTTCTTTGTTCTTGTCCCATGTGCTCCTTTGCAGTTGCCTAAGCACCAGCCGCAAAGGTGGCGGTGGAGTCGGTGATATTATAAGCAAAGCAATGTTTAAAAAGATGCTTCCACATGCAAACACGGCTGATTGTAAAGCCAACGGTTTCTACACTTATGAGGCTTTCATAGCTGCAGCAAAGTCTTATCCAGCTTTCGCTAGAACCGGCAGCGATGAGATTCGGAAAAGGGAAGTTGCTGCTTTCTTAGGCCAAACTTCCTTCCAAACTGCTGGTAATTTCTCTAAGTTTTTCACCCACGGAAACAGTACATTAGTATCATTTTTAAACAAGTTATGTCTGTAGGTGCACCTGAGGATCCACCCGCTGATCCATCATATTTTTGGGGATATTGCTATAATAAGGAAGTAAACCCCCCTACAGATTATTGTGAGCAAAACCGCAGGTACCCGTGCGCTGCTGGTCGAAATTACTGTGGTCGGGGTCCCATGCAACTTTCTGGGTAACTTACATAACTTTTTCAATTAGACAAAACTTGTTTTCACAGAGATTTCTATAAAAAAAAAAAATTGATACCTCAGGAACGTTAACTACGGGAAATTTGGAGAAACCATAGGGCGAAAGAAGGATCTTTTACAAAACCCTGACCTGCTAAAAAAACGTAACAATGGCTTTCGAGGCTGCTTTCTGGTTCTGGATGACTCCACAACCGCCAAAGCCTTCTTGCCATGATGTGATCGTTGGAAAATGGAATGGTGACGGAGATGGCTATCCACCGGGATACGGTGAGATCACAAATATTATCGACCACGGTGAATGCGGTATTGGTGCGGACATAAGAGTGAGGGATCGCGTTGGATACTATCAAAGATACTGTGACATGCTTGGAGTTGGCCCTGGTGACAATCTTTACTGCTACGGCCCCTTCTAGCCCTACAGGAACGTGGTCTTGGTGGACTAAATGTAACGACTTTACGTGTCAAAATGTGGGCATTGTAAAATAGTGCAAGTGCTTTAGAATAGTATAATAGTGCTGTATGTTTAATTATGCCATCTTTCTTGGGTGGTACTGAAAGCAAAATAATTTGACAGCTATACACCAGTAATGGTTTAGCTGTCAAATATGAGCAAATTCCGCTATATTCGACGTCAGCCTAAGCAACAATATTATCGTATTTTAAAGTTCATGTATCTGAAGATTAATGAAATCAATGCTTGATCCTTGATTAACTACATTGATCATAGCCATAAGCCATCCTAAGCATCATCTTTACTAGAAAAAATTAATGAGACAGAGGTATTAAAAATCTCAAATATAATTTTTTTAGAGCTTGAACTATTCAAAATTGACTCTACAATGATAGTTAAAAGGTTCATGTTCACGAGCAATGAAAAGGTTCAAGTATTAAGCAAAACCTAATTAATTCATATTACCTAATACGTACTCAGTTCATATAAATTTTACCAACTGTACTATCATCACCCAAACTAAATTGACCCCAACTACGTATAAACAGGCATTTGCATCTAGGCACCACTCAAGTTCACCCGACAAGATCAGACACCTGAGAGCGTTAGATAGTAGGCAAAGCTGTTGTCTTTCAACTATTGACCGGTTATGACACAAAGCTTAGTCCACCATCTATCCATGACAAGTTTCAATACTTTTACAGTATATTCGGTTTTATCCTAAACTTGAAAAATTGGAGTTTTAAAATTTCAAAAACTTGAATAGAATTTTAAGTGCGAGAAGCTAAAATTTGAATAGCGATGGCCGCCCGCATTAACTTTGGTAGATGAGATGTACAAGTGTCAGTTTGAATCATTTAAAAGGGTATATATCATTAGTGTTGTCGCCCTTTTTCACTCACTCACCTGACCGAAATCCATTTCCATTTTACAAAAATGAGAGCTCCGGCCTTGTCATTTTCCTCTTCGTTCTCGTCTTTTGTACTCCCAGGCTCCGCCAAGCAGGGTGAAAAGCAACCTGCTACTGCTGTGTGTCCAATATCCCAATGGCGTTTCGGTGGCGCTCCTAATGATTACTGCCTCAAGAAAAATGGTTGCCGATGTAACTGCGACAAAGGTGACACTGCTGCTGGTGGTTGCCATAAACTCGGCAGTATTTTAACGAGGGAAATGTTTGAGGATATGCTTCCGTATAGAAACGATACGCGTTGCCCTGCTGCTGGCTTCTACACCTATGAAGCTTTCGTGGCCGCCGCAATGTCGTATCCTGCTTTTGCTACGACCGGCGATGGTGCCACTCGCATGAGGGAAGTTGCTGCTTTCTTCGGTCAAACCTCCCATGAAACTACTGGTTTGTTCCATTTTCATCTTCTCTCTTTGAAAAGTTTGGCCATACTTTTATTTAATTAAGAATACTTAGAATTTTTTGTAGACTTGAATGAAAATGATTTGATGATTTTAGGTGGACCAGGGTGGAATGCACCCGGTGGTCCATATGCATGGGGATACTGCTACAATAAGGAAATAAAGCCTAAATCGGATTATTGCGATCGGAGGATTAAACAGTTCCCATGTGCTCTGGTCAGAAATATTATGGTCGAGGTCCATACAACTTTCTTGGTAACCACACATCACCTTTCACCAATTGTTTGCTTTTGTTGACGCTGAAATAATGAAGCATATTTCATTTTCTAGGAACTACAACTATGGGAGATTTGGAGCGTCCATAGGGCAGCAAAAGCAGCTGTTAGAAAACCCCGACCTGCTATTAACCGATGCCGCATTGTCCTTCCGGTCTGCATTATGGTTCTGGATGACTCCGCAAGGGATAAAGCCTTCTTGTCACGATGTGATAGTAGGAGCCTGGATGCCTTCGGCTAGTGACGAGGCGGTCGGTCGACTTCCGGGATATGGATTGATCACAAATATCATCAATGGCGGTCAATGTGGTCGGGGACGGAATACATCAGGAGAAGATAGGATCGGGTTTTATAAGAGGTACTGTGACATGTTTGGAGTTAGCTATGGTGATTATCTTGACTGTTACAATCAGAGGAACTTTGGAAAAGTATTTGTTGATGACATGTCACTGAAAATGAAATCAATTTAATTTATGTAATTGAAATTCTCTTACAATTTAAATATAAATGATTAAATTAGGACTGAATTGATGGAATAAGTAAGCATTGAAGACTGAATGTGTTATACATATCACTAAAACACCAAAAGATACATCAGACAAATTAGTCAGATGTAAACAATATGCAAAAAGAAAAGAAAAAAAATCATTAACAAAACAAGCAAAGGCTTCGCAAAGCTTGAAAGCTGTAAAACATGGGTCCTCGTCTCTTAGTCTTAGGCTAGAACTAACTAAACAGTAGGGTCTAGGGAGATACATACCAATACCAGATGCTTAAAGCCGTATATACACAACATCAAGGCTTAAAGAATTTTACAAAGTGATTAATTTAGGCACTAGAAATTCAAGATGTTGGCATAAGTTGTGAGATTCTGGAACCAAGGACAGTTCAACTGAGCCCAGAACTGATCCTGTGTCCAGTCACTTAGCATTTTGGGCATTTGAAGCTCTGGTAATTTCTCACTGCCTAATGGAAGTTGCAGAGATGAAGAAGATAGTCTTTTCTGATATTCTCTTCTTTCATTGCTTCTTCTTCGATTTCTTTCTTGAATAACATTCCGGGTGCAGAGATTGATGGCACCAAAGCCTCTTTTGGGCTGCAAAAAGAAATTGTTTCCATGGATGATGATGATGGAGATGTGTTGGTGTTGGTGTTCTTCATTAACAGTAACTCTTCCTCCTCTGCTGCCCTTTGCTCAAGAACTTTCAATGAAGTTGCCTTCCTGTACACCTTGCACAATACTACATCCTGCACAATACTAATGTGTTCACATTAACTATATCCATATGCTTTTATTAAGAAAGTTTGGTATGAAATAATTAATGAAAGTGTTGGAGTCAAAAGTCAAGTCTTTTAGTTACTAATGAGTTTTATAGTGTACTTATGCCTCCAGTCCCTGTACTCTTTGAATGTATGAAATTGAGTCCCTCAGGGTTGAAAATGAGAAAGGTGTATAGTATACCTTGGGCAAGGAGCAACCATCAGGGACGATACTCGTTCATCACCCAATCAGTCCTCCTTCCTCGTGGAGCTCTACCTTTAGAACACAAGAGTCTTTTTTCAGGCCGATAATGCTCTTCGGTTCCGATAAACTCACGATTTTCCGGTCGGAGCCTGTGGCTTTCCAGAACCCTTTTTCCGTAGTCCTATTAGGCCTCCCACCACTACCATGCTTCCTATCTCTCGGAACAAAGAAATACCATTCCCTCTCTCCTATCTTCGACAACCCTATAAAGAAAACAGCATTGTTGTTATTTGCCTATATATATATATATATGTATCATGTATGTATTTATGTATGTTTACACATACCAGGCAAATCCCAGGGATCATGGCCATAGATGTTGAGGAATCCGATTACATAATTGTTGACGAAAACGGGTAAAGAAAACGAAAGAACACGAGAATTTTACGAGGTTCGGTAATGTTCTTACGTCCTCGGTGCCTAGGCGGCGCTAGAAGTTTTTTTTTAATGATATTTTAGGTCTAGGTTACATCTCTATTTATAATAGAAAACCCTGGTACATAATTACAAAATCAACCCTGTACCGTACCGCGGGCTGCGCCCCGCACCCTCAACCCACATAATTCGTAACCCCACAACGAGACTTTCTTTGTAAGGACAGTTGATGTTCGCTGCATTCGCTTCGCTCACTCCGCTCCATCTCCTGTCCTATTTACTGGTATATTTATGAGTCATACCTAACAATAATACTGAAATTTGGTATCGTAAATCATGTTTTTGAGGTAAAATTGGAGGAGTTCTTCCTCTGTCGGATGGAACCGGAAGCCTGGAAGTTCAATCTTTGAGGCGTTATCGTCCATACTGGACTCGCTGCTCATTGTTGTTAATTGCTTATACTGATCCTATATATATATAATAGGAGAATATAAGATGGAACTTCTGAGAAATGTTTTCTGAATGTACAGTGCTTGGTCGATGAACATTTGCTTATTTATACATGTTTCTGTGAGGGATAAACAGCAAGCATCTACCAAGTCATCAACAAACTATGAGTCAAATTTATAAAAGGTCCCTGAACTTTGTCTTTTTTAGGGTTTTGTTCATTTACTATAATTTGATCTTTTCTAAACCGTATACCTTTTAAAATGTCTATTTTCAAATCTAAAGTCAAATTTTCCCAACAATTCCATTAAATAATGTGACATATGCCACATTTTGTACAGTTATACCATATGGCGATAACGATAATCAAATTATCACATGTTTTTTAAAATATAAAATAACACAGATCAAATCGTTGATAGAATTAACGAGAAAGAGTTGGCAGCAGGGTAAAATCTCTCAAAACCGTATGGTATGGGGTCCTTTTACAGAATTTTACACAAAACAAATTTGTGTTGGGAGAAAGAAAAGTCATGGGAAACACCTGCAACAGACGCGGGAACCGAGGCTGCGAGGTGTTGTTTTCTTTAATGGTGGAGCCCACGCGCTATCAGCACAACAAAGTCATCAGTGAAAATGGATCCATCATTGATTTCTGGTCTTTGCTTGAGCCTCCTTTTCTCTTTCGTTTTGCTTGGAAATTCCATGGGTTTGCTAGTAAACAACGCCTCTTTTCCAAGTAAACTTTCTGCGTCATATATTTCATCTTTGAACATTTGATGACTCGCTTGGTCTTCTGAGTCCTTTTCAACCTTTGTAATTTTAGCTTTCTTGGAATTGGTCATCTTGCCTATTGTGTGTTGGATATTTGTTTTCCATACATCTAGATATATATGTCCTTTAAATTATATAAAATAACTTTTTTAACAAATTCTAAATATAATCTAGAGGAGAGAGAAATAGGTGACTTTAGAAAAATAAAAGGGAGTGTTCACCTCCAAGTCCAACCATGACTTAGAGAATATGAAAGAATAAAAGTAAACAATTTGAACATCCAGTCAAATGTGTTTGCTCATATAATTTTTTTAAAATATGCACGTAGGAAATCCAGTTTGAGACATCAGAGACCGGTGTAAGCAAACGACCCCGAGTATATTGTGCCATTCATTCATCCAATAATTCATCTGCCATGCGGAATATAGCACAGAACAAACTTAAGGGAGCCAATCAACAAACGAACACTGTGGGAAGAAGAAAGAGTCCCAGAGTAACATCAAACCAGGGAACAAACTTGACAACACGAATATTATTCAAGAGTCCGAACCTCTTGTACACTAGAACAATGAATTGAAAAATGTTATATGCTTAACTTTAATTAGTGCCTAATGCCTTGATGTATTAATTTACTAGTAATATATGTACTAATTACTCTTCTTCAAATGCCATTTTCCTACTGCTTTGCTCGATTCCCCTCTCATTCTTTTTTACATAATAAAAAATAATAATTCTTTTTATTTGGTGAAAAATCAAGTTCTAAAGCAATAAGACGTCATTCTTTATAGCTTCGTTTTCCACAGCACAAATATTTTTAAATTGGAAACATCTTTTTCTCTTCTTCCTCCAAGAATATAATAAAGAAACTTTTCACCATTAGGGTTCATCAGTGAAGTTCTTTTCTTTGCCTACGGGACTTGCCAGCAATATTCATGACCACATTTTAAAACATTTTCTGCCCTTTGTGTGTTTCAACATAAAATAAAATAAATTTTAAATGCAAAAATTAATTCTTATTCTGACTTCAAATTTTATTGTTTTCGCTTATAATAATAATATAATTACAAACTAAAACATAAAAATGGATTAATTTCGACATCGAAAAAAATACACTTCAAACTTGAAGTATTCGTATACCCGAACAGATTTGCAAATCTGTTTGAAATCTCTACTATAACTTGAAGTTCCATTGTCTTGTTTGCAACAATAATATAAACTATAATTTAATTAGTTTATTTTATTTTTATATTTCATAAGTATTTAAAAAAAATCATATAAACTTTAATAAAAAGTAAAATAAACAATAATTTTAATTAGTTTTTTATATTTAAAGCGAGGATAAGGGTTTAATTAAAAAAGATAACATAAAAATCATAAAAATATTTAAAATTTCACTAAACCCTTCAAAATTATGAAACAATATTTTAATTTTTGAATTTTTGTTTCATTAAAAACTATCCGATTATAGTTGGACACTTGTCATTTACTAACATAAAAGGTCAATACTATCACATATTATTCTTACTAATTTACGACCCACTAGGAGCACTCTCCTTCCCCTAGAGTCCCTCTAGGTAGGATCATGATTAGATTTAGAAATTGTCAAAAAAATGCATATTGCTAAATTATTTTTCAAAAAAAGGGGTCAATTTGTTAAATTTCGAAATTGACATAAACGGTGTTTAAACCAAAGTATTTAAACAAACTAATATAACTATAATTTGGTAGAGCACAAGGTTCTAAACCTTGAGGTCGTGGGATCAAGTCCCACGGAGGGCATTTCATAATTTGGAGGTCTCCTACGGAAGCTGCTCTCAACCTGGTGTTGGGGGCAGCCTACTATCTTACCTCCCCCTTACCCCATACATATGGGAAAAAAGGGACAACCATTAATATAACTATAATATTTTTTTCATGAAAATATTCAATTTTTTCAAATGTATAAGAATTAAAATGTCCAATTTAATGGCAGAAGATTAAAATAAACTTTTTATATGATACAAAGACTTATAGTGTACCTTAACCTCGTTTCATATTTATATTTTAATTTTCAGTTGCTGTCTCTCTGCTTTACGTAGAGGCAAGGGAAACAGTCTTGAGGTAGGTATTCTGAGAGATTGCCACAAACTTTTGGAGCGAAAGGGAACTTGGTTTAATGGAGAGCTATTCATTTTATATGGACGTACGATCAAACTGGACAATGCTGAGGTACGCCAATCGTGGAGACAAACTGCATAAACTTTACCTTGGTATTGTTCGAAACAGGTTACGCCGGATAAAATCGAAGGTGGGAATAGGAAGAATGGCACGGCACGATCTTTTAGATTTTTGCGTGACGGCCAAGGCAAGCAAATTCTCTCCAGTCTTGACACAGGGTACCTGTTGCACAAGTTTTGGCATACAGAGTGGACATCTAGGATAAGGAATTCATCTACTTTCGCCTAAAGGAGAAGCGTTCCGAGTTCAAAAAAGAACGGTTTGGATTCGAGTGTCTGGAGAAAATGTTGGGGGAAACAGGCAATAATGCGATCCGAGAGAAAGTTCTTCCACTTGAACATTGGAAGATGGAATCCACGGATTACAGCCGTCAAATCTTCGTATTGCACACACATCATAACCTCGATTGTTTATCAAGATGATCTCTCGAAACATCGACAGTGTAAACATTCAATTTTGTCCGAGTTGAACTTTATCATTAATTTATTATTATTACTTATTATTGTATAATTATGGTTCTTTATTATGGTCATATGAGTTATTACTATTATATAACTAAATATATGCATGTATGCTTCAATTACCCATTAAAAGTTTAATTTTGATTATATCATTTTTGACTTAAGGAATATATACGTATATAAATTTCATTTAAGTATATTATGATTGCATAGTTATTAAATAATTAAACACATGTTAGCATAATGCTGGTAATTAATCAAAAGAATATTAATATTTGTTTTATTTTGCAGATCAAAAGTTATAAGACAGAAAATCATTACAAGTGACTTAAAGCAAAGGCCCAACAACAGCCCAAAGTTTACAAAACAAGGAGCCTAATGCAAGATCAAATGAAATCAATACATGGCAGCTCAATTAGAATTGACCCATTTGAAGTAGGCCTGACCCAATCAAGATAGCAACCCAATAGGCCCAACATTTGAACCCTAACTCTAATTTTCTCATGGGATGTTGTCAAGTTTGCCAAGCAATTACAGAGCTTGATAATTGAAAAGTGGGATGATGAAGAGAAATGGAAGATGATACGTGATGTATGGATGGAGATGATGGTTTATAGTGCTAGCTAGTCGTTGCAGTTGGACGGAGCATGCGCAGCAGTTGAGGCACGGCGGCGAGCTGCTCACTTATGTTGCCCTTGTAATGGCTCATCTTGGTTTGAGTAGTCAAGTCCATAGGCTTGAAAAGATCTATTGATCATTGTCATCACTCTAATATGCATATCCATTTTTATTTTTATTTTTCATTTCTTTTCATAAAGATCACAATTTTTATTCCTTTTTCTCTAAAAGAATATTTATAAATAATTACATGATATATATAGTTTTATTATATTATTTGCATTCATATATCCAAGCTGATCATCTCATTTCCAGCTCCCATCATCACAAGGAGAGCAACCTTCTTGTGCAATGTCAGTGATTTGAACTCCAGAATCATAAACAACTCCAGTTTTCCAGTCAGCTGGAAGCACACTCTTTGCCCAAATCCACTTCCCATCATACCCAGATGTTACCACAAATCTGAATTGCAATGCACCATCTGGGACTCTGCTTGTATCCCAAACTGCCCCATAGTTCCTACTCATGAAACTCCAGTTCGAAGATCCGACCTGAAATGATAATGAAATCAGCTTGTTTCGACGGAGATTCGGTATCAGTGATGAAAACAGACTTGAGTTTAGATTAGAAATAGGGCTGACCTGAGCTACATCAATGGCAACAACCTCTGTTTGACCACCTTGGTACAACAATTTAATTGCCAAGTAATGAGGCTTTTGGCTTGATTCTTCAACTCTAACGGCCAGGTTCTGGTTTTTGTATTCACAAGGTATCCTGTTTTCACATATTCATCAGTAAATCAAAATTGAACATTGTGTATTGGGTCACAGAAAAAGGAATTTAATGAAAGATATTGGACCGTTGTAGCCATTAATGAGCCTGTAGGGTGTCTTACAATATGTTAACTGGGTCCATGCAGGGCTTGACTTTTTTATGTGGTGGTTGGAACAAAATCATCATAGGGTAAGTTTTATAAAGAACATCAAAACATAAAAATAAATTCATTTTTTGGAATTTTCCAATTATTTAAAGTTTGAATGAAGCTCGCCTTTTATATTCCACGTTCACAATCCCGAGTTTCAAAACGTCTCGGGCCATGCCCTGGTTAGCCATGGCCATGAAAGCTCTGCTGCTAAGAACAAAGTCAGTTTGGTTATTGCGATTGAGATCAGTTAGTGTCACCTTAGTCCCTCTACTGCTACACAGTTTTGGATCCTTACATCTTATCTGCAAAAAGAAAAACATGTTACAAAATCAAAACTCAAATCTCCTAGAAACAATAAGAAATGTTAAAGAAGTCAAAAGTAGTAATACAAACCTGAAAGCAAGCACCACAGCCAGCTCCTTGTTTGTAAAGGGAAGAAACACCAGCTGCAAGGCTTCCTCCGCCAAGACTTGATGCCAAGGAGCCATATCCACAAGCTCCAGCTGCAAATAATCAACCAGAAAAAAATGTTACCCACAAAATTAAGATCTGGGTCTCTGCCAGTTTTGATTTTATCTTTCAAGTGAGGAAACGAGTCAGGGTTATCATAATTACATGAAAGTGGAGAGTCTGAGGAGAAATAAGCAGCCTTAGATTGGTGCACGCATCGATCACAAGCAGTAGCAGAAGAAAGGAGAAGGGAAAATAACCAAAGCGAATGAGTCATTTTTGGTTTGGTCTAAGAAAGATGGGGTTTGGCAGTTTATTTATAGGTGAAGATCAATGTGGATTACAGTTCAGCATTTCCGGAAAACCATGGATTGGTTTATATATATATATATATATATACTTCGAATATTGTTTGCTAAGGTTTACATAAGAAAGAGACGGGCATTTTGGTTAAACGCGGAGGGACCAAAAAAAATGGACAAAAGTAAATGGATTTTTGTCACCGACTCTTTTCCTATGTCTAAACAGCTGTCCCTGTAGCTGTAATAAGAACTTAAAGACCGAAAAAAGATTGAAATTTGTCACTTTTAAGAGTCTTTTCATTTAATGGGATCAAGTTGATCAATTGTTCTCAGCTCAGTGCCCCAAACTTGTACGTGCCCTTTTTGTTCCCTGTTTTTCAAAGCCTTGAATCCGACTATAGAAATAATGAATTGGATCCACTATCTGCCGACTTTTAACCATCCAATATATTAAGAGAACGTGTGCCTCTGGCACTATATAACTTGGGTCAATGGAGTCTAATGTGGACACAACTTATGCTTTATCCAGCTGCCTGAAACTTGATACTTTATTTATCTCCTTTCGGGTCACAGTCAAGCAATCATGTCCCTCAATTTTTTATAGCAATGGATATGGGGTTTGGAATAACAACAAGTGCTGCCATTGCCGAAAGCTTCTAGGGTTTTTGCTTCATCTCTCGGCAATGAAACTGGCCAAGTACCAACCTAGAGTGACAAACAAAAATAAAGGGAAAGTTGCTGGCATCTTTGGGGTTCCTTTTGGAGGATTTTGGTGACAAAACAAAATCAGATAGCTGCCTAATAGTAAGATCATCGAAAACCATGAATGGGATGACATGATTAGTACTTAAATCAATATATAATCAGAAAACTGATTTCAAATAATCAAATGTGTTTTATTTTGTCGTCAGACGAATAACTGAGACCCCTTACATGAGAACTCTTACTCCTTGCCCAAGGATACCTCGTGAGTCAACCTTTTGATAGGCGAGAATACATCTCCTTTGACAGAATCTCTGAAATCTGTCCTCATCAGTCGCCACCGTATCATGTGAGTTTCATTCATTTAAGCGATAATTTAATACATCTGTTTATCAATTGATTGTCCACGCAAACTACCTTGTTAAGCATATTCATCAGCAAAGTTGAGCATAAATTATTGGATGAAAGAAAATTAAAGTAAATAAAACATGGGGAAAGGGAATATGATGAAGATACTGGACCGTTATAGCCATTAATGAGCCTGCTGGGGCTTCCCATTGCATGTTGATTCAAGCAGGGATTGACATTTTTTCTTATTATTATTTCAATGACCCGGGCCACACAGCGGGGGTGTCCCTTTTGAGACCATTCTGAAGAATTCCTTTAAACTAATTGAGTGGACTCAATGGTAAAAGGGATATGTGCATCTGCTGAGATGATAGTGGATCATACCTTCCTCTTCAACGAAAACTCGATCTATGGTTGTTCCTCCATCACTATTGCTTATTATCTGTTTCCTCTTCAACGAACC
This sequence comes from Hibiscus syriacus, assembly GCF_006381635.1. Lineage (NCBI taxonomy): Eukaryota > Viridiplantae > Streptophyta > Magnoliopsida > Malvales > Malvaceae > Hibiscus > Hibiscus syriacus. The sequence goes on from NW_024062592.1 coordinate 25,529, forward strand.
CTTGTCAGTCCAACCCCATGTTCATCACGGTTGTCTGATGATTTCAACGAAAAATATCAATCTTTATTAGATCAAACAGCCTTAACGGCCATCGCATGTACTGTTTTCAGTACTCCGAGACCTTCACTGCCTAGACGGTGAAGATCCCTTAGTTGTTTTTAATTGTTCTAACAGACCCAGTGAAGACCTGTAGGGCAAGTGTAAACTAGAGCAGTAGAATGTAAAAATGGAATGTGCATAATCTTTCGTTTCGAAAAATCATTTACAAATTCTTTCATGTAGCTGTTATACTCACAGTTGATTTGCACATTGTAGAAGAAGACAAAATATCAGTAAACAATAAGTTAATTTGTTACAAAAGTAAACTGTAAATGTCATTGTTCTAATATTCTTCCTACTGGTTAAAGTTTTGCTCTTTATCGAGAAGATTTGTTGCTTCTGTTCTTGAGCAAACTCATAGCATCCGGAGGCATAAGGGAAAAGATCCAATAGATAATGCTTAGTATTGATTATATAGTTTGTGAAAAAGATTAAAGTCACTTCTTTCTTTGAATTCATTGTGATCAACATAAATAATAAGAAAGATGACCACTTTACCTTGTTTATAGTATAATAGAGAGTAATCAGTGTTGGATGAACGGAACAGAATTGACTCTAATAATTCCTTCAACTTGTTGAATCAATTTATTGGATAATACACGTTAAACAACAACAATATAATTATTTTTTTATTTAAAACTTAACAGATCCTGATGTTTTTCAAACCATACCAGGGTAGTTGTCTTTTTTTCACCCAAATTATTATTCAAACTATGTATACAAACATGAATATTTCATTTCCCAAACTATTATTCAAACTTTGTTCATCTTCTCATCACCAAGTCCCATCATAATCACAAGGATAGCAACTTTCTAGTGCAATGTCAGTGATTTGAACTCCAGAATCATAAACAACTCTAGGTTTCCAGTCAGCTGGGAGCACACTCTTTGCCCAAATCCACTTCCCATCATACCCAGATGTTACCACAAATCTGAACTGCAATGCACCATTTGGGACTCTGTTTGTGCCCCAAACTGCCCCATATTTCCTACTCATGGTCATGGAGTTCCAGTGACCCAACCTGCAAATCATAATTAACATAACAAAAACAAATTAAAGACTATGAAACAAGAGTTATATAAGCAAATAAGCATATGGTTTTAGGCTAACCTCAGTTACATCAATGGCTACAATCTTAGTCTGACCTCCTTGATAAAGCAATTTAATTTGCAGGTAATATGGTCTTTGGCTTGATTCTTCAACCCTAATAGACAAGTTCTGGTTTTCATATACACAAGGTTTCCTTTTATAATAAACGTCCACGATCCCTTGTTTGTAAATGTCTCAGGCCATGCCGTCGTTAGCCATGTCTAGTAAAGCAAAGAAACCAAGAACAAAGTCAGTTCGGTTATCGTAATTGTGATAGATTAGTGTCACCTTAGCCCCTTCACTGCTGCAGAGTTTTGGATCCTTACATCTTATCTGCAAAAGCAATGTTGTCAACAATCAATAAACAATAAGAAATGTTTTCAAAAAGTAGTAATACAAATTACCTGAAAGCAAGCACCACAACCAGCCCCTCCTTTGTAAAGGGAAGAAACACCAGCTGCAAGGTTTCCACCGCTGAGGCTTATTGCGAAGGAACCGTATCCACAAGCTCCGGCTGCAAATGTCAAACCCAGAAAACAAATGTTACCCATTAAACCTTTTGCAAAACTATGATGAAGATGGAACTTGGAAGCTTATTACATGTAAGTGCAGAGACTGAAGTGACGAAAGAAGCCTTGGATTGGTGCACGCATAGATCACAAGCAGCAGCAGAAGAAAAGAGAAGGAACAGAAACCAGTGAGTCATTTCTTCTTTGTTGAGTTGCGAAATGTGAATGAGATATGAGCAGCAAAGAGAGATTATTTATACATGAAGGTTAGTATGAACAATAGTTAAGCATTTCCAGAAAACCATGGGATTTGAAAACGTGCTGCTGGGTAAGGAAAGAGCCGTGCCTCTAGCTGAATAAGTAAGAACCTGAAGACTTGTGTAGTTTTAAATAGGTTTAAATATGTAGGAGCTCCCTGTATTTTTTTAAAATTTCAAAATTTAGTTCCAATCCTTTAATTTGGAGACATTGAGTTGTTGTACCTTTTTTTATTTAAAGATATTGGTCCCTCGGTCCAATTTTTCTGTTAATGGTACTTACGCGGTAATTATAAAATAAAACTAAATAACTTTTTAGCTTTCATGTTTATGGTTTTTGTCAATTTGGTCCTTACATTTTAACACTTCCAAAAAAATGTGTTTTCATTTCTTAATGGCGACAAGAGCTCTTTAGAGATTGAGCTATTTGTTCAGTCCACACTAAATTAGGATTTGAATAAATATTTTAAGAATTTTTATGCACTTTTAAAGATTAAGGGCTAAATTGATAAAGACAATAAACATTGAGGATTAAAAATTTTATTTTATCGCTTTATATTATTGCCAACGCCATTAACAGAAAAATTAGACTGGTGAACCAATACTTTCAAATAAAAAAGACTACAGAGGGCTCAATGGCTTTTTTTTTTTTTGGGTGAAAATGCTCAATGTCTAAAAACTGAAGTATAGGGCTTTAGCTTCAAATTTTAAAAGGGTATGGGGATCTCTAACGCACTTAAACCATTTCAATAGGAAAAGCTTTGCTTTCTGACCGTGGGATTGATGCAATTGTTTTGAAAAGATCAAATTAATGAAGCTTGGGTCAACGAATTCTGTCGTGGACACCCCATTTCCAGCTGCTCGAAACTTGATGCTTGTATCTTTTAAGGTCACAATGAAGCAACAATTGTCCCTGGTTCCCAACATACATATAGTTTAAGAACAGTAGTTAGAAAATCATACACTAAATAAGGGCTAAACTCACGATATAATGCACTCAAAATAAATAATTCACGAAATAACGTTATCCCAACATTATTTGCTGAAATAGGGCGAAATCAACAGTGTGGCCGTAGGTCGCCATGCCTTCCGGGCGACCTACGACGTGGCTTGCCATGCACAACCCAACCATAGGTCGCCATGCACTCCCAGCGACCTCCTAGGTCGCCATGCACTCCCAGCGACCTCCTAGGTCGCCATGCACGCCCGGCGACCAAGGAGGTCGCCATGTACTCGGGGCGACCAAGGATTCATGCATGGGGAGATCGTGCCATGCACTCGGGGGCTCGGTTCATGCATGGGGCACTCGAGGCGACCAAGGATGACCAAGGAACGATTCATGCATGGGACACTCGGGGCGACCAAGGATCGGTTCATGCATGGGAAGAATGGGGAGATCGTGCATGTGTAGGTCGCCATGGAGTCCCGGCAAGGTCGCGAGCAGGCGAGCATGCAGCAGGGCATGGATGGGCGTGCATGGGCGTGCTCCTTTGGCGAGATGGGCGTGCATGGGCGTGCATGGGCATGGAGGTCGTTGGCTGGTAGGTCGCAGGGCATGCATGGCGACCTACCCCCGGTACTGTAGAGGACACCACTTGAGCAATTAATCTGGCGATCCCACTATTTCGTGAAAAAAAAAATTCAACGCACTATCAACGAGATTTTGCCCTAAATAAGTTTATGGACACTAAAATGGATTGCTGTCATATTTTCCACTTCTGCTGCATTTATGATATATTATTACATAGATAAAATCAAGTATCTACACTATTCATCTTTAAAATGAATGTCAATTTACCTGTACAATCTTCCTTCCTACTTATTGCTCATAAAAGTTAGAAGTACTTCAGCTTGCTTTTTCAGATAAAATCGAGATGATATCTTCCCGCGCCTTTTCAAGGGCGCTCGGCAGATTCTCGGGTTTCCTCCCACCCGCTTGAGCAAAATTTGGCTTGCCACCGCCTCCTCCGCCGCACAGTTTAGCTATGGGGCCTATTAACTTTCCTGCCTGTATACCCAGATCAACCACTGCAGGAGTGAAAGCAGCAACTAAACTAACTTTCCCTTCATCTGGACAAGAGCCCAAGATAACAGCTGCAGGATCTTGCAGTGTACCGATTAAATGCTCGGCCGCAACTTTTAGTGAATCAGCATCCACATCATCCAAGGACTCAACGAGCACTCTGGAATGGAATGTTCGAAAGAAAAAGTCACGAATAAATAGTAACAACACTTTACCCCTCAGGTTTCAACACTTCTCAACATTATTACCAGAGTTGCACATTTTCTACTTCTGAAATAGTACAATTTACCTGATCTTTTGTGAAGTTCCTACTTCAAATGCTTTGTTTGCAATCGTTAATGCTTTAAATACTGCTGCTTGTGTACGCAGATCAACAACTTCATTTCTGGACGTTCGTAACTCCTCTAAGAGTTTTTCTACTCTGGTGTTCACTTCTTCAGCTTTCACCTGCAAAAACAATGCTAAATAACATCAAAATCTCTAATGGTGGTGACAGGAAAATGTTTCAAGGATAAAATAGATATCGTGTTTCCGGATGGGCATTAATCTTTCACAATGGAGCATGTTGGGAGAAGGTTTCAAGTTATAACCACAACTCACCTTGAGCATCGAGCATAGGTTCTTTATTTGTGATTCCCTGATATTGATATATTCGATAAACGCTTCACCAGCAACAGCTTCTATGCGCCTGACCCCAGATGCAATCCCTTGCTCGGATATTATTTTGAAGACACGTATTTCAGACGTATTGCTGACGTGGGTCCCACCACAAAGCTCCATGGATACACCAGGTACTTCCACAACTCTTACCTACATGTATTATAAAATTAGGAAGAACTATTTCGATTAGCTGGTACTAAAGCAATGGCTAGGGTATAGTGACGTGCAATCTTGTCAAAGGATGAATTGAAAATGATTCAAAGACGTGCTAAACGAAGCATGCATAAACTGCATTGGTATTATGAAGAATGAACACATACCTGCTCGCCATATTTTTCCCCGAACATTGCAATGGCACCAGCTTCTTTTGCATCCTTAAGAGGCATCACTTTTGTTTTAAGAAATGTCGAAGCCTCAATCCAATCATTGATCAATCGCTCAATCTCTTCAAGCTGAGTGTCAGTAAGGGCATGGCCATAGTTGAAATCAAACCTGAGACGATCAAAAGCCACTAAGGAACCAGCTTGTGATATTTCCGGGCTGATTAATTTCTTAAGCGCTGATTGTAGCAAATGAGTAGCAGTATGATGGACCTGAATGAAGAAAGAAAAAAAGAAAAAAAACTTTATGATAGTTTATTTAGATGATATGGTCAATTGTCCTTGTGTCATTGAGAGTCACAGTCATAGGGAAAGTTGTTTAATTCCCTATATTTTTTTTTTTAAAAAAAAGAAAGGCCCAGGCCACAATTAAAGCTGGTACCTTCGCCCGCTGCCTCAGTTTTGCATCCACAGCAGCTTGCACTTCTCTGCCAACTTCCAGAATTCCCTTTTTGATAGTCCCCTTATGAACAACTATGTCACCTAGGGATTTTTGGACATCCTTAATCTCCACGACAGCTGTTTGTTGCTTTTCACTTCCGGAAACAAATAGAACGCCATGGTCTCCGATTTGACCACCGGATTCAGCATAAAATGGTGTTCTGTTCAACAAAACCTCTACATCATTTCCTTCAGAAACCTGTATCACTGGACACCCATTCACCATGAGGCTTTCTACTACTGCTTGAGTGGAAAGGTTGTCATATCCTACAAATTCAGTTTCGTTTATAGTATCCGTAAGATTAGCACCATCTTCGACTGTAAGTTTAACAACATTATGTGCAGCCCGAGATAAGCGCCTTTGGTTTTCCATCTCTATATCAAAACCATTCATATCTACAGTAACGCCTTGTTCTTCAGCGATTTCTGTGGTTAACTCCACCGGAAATCCGAAAGTGTCATACAAAAGAAATGCATCTTTTCCAGATAAGCAAGGCACAGTCCCACTTTTCTTGGCATTTGATAATGCATCCACTAACATCTTTTCGAGTAAAGTTTCTCCTCTCTCTAGAGTTTGCACAAAATTAAGCTCTTCCTTCTTCAGCTCCTCAAGAATACGGGTCGCTTTAATCTTGACATCTGAATCAATATGGGTGCTTAATTCTATTACTTTTTCAGCAATTATAGGTAAAAATGCTCCTTCAACCCCCTTTATTCCGAGGGACCTGCCAGCTCGAACAACCCTTCTGATAAGCCGTCGAACCACGTAACCTCTACCAATATTTGATGACAAAACACCATCCGATATAAGATATACTATAGCCCGTAGATGATCTCCAACAATCTAAAAGCAGCAGAAAATTTTGAAAAATGAGATATAATTATGAAATAAAGAAACTTTTTTTTTTTTGCAACAATATCGTAAATCTAACAAAGGTTGTTACAAGCAAACCTTTACCTTTAATTTCAACTTTGTTTGCTCATCTGCCAAGAGATATGAGATATTAGCCATTTCTGATGCCTTCTCTATAATTGGATAGATCAAGTCAGCCTCATAGTTGTTTGGAACCTGCCAAAAAAAGGAAAAAGGTTTATTTTAATTTTCGAAGCATATAACCTTACAAGTGATGCTAATGAGGTGTAACTTCGGTGAAATATGATTTTAGTTTGACATGAGAAGCAGAAAAAAAAAAGAGATCATAAATACCTTTTGCAGAATACGAGCCAAACGCTCCAAGCCAAGACCAGTATCTATGTTCTTTTGCTTTAAGGGCTCGAGTGTTCCATCATCCTTTTTATTGTATTCCATGAATACAAGATTGTAGAACTCTATAAATCTAGTATCATCCCCTAGATCCTGCATATTATTCACCCAGGTTAAGGGAAAGAAAAGAACTGGAACCAGAAACATACGAGTAACCTGACCAATGGCCAGACAGAACCTTAATAACCACAATGAAAGAAATAAAAAGAATTGTCTGAAGTAAGTACCAACCACATCAGCAGTTCCCCTCTCAGGATGAAAATCATAATATATCTCAGAGCATGGACCACAGGGACCAGTAGCACCACTCATCCAAAAGTTGTCGTCTTCACCCATTCTTTTTATACGTTCAACAGGAACACCCACCTGATGAAAAATATAGCATCAAAATCATTTAACATAACATGAAAAATGTCATTTTCCAATCCATCCAAAATTAAAGTTGTAGCTTCTAGAACACTAGGCACGATGGAAGAGGCGCATTGATACATGTACAAGGGGAACATTCATAAAAGAATAACAAGTGCCTAAGTGCATCCTGGATTACCTCGTTGTGCCATATTTCAAAAGCTTCATCATCATCCTCGTACACACTTATCCATAATCTTCCAGGTGACAACCCAAATCTGTAAGCACAAACAACTTTCATCTTCATATGGAAGAAACTGAATGTGTGATAAGGAACCACCATCCTTGAGAAAAAACAATGAATAGATCGATATTTGGCATCCAAAAGGCAATACTAAATCCATGCTTACTCCTTGGTGGAAAGCTCCCATGACCATTGGATAGCTTCCTTCTTAAAGTAATCTCCGAAGGAGAAATTTCCTAGCATTTCAAAAAATGTATGATGTCTTGTTGTTCTGCCGACATTCTCCACGTCGTTTGTGCGTATACACCTTTGTGAAGTAGTAGCACAAGGTACTTGTCTGGGAATCTAAATATAAAGAGCTACTTTCGTCACATCAAGGTCAAGCAATCAAAATAATTTCAATTTAAAGTTTTATTCTGTTTGACGACAAATTTTAACAAATCTCCACAATGTATTCATTAAGGATTTCATCCATTACCTTCCCAAGGAATATTGGCTTGAACGGAAGCATTCCTGCAATTGTCAGTAGAACTGTTGGGTCATCTGGCACAAGAGAAGCACTAGGAATAATTTTGTGACCATGAGAAGCATAAAAATCAAGAAACCGCTGACGAATAGAATCTCCACTTATAAGAGAATCCTTTGATTCTTCCTCCGTCAATTCCTCAGTTACGCGCTGTACCGATGCTGAAAATTCACATGGTAACGACGATATCCACTGATAAAGAAAACGAAAGCATGATTAAAAGAATAAATAATTAACTAAAGCAACCTGATCTAATTCTCGATCGGTTGCTCCGAGCTCCTCTTGTATAACTACTTCTACACACAAAAATGGCAGGAGAGAAAAGTTCCAAGGTTCCTGTATGAAAGCCTGCATTTGCTCAAACACAAAATATCTAGGAATTAATGCATAACCCTAAAGATATTCTGCCTCACCAGGGAAAAAGAAAATCAGTGGAAGATTAAAATTAAATATGCAAATGTAGATTTCAAGATACCAAACAAATAAAATTGCAAAAAAGTACATAAGTACTAAAATATAATGACTCCAGTTGTATTTATTTAGAGGAAGAAGAGACAATGATTACCCAAAATCAATTGAAACATGATAAAACAGAATCAAAGAGCATTCAAACAAAAAATTCATAGGATCGAAAAAGCTCAAAATACTAAAATTTCGGAAGAAGAAAAAAATCTGGGAATGCATAGATTGAACCAATCTTTCCCCATCTTGAAAGTGTTATCCCCCTGCTTCCAAAGCGAAATTAAGGACCCAAGAACAAACACCTTGTGAGCTAAAATACTTAAAGATAAGTTGAATTAAATAGAAAACAATTCCACCATTCAAAAAACAATAGTTTGCATCTAAATCTAATAACTAAAACTACAGCTAAAATTTTAACAATTTGAATTAAAAATAAAAAAATCAAACTTGGTATTTTGTTTTCTTATCATGAACCATAAAGAAAACAAGAATGCAAAAGATGAATTACAAATTAAGGAAGAGAAGGCAACAATGAACTATTTTAATCACTTGGGTCTTGTCTAAATAAGTAAAATATAGTTCAAAGAGTGTACTTCATCTATAAACATATTTGTATACTGAAGAACACTGAGAAAGGACAAGAAAAGGAAGGAAACTTCTTTTACCAGATGAAGTGGCGAAACTGTAATTAGAGAGGGGATGGGAAGGTGGTCTTGGAAATAACATGGTGGAGTCCGGAAAATGAACGAGAGATTGGCGCCCATGAACGAGGTTCAGGGATGCCATAGCTCTGTGTTATTGTGATAAAATCCTCTGTTTCGTTTTTGGAAGTGGGAGTTTAATACGTTGCTCTCTAAACATGTCAACTGCAAATATGTGAGTGGAAAAGATAGGCCTTTGTCAGAAAACCACGTATTTTTTTCTTATTTACTTGATTTTTAGGGTTAAGATTATGGACAGAGACGGATTGAGAAATTTATCTCAAGTTATATTAAAAATTTTGAAGACTGAAAAATTCTAAAAGTATGAAATTAAATAATTAATAAAATATATAAAAAGACACCTAAAATATAAGGAAATCTAAAATTGTATAGAGACACAATCGCACCCCTTTAAGTTCATCCCTAATTATGGAGTATATATATAAAAGAAAACAAGTCACCTTTGGAGTAAAATAAGAGGGAAAGTGTGGGAGATACGGTGGCACACGAGATTTTACGTTAGAATAAATTTTTAAATTATTAGAAAAATATAAATTTATAAAATTTTATGAAACGAAAATAAATTATTAAAAGTACGAAAGAAGTAGAGTATGTTACAAGAACATTTGAAAGACAGAAAGGAAAATCAAAAGCGTAGAAAAGAGGCCTCGGAAGCGCTAACGCAAACTGAGCAAGAGTATGAGCAGCGATATTGGCGGAGCGAGAGCGACGCATGGAATGGACAGTAACATCTCGATGCCTGCAGTAAGATGGAAGTCGAGAGAGGACAAAGTAGGCTGTGAAGAGAACAGTTGTAGAACTACATTTGCCGCGTCACTCTCAATGCCAACATGCAAACATTCCAATTCTACAGCCAATCGAATGCCCCGAGTGACAGCAGCTTCCTCCACAAGAATGGGGTCACAAGGACCATCAATCGGCACCGCTTGAGCTGCGACAACCATACCATGATGACCCCGAGCCATAATACCGAGAGCCGGAGTTCCATGGATGGTCGTTGGGCAAGCACCATCAACATTGATGGTGATAGTATGAGCAGGGGGTTTCTTCCGTCGATCATGATGAATCAGCGGTGGAACAAGAGCAGGATCAGAGATTCCGCGAATTGCAACAAATGCCGATAACATCGATAGGCTGGACATAACAATCTGCCACATCGGAAGCAAACGACCGTCATGAAAATAGAGGTTGCGACGATTCCATAAATGCCACAGAACGATAAGGAGCAACAGGAATCTATGGAATGGCAAGAGTAGAAACACATGATACAACCAATCACCACCCGATCCTTGGTGTGTGAAAATTAAATATTAATAGAGATTATTGGAATGTGGAGTTAGTGATATCAGTGACTAGGAAATAGTTTAAGGAGTTAATAAATCTCAAAGTCATGTGTGGGGATGATAACCACACATGTTTGCACTTGGTATTCATCATGGCATCTTATTACAAAATAATTTCATTCCTAAGAATCCTATGATTTAATCTTATGGATTATTATTTTTTACCAAGAAAACCATAAACGACATTATAAATATAATAAATTCAAACGAAATAGTTTTAACATTCATACATATGTAAGATAAAAATCGATGAAATAATTTACTTGTATTTCACTCTATTACTATTCTTAATTTATACATCTTTTTTATGTATCTTTCATGGTAGTTTTATTATTTATGTTCAATTCTTTTAAATATTTAGATCTTAAATTGAAATCAATCTAGATTTTGAGTCAACAACGTGTAGTATCCGATAGGGATGGCAAACGGGTACAGTTTTGTGGATTCCGCACCGCACTCGCTCCAATTGGGGCGGGGATGGGTATAATTTTAGCGGGCAGTGGGTGAGTGTGGATTTAGAAAGTAATACCCGTCACGGGTAGTGGGCGAGTAATGGGTTTGAGACATTACCCACCCCGCATCCGCCCGCACACTTTCTATTATATATGTAGGTAGTAGTAAATTTAAATTGGAGCGCTCTCAATTGGAGAAAATAGAGAATGGTGATTGTAATACTGGAGTATCGGATGTCACAAGTATTGCCTGAAATTTTAAAATGTTGTGCCAATGAACAAAAACATTATGTGTTTGTCATTTATATTTATAAACTTTAATTATGTCTTTTATTATGGTGTTTTATGTACTTTAAGATCTATATTAAAATTTAACTCAGATAATCTTTGGATTATTTTATTATGTTTCTTAATGGATATGTTTCTTAATGGAAATGTTTTTTATGTTTGTTGCTTATATATAACTTAAGATTGTTTTCATGCGGGTCTAGACGGGTACGTCGTTAGTGGGTAGTGGGTGTGGGGATGGATTTGAGAATGTACTTGCGTGGGCGGGTGTGGATTTGAAAATTTGTACCCATCATGGGTGGTGGTGGATTGAAAAATATTAGGTGGGTATGGGGATGGGGAGGGGGTATCCACACTCGACCCGCCTGTTTGCCATCCCTAGTATCTGACCTATGGAGTTTCTCTTACTCTATGCCTCATCTCAAGTGCTCAATCCCGTGAATCAAACTCCACAACTATGAATATGTGTGTTCTTATTATTTATTATTATATCTAGTAATTAGATAGTTATAAATGTGGTCCCGATCCCTAAGGGACATGTAATTCCACCCTGCGTTCTTAATCATATTAATTCGTGTTAATGTATGATACCGTTTGCAGACGTAAACCATATCCCACATCAATTAAGTCTCTTCCGCACGATATCAGCCTTCAAGCCGCTAAAGATTCTTTTCCGTTCTCCACATCCCGACCGTTAAGTAAAAACTTACGGCTCCCACTACTTTTAACGGTTCAGATTCCGCATTGACGGTACTTCCGTATCGCTGACCAAGATGAAATCTTTAAATCCAATTAATTACGGTCAACGTTTAGCGATGCTAGGTCATATTATTGAAAGTACAAACATACGTTCCCTAGCCTTTCACGTCCCCCGGCAAAAGAGTTAACCGCTGTTTGGTCCCTTTCACACGCAATCAAAATTGGCGCCATGTCATCTACTCACCACGAGCTTATCTGATTTCTTCTTCTTCACTGCCACAGCTGGGAAAGACCCAAGATTTCTTCTTTGTTAGCAAACGTGCAGCTGAGGGCTTTTTTCTTTTCTTTTCAAAGCCGTTGGATTTTGTTTAAAAACATCATGGTGAGTGAGTATTCCGACGACGGCTCCGACCAACAGACCCAGCGGTACAGAAGCTACAGTCTGAGCGTCGACATCAGCGAGTCTGAGAGTTGCAGTAGCTTCTCGTGTCGACGTCCCGACAGAGAAGGTTGTTCGAGTTCGATGACGTCATCCCCTAGGTTAATGGTTGTCAAAGGGTTCGTGGTCGGTTGTTCGAGATCGATGACGTCATCCCCTAGGTATGGTGACTTTCTTCAAGTTCATTATTAATGAACAATCCAAACTCTAGGATAAGAAGTCATTAAGAATAAATATTCAACCTCATTAATCGATAAATTCAGTAAGTCCTTCTCACTAGAACCATCCAAATTCTTGGATTTGAATTTATTAAGAGTTTAACAAACTCAACCTTTCTGTTGGTAAATTCATTTTATCCTTCTCATATAGGACTACCCACTAACTTTGGGTTATAAACTTATTAAGAATATATATTCAACCAAAGTCGGTAAGTTCATCAAGTCTTTCTCACTTATTAAGAGCAATTTAGCTCATCATTAGCATGCACATTATTCATTATAGGGATAAGTAGATAGGAATGTACACTATGAGTCTTTTCATGGTTTCATTTAACTACATTGAACTTAGATAACTAAGTTGGGTATCCACCATGAATTCCTCAGCCAATGGGTTTTAGACCCATCCCCCTCTACAAATCTAGGACCAGTTTTCTACTTAAACCTTTGGTAAAAGGATATGCTAGGTTCCTTTCCAACTTCACATACTCTAAAGAAGAACTTCATTATTTATTAAGTGTTTGACCGATTCATATCTTATGTGAATGTGCATTTTCTTACCATTGTAAGTTTGGTTCTTAGCCACACATATCACAACTCCTAAGATTACATCGACTTCTCCCAAATATGTCATCTCAAACTTTGTGGACAAGAAACTTTTAACTTTGTTAGTGAACTCAATGTTAGAACTGAAAATCGACATGTCATCAACATACAAGCTTATGATGACACATTCAGTGCCTAACATCCTCGAATACACACAAGCATCCGAACCATTCATAAAAAAACCAAAACTAAGAATAGTTTTATGAAATTTCTCATACCACTGTTTAGGAGCCTACTTAAGTTCATATAGTGATTTTTTAAGTCTACAGACTTTGCTTTCCATACCAGGTGCTTCAAAACCTAGTGGCTGCTCCATGTAAATCTCCTCATCTAGATCCCCATTTAGAAATGAAGTCTTTAACATCCATTTGATGTACCTGCAGCTTATGAATAGAGGCTAGCGCAAAAAATGCACGGATCGTTGAGATTTTCATAACGGGAGAGTATGTATCAAAGTATTCTAAACCAAACCTTTGAGTGAACCCTTTGACGACTTACCTTGCCTTGTACCGCTGAATCGAACCATATGGCCTCAGTTTCTTTCGGAATACCCATTTGTTGTAGATTGGTTTGAATCCCCTAGGCAAGTCAACTAATTCCCAAGTATAATTAGACATTATTGATTCTATTTCATCATTAATAGCGCTTTTCCATAAACTAGCATCGATATATTTTATAGTTTTTTAAAAAGTTTTAGGATCCTCATCTAACAGAAAAATTTGAGCTATAGGATCTGAAATGGAGTCTAAATCATTTATTTCAGAAATAAAGGAAGTAATAAAGTATGGTCCAAAAGAGGTTTCAACTCTTTGCCTTTTACTTTTTCTAGGCTCAAAAATAATTTATTCAGAAGACCTAGCAAGATTACTAGAATAAGTGGATGAAATATTTTCTATTAGTGTTTCGATATTTATTCTCGTTTTCTTGAAAGGAAAAGTATTTTTGAAGAAAATAGCATCCATTGACTCACAAATAGAATAATATTGTAAAAGCATGAATTTGTATGCATCATTATTCGTAGCGTACTCTATAAACAATGCATCAACAGTTTTAGGTCTGATGGTGGATTTCTTAAAGTTCGGCAAACCCACTTTGGCCAGACACCCCCACACTTTCAGGTATTGTAAATTAGGAGCGTATCATTTCCACAATTCATAAGGGGTAGAATTTAATATCTTATGAGTAACTCGGTTCAATATATGATTTGCCGATAGAATGGGTTCCCCCACATGTTATCAGATAACCCAGAATTTATTCGTAAATAATTCATCATTTCTTTTAAAGTTATATTTTTCCTTTGGTTATACCGTTTTGTTAAGGAAAATAAGGGGCTGAAGTTTCATGAATGATGTCATTTTTTCATAAATATCTTTTAAGAAATTAGATTTATATTCATCACCTCTATCAGATCTAACTCGTTTAATTTTCCTATCTAACTGGTTTTCAACTTCTGCCTTATAAATAACAAAGAAGTTTTCAACTTCATCTTTAGTTCTTAGGAGATAAACTTTTGTATATCTTGAATAATCATCTACAAAAGTTATATAGTAGTGTTTTCCCCCTTTACTTTCAGTGTTTTTAAAATCTGCTAGATCAGTGTGAATAAGTTCTAACAACTCAATCTTTCTATTAGAAACAATCTTAAAGTGAGGTTTAACATGCTTAATTTCTACACAAATTTCACATTTGTTAAAGCTAGTTATGTCTAGTTTAGGCAGAACATTCATATTTATCAATTTCTTTAAAGCATGAATATTAACGTGTCCTAATCTAGCATGCCACATATCAACATATTCAACAATATAAGCATAACTGGTAGCTTTATTTTCATTAAATTGAGTTTCTATGAAAAATAAACCACCATTTAAAAATCCTTTCCCAACATAATCACCATTTCGGGAAAATACAAGTTTATATGCCTCAAAAACTAACTTAATGCTTGCCTTATTCAAAAGCCCACAACTTATCAAGTTTCTACACAAGGCAGGTATATACAAAACATTATTTAAGGCCAGAGTTTTACCAGAAGTTGGCTTGAGTAAAACATTGCCTTTGTCTAGCACTTCAAAGCTGCTAGAGTTCCCCATGTACACAAGCTCACCTATGTTCCCATCCTCGAACTCAGTGAAAATATCATTCCTTGTACAGAAGTGCTTCGAAGCGCTAGTGTCAACTACCAAATCTGAACTATTTTCCACCAGATTAACTTTTGAGATCACCACAACAATGATGTCATCATATATTTTTTTTCTACAACGTGAATCTGTGGCTTGTTGTCATTCTGGCATTCTGAGCGATGTTGGCATTGATAAGCTTTATGGCCGGCTAAACCGCATACATAACACTTGAGCGTCTTTCCTTCAGGTTTGGCCTTTCCAGACTTCTTGAAGTTGGTATCATTTTTCTCGTTTCATGATATTATTAAATCTAGACTCAACCAAGTTAGCTCTAACAAATAAATTACTCAGAGAATTAGTATCTGGCACACGTGTTGAAGACACGTATTACCATGACCACGATCATGACCTTGACTATGACCCGGCCCGATATTAGCCAAACGGCGGCGGTGGCGGCAATGTCGGCGCGCGAGAATTCCCTTTGTTCTCTTTCACTCAACAAGGAAGTGGAGAATCCAAAGCTTAAATACCCATTCCCAATAGTGTTTCCAACACTATGTGGGATTGAGCATTATCAACATACTCTAGCCACCGGCCGTTCTTCTTATCTTACCGCCGATAACACCTTTCTCACACGGAGACGGTGAAAGAAATGGAAGGGAAGGCATCACCCAAGAGAGAATTCAAGCAATCGAGTAACTGGAGCCGGAAAGCTTTAACGGGAAGCAATAATTACTTGTTAGAAGCCATTGCAAGGACAACTAAGAATAACGGTGGAGGCGGCGTTGTTTCTCATGTCGACGACGATGGTGCTTTGAGGATGAAGATTGTGGTAAGGAAGCAAAATTTGAAGCAAATACTGGGAATGATTAATGGTGACAGCAAAAGTAACGTTACTGCAAATCATAACTATTACCAATCATCATCGCCGTCTTCAGTATCTGTTGAAGAACGGTTGGATCTCTTTTATTCCCGAGAAAGTGTGGGGAAATTATAAGAAAAATATGTTTGGCGTCAATGTGGGTTAGAAATGTCCATTTTTCTTTTATTAATGTTCCTTGGGATAGATCCAAATCGATTCCATGTTTTAGTGGGGTTGGGTAATTATAACCTTCTTTATATATATTTTACCGATATATTATAAATATAGTTGTTTAAACTCAAAATTTCTACCGAAATCATTTAATGAGTTTATTAATGAATAATCTTTAAGGAATAATCCTTAAGAAATAACTTTAATTAATAAAATGAATGTAATAATGTGATGAACACACACAAAAAATGAAGTAATGAAGTAACTTATGCATTAAACATAAAAAAAATATTTTAATCTCATTATCATCGTATCATTCGAACAACTAATTCTATATAATCAGTTAAAATATATGGAAAATGATTATCCTCTCAATAAAATCTCGAAATTTATATTATGGAAAACACTCCATCGCAATGACCTCTTACCAGAGAAGTTCCCAACAAATTTGACAGTACATTGACTCGCTTATATACGATTCTCGTAAAAATATAAAAAAATAAAATAAAACATTGGGCGATTTTCCCGATATATCACTATTGAACAATATATTTCTCGATCAGACACAGTTTAGACTATATTTCCTGATCTAACACCCTTTGCAGAAAAGTGCGTCCCCTGCAACGCGCTTTACGCTGATTTGGCGCCACGTGGGGTAAGGCGCGCCCCCTGCAGCGCGCCTTATGTTGACATGGTATACACGTGTGTAAAGCGCGGCCCCGGTGGCGCACCTTAGGCCACCTAGGAGTATAGCACAGGGCAGGGACCGTGCCTTAGCTTTAACACAATTATTAGATGCGGAACAGGGGCTGCGCCTTAGCTTTATCTGATATAATTATGTAAGGCGCGGTGCAGGTACCGCGTCTTGTAGCTTTTCCCGGCTATAATTACCCTTTCCCCGGGTAACTCCTCACATCTCTCGATTAAAAAAATTAATACAACAATCCAACAATCTTCTCATATTTAATTCAGAAGGTCGTGCGAGTTTTCGTTATAAGGTAATTTTGTGATAATTTTTTTTATTATACTTATTGTTTATTATGATTATTTGAAAAAATATTATACTAATTGTTGTCAATTAATTTATGTGTTTATAAAATTAGAAAGCGGGAATATACGTCGAAATAGTTTTGCGGTACAGATAATAATATAAAATTATATTATTTAAATTATTTACGTTTATGTGTAAAAATTTTATTATTTTATATTTTCGTTCATATATTATTTATTTAATCAACATTGTTTTAGTTTTTTTTGCAGATATAATATTGTCGCACTTTTAAACTCAAAGAATGGCGTGACTTTCAGCTACTGTTTATTATGATGGAGAAATTCGAGAAGATGAAACCGGCATTTTTTCGTATCAAATGAACATTTTAAAATATCATTGAAGAGAAACATAACTCTTGAGGAGCTGATAACGAAGATTTCGAGGAAGATTCATGTTGGAAGTATTAGAAGAATGTCGTCGTTGCAGTACAGATTTCCAAAATCATTGTTGTCATTAACTTATACAGCGTTCGAACTTTTGAACAATGATGATGTTGAAATGATGGTTGAAGCTCAAAGTAATTATTCAGACGCCGATATTGAGATGTATACAAATTTTATTGAAGTGTGTGCTGTTCGGGGTCAATCATTAAGCTCCCACTATGGGCTGGCTGAACAAGTTGACAGCCCGACGACAGTAATGTGTAATGATTTTAATGCCATAATGGGGAGACATTCATCCGCAACTCTTTACGATATGTACCGAGGTGGGTCGACGAACAATCCTTATGGAAATATCGTGTCCAGTTCAAGGGGAAGGCATTCATCTGCAAATCCCTTTGACCTTAATATGGAGATGACATCGACACAACAATATGTGCAGTTTACATTTGACACAATGGCTTCAAGCTCCAGGGGGAGGCATTCGACTACAAGCTTTTTCGATCTGAATGTCGATATGCCTTCCAGTTCAAGGGGACGGCGTGCAAGTAGTAGGTTCTTCGACCTAAATGTGGAGAGCATGGAGGAACCATCATCTCCACCAGAAGAACCGCTTCGTGAGCCTTGTGCGGATGGTGCTGAGACTGGACTATTCATTCACCCAGAATCACCGCAATTCAACTCCGATGATGATGATGATGTGGATGAAGTTCCAACAAATGTGGCACAAACTGACCCTCCAGCACACATATATGAAGCTGATTATGGTGCAATGTATGGGCCATAATTTGCGGATATGCCTCATCTCGGTGACTATGGATATTACTCATTAATAAATAATGGTGAGTTATATTTAGGCATGGAGTTTTCAAGCAAAAAAGAAACGATGATGGCTATAAAAAATTACAATATCTGTAATTATGTTCAATCGAGAGTCGACCGCTCCACGATAGAAAAATATGTATGCTACTGTGCCCGACGCGAAAACGGATGCAATTGGATGGTTCGCGTATCGAAGAGGAAGAGGAAAAACAACAGACGAGAACTAACAGTATACAACGGTCCTCACACATGTTGTGCTGGAGGGGTCAACCAAGATCATCCAAACTTGGACTCTGAAGTGATATGCCAAGCCATCATCCCATAGTAAAAGCAAGCTCTCATATAACTGTTGTTGTGTTGATTTCAACTATACAATCGCAGTATGGGCCCCTTCCCTGCGCTATACTCTTAGGTGGCCTAAGGCACGCCTCCGGGGTCGCGCTTTACATACATGTATACCATGTCAGCATAAGGCGCGCTGCAGGGGGCGCGCCTTACCCCACGTTGCGCCAAATCAACGTAAAGCGCGTTACAGGGGCCGCGCCTTTCTGCAAAGGGTGTTAGATCGAGAAATATAGTCTGAACGGTGCTTGATCGGGAAATATATTGTTCAACGGTGATATATTGGGATAATCGCCAAAACATTGCAATCATAAAAACTAAACCCTACAACTATCATTCCTCTCTAAAAGAAAAACAATATAGACTAAAATCAATATATATACGAAGAAAATATCAATTTTTAGTAAATTTAAATAGGTATAACACAAAAAGGGTTTCTTGGACATAAATACTTGAAATAATTTATATATTTTAATTATTTAAATAATTTTATTTTATAATTATTTTTAATATTTAATTTATTCTAATTTAAATATTTGAGGAACGGAGATCAATTTTGAATATGAACTATAATTTAAGGTGTCTACTATAATTAACTCCACAAATGCATAATATAACCTCTTATTTAAATTATTAATCTCTTTTTTTATTAATAAATTATTAATCTCTTAATTAATTATTTTGAAAAATGAACCTGAAGAACCTGTGAAAGACCAGTCAATCGAAATGTTACTTAGAGAAAAATGATGATAATTGGTTTTAGTGATCATCATCTAATTTCAGTTGTATTATATATATTGGAGAATGATTGATCACAAACACAGCTATATATACAGCTCAATCATTTGACCAGTTTCCTGTAGCCTACAGTATATCTTATCTTTTATGAATATAATCCAAGTCTAAAACTTTGGTGATTCATTATTAATACAAGGTCTAAGGTCCCTCTCCCTTCACGTAAACGAGTTGCCTGTTCCAGCTCAACAACGTCGTCGTCGTCTTCTTTTCATGTAAAATAGTCGGTTGAACCTTTGGTGCAAGACGAGTATGTTTGAGATGATTGGGTCATTTGACTTTTGATATGGAATGGCACATGCATTCTCCGTCAGATGCTCTACCAACAAGGATAGACAATTTTATTCCTTTTAATTGTTATTAATCCGCCAACCTTGCATTCATTTGTGTAGTTTCCATGGCGGATCCTATATAAAGGCCATAGGCATAATTGAATGTCCACTCCACATAACCCACAGTGAAAGAAGATGGAAGGGAAGGCATCACCCAAGAGAGAATTCAAACAGTCGAGAAACCGAAAGCAGAAAGCTCTGATGAGAAGCAATAATCACATGTTATTAGAAGCCATTGCAAGGGCTAATAATTACAGTGGAGGTGGCGTTGTTTCTCATGTCAACGAAGATGGTGTTTTGAGGGTGAAAGTTATGGTCAGGAAGCAAGATTTGAAGAAAATGCTGGGAATGATCAATGGCGGCGGTGTTACTGAAAATTTTAATCATTACCAATCATCACCGTCTTCGGTATCTGTTGAAGAACGCTTGAATCTGTTGCGAAGGAAGCATCTTCTGAGGTCCAATGCGTTTATAAGGAAGAGCCGCCATTGTTGGAGCCCTGAGCTTCAAAGCATTCCCGAGGAATGAAGATTATTACTCCATTTCACTTCCCTCGACTCATCAACTTCATTGCTTTCACAATTTCTTATTAGTTTAACTTTCATCTTATCCTTGTTTTGGTTATTAATTTTTAATTATTTTTTATTTGATCCTCAATTTTATTATTGTTATATTTTTAATTATTAATCCTTGATTATTTAATAGTGCCATCACAATGCATCTATCTTTTGAAAATCTTGGAAAGTCGTCGAAACTTTTTTTTTTAATTTATAAAAACACCTTTTCCTATAAATTAAAGCAGCAGTGTTGATTACGCGGGGAAATCATTTTATATCTTCCACCGACTTCATCCATTAACGTCACTCTCATCTTAAAAAAAAACACACAGACAAAGATGTTTTAAAGGAACTGAATTTCTCTGACAGACAAACACCTAAGCTCCCTCGAAGTTGCAGTGAACATTCCTTTTCCTACGTATGACGTTTAACACTTTGGTACAGCAGAGACAAACTTAAGGTTAATAAATCACCAAATCAAAAGCTTAACCTACTTATTATATCCCACATGGACCCTCTTCAACTCTACACCCTTAAATATTTCATATTTCGTAGGTTCACTTGCAAGATGTATATTCTTCTAAAGATGGAAACCTTCAAAGTTAGTTCTTATTTGGCCTAATAGCAACTTTCTTTACTTGTTATGTTATAAAAAATACATTATTTTAATCACATCAAATTCACAAAACTTCAAATATTTGATATGTATATTAAAATTTAACTATTTTAAAATGAGATCAAATCGAAGTTCTTAATAACTGAACTTATTGATTTATGTTATAATTTCAATAGTTTAGTTTTCTTTAAAATAACAAAATGAAATTCACAATAACATTGTAATTTTCAATAATTTCCTTATAAAACAGTAAAAATAAAGGACTAAAATGAAGAACCCCAAAAAGATGAATCTCTATTTACAAATTTATCCTATATTCTACCGGTCAACCCTCAACCTCCCCCCCCCCCCCACGAGATCTCAGTTTCAGTCAACCTTATCATCGTCTTCATCATAGTAGTCATCAACATCATCATCTCTCCTGTCAGAAAATGCCTCCTTGACCTTCCTCCAAACGACATCGTACAGCCACGAGACGCACCCGCAGTCACCGCAACACCTTTCCTTAACCTTCTCGAACAACCCCTTTTCGCCGGCCACCGGCGGACTCCCCACGGGCTGCAAATAAGCCAGAGCCGCCTGCTTAACGAGCGGATTCTTGATGGGAATTTCATGCCAGCTTGAATTGTGTACTTTCGGCGAAGCGATCGCCGCTACCGAGGGAGGCGATGCCGAAGACGACGACGAAGGCATCAAGTCTTTCAAACTCGTGTAAGAAACCGACTTTATGGTGATCATCTCTATGTCTGAAAGCTGTGATATCGAACTGAAGCCGTTGTTGTGTAAGAGAAAAGTGGGTGAATGACAGCTTATGTTGGGGTCTTTGTTTCTGTTCGTGCTTGCATCCATGAATCAGAATAAAATTGCTAATTGCTCAAGCTTTTCACCAATGGTGGTTTTAAGTGGGTGATTTGATAATACGTAATATATAAAGATCTATTTTAAATGGGAATTACGTGAGGCTTTGGCTCCACATCAATGAAAAAGGTGAAAGATGATCATTTGTGTTTATCCATAAATTCATTCATGTAAGTGTTAATCTTGAATTAACCTCTTACCCTAAACTTGCACTCAAAACATTTGACAGTAAAAAATCGGCTGTATATGTTATATTGTCCTGAATTGTGTTTATGATCTGCATGTTTAGCAGTATTGCTTCTTTTGTTCTTGTAGATATCTCGAGGAGGTTCTCCTAGGAAGCCTTATTCGAGCAGACATGTCATTTCCACCGGAACAGTTGGCAAAACACGACGACTGTAGGACAAAAGGAGGTAGAATATCTGTATCATGCGAGATTCACACAGAAAGTGAACTGCAGTAACAGAAAAACAAAAGAACTATTATATATAAATTACTATGATAACTATCCCAGGAAATAAACAACAATGGTCACATTGTACTCTTTCTCTAGTTCTTTCGAGTTTTTCGACATACAAGAAGCTAAATGCGGGTATTAGTTTCAAGTTAAAAGTTACGGTGTACATTAAAGAATCAAAGGTTCGCCCCGTGTTTATTGCTTATCGGAAGCTACCTGATATTCACAAAAGAAAATGATACAACAAAGAGAAAACATGAGATTTATGCATATATGATCAGGTGCCACCAGCTTCGGTTGGTGTGGCACAAGGAGCCAATATACTGGGAGGGAAGTTAACTCCTCCCCCTCTAACCGATAGATACGGGCCCTTAACCAAGCTAGCCCTGCTTACGAGGTTCGAGTCAAGAAACACCACAATTACCGTGATGTCGTCGTGGAAATGCCGGCGGACGCCACGGTCAATCTTCTTCAAGTCGGAATATCTCATTTCTCTCTTCTTTGCTGCTTCTTGTAGAGCAGTTTTTACCAGCCTCTTTGCAGTTCCCTGCATAGTCCGAAACCATAGGTTAATATATTCACAGTTCTTTTGGTACACCCTTATTTTAAGATTGCCGCTCATCCCTGCATGAGCATGCATTCGTATGATACATGAGCAAATGTCATTTTTCCACTGGTACGCATGCAGGAAGACGAGCAAAAAACACTATTTGTTACACAAGTATTATTCATAGCTGATCGGTTTACAATAAAATGATCAATATTTAACCAAATGAGAGTTAAGACTACGGAGAAAGGCCTTCATACTCGAACCGAATCGAACTTTCTGAATAATAGGATAAAAAAGTAAGAAGATAAACAATACCTAAAATTGAAGTATAAACTTACACTTCGTGTATGATTTTGAACTATATCAACAGCTTCTTGATTACTTAGGTGCTCCCAGAGACCATCTGATGCAAATATCACGAATTGATCTTGTGGTTGCAGCTGGTGCACTGATATTGCTGGGTCTGCACTCAATATTGGCTTTTTAAAAGGTTCACGAAGGCGGAACTTTTGATATAAAGGCTCTCTGTTGAACTCAGCCTTTTTCAAATATACATCACCAATGGACCTGGAAATCTGAAAGATCAAGGCTTCTATCAATAAACATTTGAAAAAACTAGCAAATCATGGATACCAAAGAAAAGACATTACGATATTTAACTGCTCGACTTATTGCATACATTTGTGAAATGTACTATACTTCTCCCTCACGCACTCTCTTCGATTCAGGATGTAATAATCTTATAGTAGACGCATCATCAGCGAATAAAGGTTGAGCGCCATTCTGGTCAAGCTTAAGATTTTTAAAAGAAAGGCTAAGCAGTTGTTGCGAGAAAATCGACATCAAGGGGAATTGCCCATGGCAGCAACAGAATCTTTCATATATAAAATCCATGAGACAAGTTCTAATTCTAGGTACATATAGCTTTATCAGAAACTTTATAATATGCATAAATATTCTGTATTGATTCGATGCAATCTGCTTGGAGATTTCTCAACCAATTTGATGCTTGATATGCTTGATTTGATCAAGCATCGGAAACCTGTTTAAACATTCAGTTTTCTGTGGATTATAATTTGAAGGAAGAAAGCTCGAGAAGTACATTTAAATAAGTACTTGTGGGCCATGGTAGAAGACTATTCTCCAATCTCAAGCCGACAACGGCATCCTCCATGCTTCCCTTAAGGGAGATTCATTTTGTCAAGATGCAAACCAGAATTTATAGTTTAGTCTCTTTATACCACCCGGAAACCACATAACTGTATAAATCAAGAGTACCTAATATCTAGCAGGGATACATCCTGTCACCAAACTGCTAATGTGATGCCATAGTCAAAAGCCTGAAGTTCAAAAATAACCAGCTCCAAGATCACCACCGAGCTTATTAATTCCCCACTCGGAATATAAAGATATATGCCGTATCACTAAATCACTTCCTCTCATGAGATCAACATAAAGTCCAACAATTTTCCTTCTTCCAATTCCATAGCTTTATGAAATACCAAGGTTCATGCCCTTCTCTTAGAATTTAGGATAAAATAAGCTAGCAATAACAACTTTTCAAACATCCAAAAACAGCATGCACTAGACTGCTCAATTTGGACAAGCCGATTCAAGCTCTCTATGCAACTGCAGCGATGATGAAAGTCGTACTTGCTTCTCTTACATTGTTGTTCTTGTGGAAGAAGGTGATATAAGCCACAAACCAGTGGTTCATTCCCCAACCACTTACCACAGCTATGCAAAAGCATTGCTGTTTAGCAAATGCGGACATTACCTACTCATCTTACCCATTAAACTACTACTACTTGAAAAAATAAAATTAAAAAATTGTATGCATAGTGGAACGTACCTGTATGAGACCTTTTACACGCCATACATTATGCTTCAAAACTACAATTTGCGAGTCATCAGGGTGCAGTGACTGCATCTCCTGCCTTACGGACTCTATACACACATTATGCTCAGCCGACAGCTGGATGGCTAGAACCTCCCCCGTCGCCTTCACAGCTCTCCCCAAGACAGCACGGGAATCACCAAGATTGGCGACATAAAGAGTTCCACCACAGATAACACCAACCAGGCAGCAGGATCCAACAGCTGCGATTTGCGGTTTCATAGGCCACTGTTTGGTAACGAGGGACAAAAAACCCTCTTCTGTTGCTTGATATGCTTTCCGTATCACATCAACTGACATCCCTTGTTGCTCTGAAGTGAATCCTGAACACAACAAATATCACCGGTACAAATGTGAGCATGGAAAAATAACAAAGATATTTATTGGTTTTGATTCAGAACAGACCCTTAACTAGGGCTGCAACAAGTTTACCGCAATAACCTTCAATCATTTTGTTGGGTACGAATATTCCCTACTTCATTAATCAGTAAGTAAAGGGCAACAAAAGATTTTAACACTAGCAAACGCTTTGTGCTTACGCTTTAGATGTTGAAAGAGATGGTCGTTGATGTATCGTGAAGTCTCTGGGCCGCCATGCCCATCATATACACCAACAAAAGTACCATAGGGACCCAACTCGTGTGAACTCAAACAACCAGACTCCAGCTGGCTCTGGTCCTCAAGTAGATTGTTGGCCTGAACCACTGCCATTGAGAAATCACCATTGATGTGCTGCCCCGAGTCCTTGTACCACAAAAGGCCATCTTGGCGACCTCCCGCTTCAGAACTTGTGTGAACGTATCGAACTGAACTCGGTCGAAAACAGGCCCTCAAAAAATTCATCAATCCAGATAACATCCCTCATCTCATCCACAACACCCACCAAATACTCATGTAAAACAGGCCCTAGAAATCTGGCGGGTGAGCCCTATATCCTCCTTTAATTCTCAACGCAACACAGGAACACTGCAGCAACAGCACAACAAGTAAACAAACCACACCAAAAAGGTTTGCAATAGTTCAATTTGCAGCAACTGCAAAAACCAAGAGATTAACAAATGATGTCCCAGAAGCTAACTTTTTCTCAGTTTGTCTTAGTTAATAATATTAAGCTCAAACAACAGAAACTGATCCTTCTTAAAACAGGAAAGACCGTGACCGTACAAGCTCCTGCTGGAAAAAAATCAACAAAAGCACAAAAGGTTTTTTTGGGAAACAAGAGAATCGGTCAAAGATCGCTTCCTTTTTTTTTCCAACGAAGTAGTTGGGTCAGCCATTAGGATATCCAGAAGGTCTAATGTTTCACATTGAGAACTTCAAACAAAACCCAGTTTTACAAAACTCAGTTTTACAAAACTCTTTAGACCCATTAATCATTCACAATTCAACTTATATTTCCCACACCAAGTACATAAAAACAGGTGGGGAAAGACCGAAAGGAGAAAGGTTTACCTTTAAATTAGACCACTTGGGGTTGTATACTTGAAAAGGAAGATCTGGGAATAGAAAAGAAACTTCATGCGGGGTATGGAACTTTGAATTAGCAGATCTATGGATCAATCTAATCAAAGGGAAAAAAAGTTGGGATTTGGTGTTTGATTTGGTTGGTTTCAAGCTTCAACGAGTGATGAGATAATTGAAAGATGAAATGGTGACTCTCTTGTTTCTCTCAGCAGACAAGACCCATAAAAGACCAACAATGGAGAGCTCGAAGGCTCGAAGCCAGCAAAGCAAAGGTCCAGTCTTGGGCTCCACACACCTATGGTAATCTACAGAAAACCTCCTAAAAGAACTTTTTAAAAAAATGAAAGAGAAGCTTTCATGAGCTTATAATCTTATTAGTCAATGATATCAGCGTTAGGTAGACTTTAAACGAATCAAACGTTAAGAGAATTATTTGTAAATTATTCGGTGGAAATTTATTTATTTATTAATAAAGTAATATGAATAAGATTTTATATTTATATAATTATATTTGTATATTTATTTATATTTGTGAATGTTTGATATTTGTTTGTTTATGTTTATTTATTTATATTCATTTATATTCATTAGTTTATATTTGTTCATTTATATTAAGTCTAATCTCTAGATTTGTTTAAAATATTAAAACTTCATAAATTTTAACATTAAATATATTAACTTTTTATAAATTAATTAATTTTAAACCTAAATAAAAATATTCAAATCAATTAAAGAAAATATAAACCCTAAAATTATTTGAAAATAGAAAATATCTTCTCAAATATAAACTAATTAAGTTTATATTTATTTATGTTCTTTTACGTTCGTTCGCTTGTGTTCGTTTATCATTTCAACGAACGAACACGAACAAGTTATATTCTTTATCAAACGAACACGAACAATAAATTTTGTTAGTTTAATATTCATGGTTGTTCATTAGTTCGGTTAAAGTTAAAAAACGAACATGAACATACTCACATTCGTGTTCATTCGATTTGTTTAGCCTATTTTTAAGAATAATATTTAAAATTTTCAACATAACCTCAATCTGTTGAGTTCTACACATTTTTTATATTAGTAAAAAAATTATATTCACAATGTTTTTTCTTTTAAGATTTTTCATATACTAAATTTAAAAAAAAAAAGAAATTATATACTAATCAAAAAATATATATTATTCTAATGTGTAATTAGATTATTGTTATTCCATACATTATAATATCATCTATAAACATAAATCAAGTGGCTTATTGGTAAAAAAAAGTGTTGTTATTCTTCGAGGAATCGGGTTTGAGCATCATAGATGTTAAGGGTGTGAACGTTCAATGTCGAGACGTTAAGAGTTATTTTTGAACATATATTATTTTGTATTTACACCATATTAATAAAAAAAATTGATTATGATAGTTTATAATTTCTAAATTATTAGTTTAAGTGTTAAATGTGTAGTTTACCTTTTTAAAATTTAGAATCATACATCAAACTTTTTAGGTCAAAAAGCACATAAATAGTTTCTCGACTATAAGATGTTACTTTGTTGTGTCTTTGACTATTGAAATATACAAAATGGTTTATTAACTATAAGATATTGTTTTGTTGAGTTCTATACTATTAAAAGTTATAAAATAATTATTCGACTATTCATATTTTCCAATTTTATTATTCTCCGTTAGAATATTGACGATCGTTTGAGCTAAACTTTAATATACTCACTGACATCTTAGAACTGTTTGAGTTGTATTTTATAGATTAAGTCTATGTTTACATTTTGTTATCAAGTTAGTATTTGAAATATTATATCATCGAGTTTGTACTTGAAAACAACAGTGATGTTAGCAAACGAAAACTTATGGTCAAAGGGATTATATCATCGAGTCTATGATTTTATTGTATCTCAAATAATATGTTAACGTTCAGTTTAGACGGTCGTTAATCTTTTAACTAAAAATGATGAATTTTGAATATATAAATAGTCAGATAACTATTTTATAATATTTAATAATTGAAAACTTAATAAAATAATATTTTATAATTAATAATTTTTTTTATAACTTTTAACAATCAATATATTTAATAAAATCACGTTGTATAGTTGATGAATCATTTAGGTACTTTATACTTATTACTTGTATCAATGCACTAACTTATAAATAAAATCCAACGATCCTAAAAAATTGTAATAAGATAATCTAATAGGGGTAAGAGGTGGCGCCTGTTTTAATTGCCACGAACCTAATTACTACAGGTGGTTTTCATCTTTGGTCCACTCAGTTGTTACACGTGTTAGTTCCGTCAATAGTAGTATGAAATTGCGGTACCTCGGGCGGTGGTCGTTATTACAGGTTACTTGATTTATCGCTAAACTAAACTTTCTCCAAAACTAGTTTTTGCTTGTCTACGGATTTGACCACCGCACTTGAAGTCATTAAATGACAAAGTTGTATAACTTTGGTGGTTTAACTACTCTTTGAATACTCTTTTTAATCAATAATTAATAAATAATTTTATTATTATGTTTTATAAAAATCTAAAAATAATTTGATTCATAATATTATTAAATAAGTATTTGATTAGAAAATTTTAATCACTATCATTTTCTTCCTCAAATAAACTCTTTTTTTATATTTATTTCTTCTTTGATCAATCACTTATTGTTAATAAAGATGACAACGATTTGGAACTAATCAAATTATTAATCTTTCTAATTTTGATTTGAAACAAATAAACTGATTGGTAATTAATTTAATAAATTTTGGTTGCGTCTAAATCATAGCTTATCTAATAGCGTCATAAAAGCACTTGTAAGCAAAACATAAACAATTATCCACTATCACATTTCATGATATTACTAAATTAGTATCGGTACCCCTCTAGGTATAGGTATCATTTTTACATTCTGAAATTTGAGCAATGCTAGTAGTATCGATACTTCCCTTACCTTTTGTATTGATACCATATTAACAGTATTGATATTGTTCATGAGGTATCGATGCAGTAAAAACAGTGCCAGTACTTCTTGTCCAGAAAAACATTTTATGTTCAATTCCAAATTAAATGGACTTTGAATTATTTTTGAAGACTTTGAATAAATTCAATTCAAATCCAAAAAATATTTTGTGATAAATTGTTATACTAAAATATAGTTCAATAATTACTATATTAGTTAACTTTTTATCAAGACTATATAAAATATATATTAATTTTAAATGCTCTTTTAACGATTTTTCAAATTTCAAAAATCATCTTAACTTTTTAAAATATCTATTTTCTTTACGATTTACGCATGACATATAAGTTAATGATAGAATCTGATTAAAATTTTATTACCATTTAATTATATATATGTTAAGGGTTAAATTTCAAAAAAAATTATAAATTTAAGAGTATAACGTTATAAAAATTTATTAAAATTAAAATCATATCATTAAATAAATTGTAATTATAATATATAAATTATATGAGAAATTAAAATTTTCAGAATGTGAGACTTCCATCTTACTCCTCTAAAGCCATTATGTTTATATTACTAATTTTTCATTTAATTTTAAAATTAAAGAAAGGAATTGGAGAATGTTGAAATACAAAATACTTGTATTTTACGCAACTTTGGGATTAATGAATTGAAACTAGCATTTAATTTAGGTTTATGTTTTGGATTTTATTACGCATTAATATTTAATGCGAGTTTTGAATTCATATTTACCTTAATTTAAGTCTTACAATATGTGAATATTTCTCCAAATATGTTTTAATTATATATTATAACAATTGATTTAGGTTATAGTTTTTCGAATATGTTATAATTTTAATTTTACTTGTAATTGGATATAATAAATTTAGCATTAAACTTATATATAATTGGAAATATCTAAAGTTATAATATGAGTTTACAACTATCATCGTAAATTAAATACATAATTTGACCATTTTCTTATAATATTGAAACTAATCACTTTAGTAAGGATCATAAATGGAAAAGGTTAAAAACCAAACCAAAACACTCGAACAAAAAATAGATATGAACAAATATAATTGCATCAACAAACGAACCACAAAACGAGATTAAGCTATTGGAAGACCACTGAGAATAGGAAATCAAAGCCAAGCGTCGTGAGAAACTATCCACGAACACAAAATCGCGTATATAAATTTAATCTGGGTGTCCATAATAGAAAGATCGACCTAATTACAAATAAGCGTCATCTTGATCAGTCGTGACGTTGTAACATCCTCAATATCGGGTTAGTGATCAAATTGTAAAGTTTCAGAATTTGGTGACTAAAGTAGAACCATGGATTAGTTCAATGATTTATTTGGAAATAAATCATAAAAGTTATTGGTAATTATTAAATGAAGTAAAGGGTAAAATGGTCAATTGATAAGGAAATATATTTTCTCCCCTTTATTAGGAGATTAACATGTGGGGGGAGAGGAAGATGAAAAATCTCTTCTTTTTCACTTGCTTTCTTCTTCTCCAACGAGCCCAAGCTAGGTAAAGGTGAGTTTCTTTATTTGTTGATTATTAGCTGAAATTTAAGGTTGAGTTTTGATTATTAGGTGATAATTAAGCATAAGAAGAGCTTAAATTATCTTGAAACAATAAGATGAAGAGAATAGAGGGGATTAAAGAAAAGAGATGAATAAGTGAAATCTTGAAAGAGGGTTCTTTAATGAGGTTTTAGAGTGAATTTGACTTGTCATCAATCTAATTAACATGTATGAAGTATTAGAATTAGATTTGTAACATGTTAAAATTTGGGTATGATTCTTGAATTTCTTAAGGAGAATAGGATATGGAGGTTAAAGAAGTGATTATTGAGTAGAAATGAGGGCAAATATGTATATGTAAGTAAGGAATATGAAAGGGGATGAAATATGAAGCATTTGAGTTGAATTAAATGGATTTTTGGGCTTAAAATGCAAATTCTGGGCAAGGTGTATCGATGCACATTGATCGATGCACTCTTTAAAGAAGAAACATCGAATGCAAATGGTGCATCGATGCATAAGGAGTGCATCGATGCATCCCTTTAAAATGAAATCATCGAAGGTAATTTGTGTATCGATGCATGGGTAGTGCATCGATGCACATGTTAAAGAATGCATCGATGCACTTCAAGGGGAAATTGAAATAGACATTTCTTCTGGTCTAAGAAATGATAGATTATATTATAACAATGAGATACTGATATATATCAATGTATAATTATGTAGATATCGAACACGAACAAGTTCCGGGTTGTGTATCAAGTTAAGATTCGATCGAAAGAGAGGAAATCATAAAGTGGATTGAAACTTAGTGAGACCAATGTGAGTGCACATTATTTAGTATATGATGTTAAATGGAAAATAAGACTTATGATAAGTCTATTTCCAATAATAAAATGCATGAATTTATAGAGGTATGTGTTTGTTATGATTTATATGTGTTATTGATATGATTATATGATCATAGGATGTAAACTATGTGATAAGTGATAAGTGACTATATGGAATTATATGAGAACAAGAGATGACAATGATTTACATGTCATATGAAAACTAGTGAAGTGTTATAAGCAAAGTGACATATATGTGATAAATGAATGATATGAAAAGTGAGATAAACAAAGTATGGTTGATATAGGGTAATATAAGAATAGCTCATAGGTTATATGATAAAGATGGAACCATATAGGAACATTAATTAAGTACTTGATAATAAGTCATAAAGTTATATGCATAGGTAATATAAGTTATAAGATGAGAATATATAGGAATATCAAATAAGTTATGAGATAAGTTATGTGACGTTGATATATAGGCTAGATGAAAGTATACACATGAATACATATGTTTATATGTTATTGTATATGCTATGGGATATACCCATGAACATATGTGATGTGATATATGTTATGAGAAATAACCCATGTGACTAAGTGTGAATTGATATAAGTATGTGATATGAAGTTATGGGTATATGTGTCATATGTTATTATATGTGACATGATATATATGAGTTTATGTGATATAAAAGTGTATATGTGAAATAACATGATAGGTGATAAAACCGTAAGCCTATATGATTATGTGTTATATGTTACATGATATGACATGCGAGTTACATGAACAAATGAGAAATAGTATAAGTCATATGAAACAATCTACGTGAATACATGCACTTGTGATACATGTGATATGATATGAGATATATGGTTACATATACATGTGGTATGTGATAGAAGAGAAATAACAAGTGATATGAAATGTTATAAATGATAATGCCCATGTTATGTGATATGAGAGCTAGGGGTATAGTTGGCATGCCAAGAGTCGAGGGTTTACCTATGTCTTTCGAGACATATGGACAGTTTACCTAGGTTCTTCGGGATCTATAGACAGTTGCCGAGGTTCTTTATGACCTCTGGATAGTTGTCGGGGTATTTGTGACATCTGGATAGGTCCTTCGGGACATTTATACGAGCTGTGGTGACAGCATAGTGGTGCACAACCTCAATAGATTCACGTATCTACAGTTCTCACATGTGTACCATGGGCTAATAAAGAGATAATATTAATAAACTGGATAAGATGATATGTTTGTTTTTTTATGAAATGTTATGTGTGAGATGATGGTAATAATTGTTTATATATGATTACTAGTAAATGTTTACATTATATGTTTATTGCCTCACTAAGTCATAGACTTAGCGTGTGATTGTTTCACACGTAAGTTACAGAAGTGAGAAGAGTAAAGAGCAATGTGGAGCAAGACATGTCAGTTCTCCTTACCGAAGGTCATATCAGAAGAAAGATGAATAATATGTATGTTAACAACTAAAGTTTTAGTTGGCATGTATTCAAAATAATATATTGTATAAGCTCTGAATAGTTTTGTAAACGTTTTGAATAAGTTATATGTTATAAAAGTTTTAAATTATTCACTAATTTTGTACAAGCAAAAGTTTTGAAAAGTCAATGTGATATCTCGGACTCGGATCCGGGTCGGATACAGGTTGGGGGTGTTACAAACGTCATCAAATATAATTATGAAAAAACATAAAATAAAAAGAATAGCCAAAAGACCAAGAAAGAAGACGAAAAATGTGTTACAAAAACATAATTATTCTTATTAAAAAATTAAAAAAGAAAAAGAAGAGAAGAGAATCTACGGTCAACAACGAGCAACAAAACCGATACGATCACCGACTAAACAAAATCAAAAAAGAAAAAAATAATCCGATTTATAAAAAATAGTATAAATTCTAAGTAAAAAAAAAGAGGAAAGTCATATAACATGTTTAAAACATATTTTTTTGGGTACATGCATGTTTAAAACATATTAATTAAATTTTAAACAAATGTATATCCATTACACAAACAACTCAAATATCGTGTATTGATATTTTCTTTAATATATTGGATTAAAGTTGTCCATACATATGTTTTGCATATGATCAACATTATTTTGTCAAATATGATCCACGTCATACCCAAACTAGAATTCAATATATAATATGATAATTCAATTAATTGAAGGACTTGATTGATAAGATAACAATACCCACACAATTTAATTATAACATCTTAAAGAATTTAAACAAAAATTCAAGAATTTGTAATACAATTATAGGTAAACATCCCAAAAAAAAATTACTACAAACTCGTGTATCGAATTCATTTGACTTGAAATTCACGTTTAATATATTTTTGAACACTTTGATTCTACAATTGATACAAACATGTGTAATCTTAATGGATTTGAATATTTGACCCAATATGGGAAAAATGCAAAGCAAGGACATAGAGGACCACCCTAGAAGAATAACACTGCCGGTATCCATATGTAGACAGTAGATAGGGTGAAGAGCACGTCAAGTGTTCAAAGAAAGTATTGAACTTTTCTGTGTGAGGAACTGTGAGAGGTTTAAATGAAAGGACAGATGAAATGTATTCAGCACCATTCTTGTTGGAGAAGATAAAACCCATGTTCGTTATGTACATTCATTGCACTTGATCGAAGTACTATACGAATATGATATGAGAAAACAATCAAAAGTTTAAAACACAAATAAAATAATGTTTTAGGATGTATACAAATAAATTATTAACATATATATATATATATCAAATCATAAAGTTATAAGCTTTTTCATCGTTTGTTCGATTTTATTATTAACAAAGGTAAGTTGGTGTCAACCAAAAACGTTGGCCTTCGTCGTCGGCTAGGATTTTCGGTCTTTGTGGATAACGTCAGCAAGAGGATTCACCAGTCATCTTTATGGAAAGCTTTCCAGATGTATGGAATTGTAGTAGATGTCTTCATTGCTTTTGTGAGGTTTAGTAATGAAGAGGAAGCAAGATGTGGTAGAGCAAAGGGCAATGGCAGACTAATGGACGGGTTCTGCATAAGGGTATTCATCACAAATCAAAAGCCTAGATTTGAAGCTTTGGGTAGGAAATTGACAGTAAACTTTAATAACCGTTCTTTGCCTCTAAAAGATTCCAGATCTTGCTTGGAAGCTCTTATGGGTTGTGGCCAATCTGTTGAAGTGGCTCATGCAATGGTTTTTCAAGATGTGACTAGGACCATGCAACACAATGCTGAGAATGTAACATTGGTCAGGGTTGAGAATAGTTCCACATCAAAGAGGGTAATCTCAAGTGAGGTCCCTGTAAAACTCATCCCAATTCCTAAGGATGAAATGGAGTGGAGAAGGTATTGTTTAGCAGGACAAGTAAAAAGGATGAATAATCTGGATGTATTTCAGGAAGGTTTAGTATCAGATGGTATTAATGCCATAGTATGTCTCTGGTACGATCTATTGGTGGTTATCTGTCTTCCTAGTAAAGATGAAAGAGAGAACTGCTAGAAAAAAAATGAATGAATTACTAAAGTTGGGGAAAAACTTAGAGTCGAATTCAGTGCATCAGAAGCTGTTATGTTGGCTCGATTGGAAGAATCGGAGAGAGAATGATTATTGACTATAAAGGTGTGTAAAACCCCAAATTCTAGGTTAATTGTTTCGGATTGATCCAAGAGGTATGTGGATTGTGTGGAGTTGAAATTAAAGTCGTTGGGCCAAGTGAGGGCTTGATTGGATGTAAATTGAGTCCATTTAGTCTTAAAAAAAGGAAATTTTTACATATAAGGCAAAATAGGAGGGACCAAAGGTGTAATTATCCCACTCATAAAAACGAGTTTGATTTCTTAAGATTTTATCACATTTTTAGACGTGAGCTTTGGGGGCATAAAGTTGGTGACCGTTTTCTTTCTTGTCCTCTTTGTTTTTTCTTCTCTTTCATTCATCATTTTGTTCTCTATTTCTTCAACTCATAATTTAAAGGATCCACATTTTTCGAGCGAGCTTCCACCAGAGATTTAGAGAGACGAAAGTGTTTCCCAGCATCTTTAGAGCTCCACCTTAAGCTCCATATCTCCATTGAGAAGTGACAAGCTTGGAGAGAGAGTCCAAGCGCAAGAAGGAATGAGGAGGTAAGTGTTGTTGAGAAAAGGAGCCTCACTTCGGATTCTTTAGTTAAGGTAATGTATTTCTAATCTCTAGCCAAGGAAGGGGTGACAATTTGTTTCCTGGTCATAACCAAAAGAATAATGCATCGTGGATATGGAAGAACATCACTAAACCTCTATCGAATCCAAATGGTTTCTTTACTAAAAACATTCATTTTACTTTAGGAGGTCGTAAACTAATCCATTTTTGAGATGATTATTGGACTGAATTCTCATCCCTCAAAATGGCTTTTCCTAGAACATGTGGCAATAGCAATTCAGAAAGTTGGAAAAGTTTGTGAATTCTCATCCCTCAAAAACTTTGAGCAATAATAGGTGGAATGTGGAACAAATCTTTGAGCTGGCTATGGTGAAGCTAGTATTGGGGGTATTTTACGAGAGCCTTTCATGACAAAGTTCCAAAATCAATTAGACTTTTGGATTCGACGGGTGCAAAACTAATGGCAATTCTTGATGCTTGTCTGGTGATGAATGCATCTAAATGGAAGAAATTTTCATCGAATTAGATAGTTTGCTGGCAGTTAAGTGATTTACTGAAGAAAGCTTGGCCCTCGATATATTTAAAGACGTCGTGTCAAAATGCAAATATCTCTCATCCAAATCAAGTTAAGTATTGTTGAGTTCGATTCGATTCGAATGTTTATAAGCTTAAAATTTTTATGTTTAACTCGAACTCGAAAAAACATGAAATAAGAAAATCTTAAATTTAACTCGATTGAAGTCTCAAACTCGAATTCGAACATGAACCTTAAGTATATGAAATTTTTATATTATATTTTTTAAAAAAATTAATACATAAAAATTAATATTATTAATAATTTATTTTTTGAAAATAAAATTTTATTATATTGTTTTTTCAAGTTAGTTGCAAGCTTTACGAGTTGAGTATTAAATAGCTCGTTTCGGTTCGTTAAGAACTCGAGTCGAATTTAAATTTGAGTCGAATATTTATCAAATTTTAATCGAATCAAACTAAAATAACTCATTATCTATCTCATCTTGTTTACATATATTTGTCATTGAATCTATTCCATTGTTATAGTATGACTAACTAAAGCTGGATTTGATGATTCATCACTTTCGGAAAAGACCTTCCTCAAATATGTTAAATGTCCATTATTACAAAAGACGGTATACTACAATTATGATTATTATTATTATATTATATGTTGAATTATACATATAATTGTATCGTGAATTGCATGGAGTGGGAAATTAAAAATAAAATAAAATAAAGATAAAGTCGGATAAAATGAAAAAGGAGATTTGTCCCTTCACCTAACATATAAAATAAAATTGAAATTAAATGCAAATGAAAAGACGACGGTCTAATATATTTGATTGGATACAACTTTAATCGGGAAAAAAAATAAAATTTGATAGTGAATTATAATTATAGTATATATTTAAGATTTTATATACGTACGAATATAAATATGTATTAGAGAGTTTTAGGGTGTGTACATCTTTTGCAATTTATCTGATAATACTGATAAGAATACCATATTTATTATATAAAATAATTAAAATTCACTACTTAATTGAAGTCTCGAAGAGTAAACATAAGATTAATATAAATTTATAAACAACTTTGTTACCCTTTGTTGAATAATTTTATGGGTATACATTTTCATATGTGATATAAGGTAATTATTAATAAATATATATACTTTTTAGTATTATGTATAAAATTATATTTTTCATTAATAATATATTTACTATGAATCTTTTAAAAAAACTCTACATCTTGGAATTAATTGAAGTAGTTCATTTGGGGTCCTACATAAAACCCAACTTGCTCCTTCTTCCATAAATGCAGAATAGTAGAAGAGGATAATAGGAATAGTGCGGAGGGTAGCATGTCATTATTAAAACCAGAAAACTAAATCTTACAAACCTTACGATAAGATCCCACGACTGATGTGTCCAATTTTAATAAAACCAAAAGTACATTTAACTCAACTTCCGCTAGGTTTGGATAATTGCTCCAGTTTCAATAATGTTGGATTTTAGAGATGTAATTTTGGAGGTATTACGTTTATAAAAAAAAAGATTTAATAGGATTATTAAGACTTTTTTTAATTTAAAGTTTGCTTTAAAATTAAAATATAAGGGATCGATATAAATTCATTTAAAATTATATATAAATCTTAATGTAATCTTTAAATTTTTAGTGGTGGAGAATTTCCAAACTTTTTAATCCCACATGGATTATTTGGCTTAAAAAGGTCCCCTGGTTAGAGATATTAAAATTTAGCAAAATTGTGACGGACATACCCATTTGATTTATTAGGGCCTAGACCCAATGTAATCAAACTTTTGTGAAAGGGCCTTGGCCCAATATAATCAAACTCGGATCAAGAAAACTGACCCGCTCTTTCGTGGATCCGATAATTTGAGTTAATATGATTACTCGAAGCCGAATACAATAGCGAGCCCTGGCGGTACACAGCAGGCAGCATTTCCACTGATTCTTGGGGAAAAAAGGAAAAGAAAATAAAATCTCTAATTGGTCGCGTTGAATTTTTTTCTTTGTTTCAAAAGGTAAATTTCTTAAATTTCGCTTCCTAAGCTCTAATAATTATTTCCGCTGCTGAGAAATTACGACGAACAAGGAGGTGAATCTTTGAATTTGAATTTTGGATAAGCTTTTCTTGATTTAGCGTTTACTTAATCATAAAACTAGGTTTTAACTTTAAATAGAGTGAATATTAGGTTAATCAGTTGAAAGTAGTGGAGTTAATTAGCTTCTTTAATGTTTCAGTTCGGTGTTTATTCTGTGTTTAGATTCCTTTTTTTCTGTTAATCGCAGATTATAAGTGATAAAAATATGGATTTCGATGAATATAAGTATTTAGAAAAGACGGTTGAAAATCCCGAGCATCAAAAGGTGAAGTAGGAAGATGGTAACGGCAGAGTCGATAATGTTAAATCTGTGAGAGGAATCGTATCGGAGTTCCAAGCACAAGAGAGGAGAGAGAGCCGGTGATAGTGATGATGATCATAGTCACTCCAAACGCTCAAAATCACGAGATGAACCACTGCATGATCTTGCAAGGAACGAGGCTCATCTCGTCACAGGTCACGGTCTAGAGATGGTGAGAAGGATAGGCACAGGAGTTGCAGAGAACATAGAGTCAAGGACAGGGACAATGAGAAGAGACAAAGAGAAGGAACGTGAACGAGATAGGATAGAGCGTGGATGTGAGAGAGACAGGGACAGGGATATAGAGCGATCAAGTAGAAGCAGGAGTCGACCAGAAAGAGAACGTGAGAAGAGTCGGGACCGGGAGTTTAGAGAAAGAGAAAAAGAGAGAGAGCCAAGGGAACGGGACAGAGAAAGCAGGTATCCATGCATTTCATTATCATTTACATTTGTTCAGTTTTGGCTTTTTTGTGCATGTTTGGTTTGAGGATTGCTGTAATACTTAACTGTAAATATTAGTTTTGTGTGTATAATTATTTTAGTTTATTCATATTTTATTAGTAACTTTAACAGTCAGATCTCTTTCTATATTGTGAGTACTTGTGTTCACTGGATCAGATGCAACATGGCTTTATCTGATATTGTACATTTTACATGCCAGTCTTGAGCCAAAAAGGTCTAAATTGACAGTCACTATTTGCTGGAACAGTTTTCCCTATACATACATACATATATATATATATATATATATTGGGAGAGGGGGGGGTAACAATAACCATTTGCTTGGAACTAAAATTTGTGAGGACTGTGTTATTTTTTTATAACTGAATTTATTCAAAAGACACTTCATTTTTTCCTATAATGATGAAAAGGTTGAAAATTTCATTTACTATTATAGCTTGCTATTATTATTATTTTTTTTATTGAGAATGCTAGTGTAGGATTCTGTCCAAAAATGTCCGATTTTGATTCGGATATCAAAGAAGAATGTTCAAAATTTGGAAAATTGAAGCATATTTACGTAGACAGGTAATTCCTAGTGTTTATGCACACAACTGTTTTTGCGACTGCTCCTTTTATTCGTTGCATCTCTCATTTTTGTGAAAAAACTCCCTTGAACAGGGACAGTGCTGGGATTTTCTACTTACGTTTCCAAGATATGCAAGGTGCGATAAATGCTCAGCGGAACCTACATGGAAGATGGTTCGCCGGATAAATGATCACTGCTACATACATGATGCCACAAACCTACGAGGCGAAGTTTCCAGATAGTAACAGATAGTTGAATGCTATGTATATAATCTTGACATTATCTGAAATCAAGAGGGTTATGTTTCTGTTGGGAACTATATACAGTAAAAAGATACATCAGCAGGCAGTAATTTGTATGGTAACTTAAAAAAAAACTATATTCGGAAATAGATGCACTAATTTCATATTTCTTTGTTTGATTAATGTACAAGTCTGTTTTACCTTTGCTAAATTGATGTTATGAGACATCAATGTTTTGTTCTTTTTAATAGTATTATTATCAGTTTTTGGTCAAATTATTTAAAAGGTTTATTTTCTTACAGTATAGTATTTTATGCTTTTATTATATACTTTTGTAGTAATTTGATCATTTACAGCCTTGTATTATAAGCAATTAATTGTATTATATTCATTTTTTTTCAACAATATTATGTCTAAAATTTACGTCAAAATATTTGACATATCAATAGAGAAACGTTAATTCGAAAAGTTATGTAAAGAGATTAAATTTGCATGACAAAATTAACATCAATAAAGTCAATCAAACTTTTTTTAATGTGATTGAACAATTATGAATGATACAAAACCTTTTAAAACCAAGGTATGTTCAGGAAAAGGGTGCAAAATTACCAGCATAGAGTCATAGTTCAGTTTTAAGATTTTGAAAAGCTTTGAACCCAAACCAGCATCATGCAGCCGAGCTCAACCCAAATGACTTGACAATGGTGCTCACTCTATCTGCAAAAGTTCTTGATGTAATCTTTTTACCAGGAACGTGAAATGGGTTCGAGACGGCATCGACATATGCAGCATGGAACCTCCTGAAAAACTATACATTTAAAAGAAAAAATAAGTCTGATTCTGTAACAGAAGTCGTTGAACTATGTAAAATTGATCATTTTGGTCAGTGACCTTACAAATGTTACAAAATAGACTTTATACTTATCAAACTATTACCAAATGGTCCTCGAAATTTATTGCTATTTTAATGTTGCAAGAGATCTGTCCCAACCGTCTTTCGGTTGGGCCCGGAATCGGGCTTCGACTTGAATTAAATGAATTGAAGTCGCCACCGACTATTTATTTTAAAAAATGGGTTGATCGGATACCTTATTTCTTACCTGATCTGCGTCTTACCAAAGATGTGTCGGATTCGGGAGTCGGTTACAACCAAGGAAGGGTTAGTATCCTTGAATTGCCCTTTCGGTACTGTGTAATTTCCAGTTGTCTTTAAATTAAGAAAATTGAAAGTTAAATTAAAAGGTAAAACAACGATCCGAATTGCTTACCTTTGAGAAAATTAAAAATGTCTTTAAATAGCCGAGAAATGTATTAGATACAAAAATGTAATAGAAATAAGTAAAATAGAAACAAATGAAATAAAAAGGTAAAGAAACAATAAAATAAACAGAATAACAATGAATAAAGCGTAATAAAGAAAATAAGTAAATAAAATAAATAAAATACAAAAAAAAACAAGAAAAATGAAATAAATAAATAAAGTATGAGAAACTAATAGTAAATAATATATATATATGAAATGATGATATAAAAAAGTGATATATATAAATAAATATGTACATAAAAATGATGAAGCATTAAGTATTATGAATATATATATAAAATAGCAAGGAACGAAATATATATATATATATATATATAGATAATAGAATAAAATATTAAAAAAGTAGTAATAAATAAAAAAACAGAAAGGAAAAAAATATTAACATATACATAAAAAATATGTATATATAGTAAAATATAATATAAAAGTGAGGAAAAAAATATAAAAATGAATTAATTAAACTGCGTAGGGACTAAATTAAAAGAACCATAAACTGGAGTTCGAGTTTCAAAGAAATATTAAGGCGTAAATTCAATTCAGGGGTCAAATAAATCTTTAAAAGCTACGAGGGACCAAAAGGGTAGTTTACCCCATTTTATTAAAAACACGCGGGTCTGATACATATGCTAAAAAAAATTAAAAAACTTCATTCGATCCATTTCAAAAAATCAGAGCCATCTCCTTTTCCCATTTTCTCTGTAATGTTCCTGGGTCTCCAAGAACAGGGGCCGTGAGTTTCCAGAAACAGGCCATCAGCCGCCGCAAGTCGCCTCGCCGCCGCCGTTGAACGGCGACGGAATCACGAAATTTTTTTATTTTCCAGGAGCTTTTCTCCTCCTCGTTTTGAAAATCAAGTTGATTTTTCAAAAAAAATCTCGGGTTTTCGTAGATCTACAAAAATAATCTCGAACGAAAACGCCTTTTCATCGGCAAAAATCTTCTCTATTTGCTTACTTTCGACTCAAAACAACACGATGGACAAAAAACTTGACATGCAAAGGATCAAGCGAACGAAAAGGTAAACAACAATATACCTTGCTTTTATTTCTTGTTTCGAAATGTTGTACAAGTGTTCCGACTTTCTTTGTGCTTGCTATGGTAACTTTATGTGTGTGTTCGTAGTAAAATCACCCCCCCGAAAACGGGTTTGATTACACTTATTTATAGTAAAAAAAAACCTATTTTTAGATTACATTTGAGTCCTAATAGGACTCTAACATTTGTTGGTTGTGGATGAACCTTGCGAGATTCTTGCGTCGTTGGTGGTGTTGACGGGGACGTTGGATCCGTGAAGTGCGACTGAGGAAGACGTGATGAACCAGGGAACTTCGGGGCTTCTGGATGAGATGCAAGAAGCGACGGCGTGCTAGGGTTTTCTAGAAACCCTGATTTTTAGAACGGGTCTTGGGTTACACGTGATGTTGGTTTTGTTTGTGATGGGCCTGTATACAAACATAAAAAATACATAAGTATGCATATTATATAATATAGTTAGTAACTATCATATAATATAACAACATCATTTACAACAGATAAAATTTAGTGTCTTCAGCTGCCCCTCTTTGCTCATTATCGTGTAACGACAATAGAGCAAAGATTAAAAGACACAAATTTCGGCCATATCGAATATCCTCTGTCGAAGAGTTGAAATCCGATACGGAAACTGATTTGTCAATACGAAATGACCCCCTCGTCGTGAGGTTGAGTCAAAACTAGAAAATTCTGAGTCTGAATCCTTCGTTATGAAGTTGAAATCGAGCTCAGAGTACTGGAAGTATTTCATGGATTGTCTTCTAGCCAAAGATACTTCGTTGTGAAGTTGGGTATGGCCATTTCGTTGTGAAGTTAAGTCTGGGAACTGGATATCCTTCGTCGTGAAGTTGAAATCCAAGTGAGTATTATTGTTCCGAGTCCAATATCCTTCGCCGTGAAGTTGAAATTGGTTCTGGAACTGGGAAATTGTTTGTTGACAGCCAGCCGTTCCTTCGTTGTGAAGTTGAACTTGTGTTGTCTGG
Organism: Hibiscus syriacus; assembly: GCF_006381635.1. Lineage (NCBI taxonomy): Eukaryota > Viridiplantae > Streptophyta > Magnoliopsida > Malvales > Malvaceae > Hibiscus > Hibiscus syriacus. The sequence goes on from NW_024062592.1 coordinate 68,918, forward strand.
AGTCCAATATCCTTCGTTGTGAAGTTGAAATTGACTCTGAAATTCAAAAATATTTGTTGACAACCAGCGGTCCCTTCGTCGTGAAGTTGAACTTGCGTTGTCTGTAGTCCAATATCCTTCATTGTGAAGTTGAAATTGATTCTGAAATTGAGAGATGTTTGTTGACAACCAGCGGTCCCTTCGTCGTGAAGTTGAACTTGCGTTGTCTGGAATCCAATATCCTTCGTTGTGAAGTTGAAATTGGCTCTGAAATTGGGAAATGTTTATTGACAACCAGCGGTCCCTTCGTCGTGAAGTTGAACTTGCGTTGTCTGGAATCCAATATCCTTCGTTGTGAAGTTGAAATTGACTCTGAATTTGGGAAGTTGTTTATTGACAACCAGCAGTCCCTTCGTCGTGAAGTTGAACTTGCTTTGTCTGGAGTCCATTATTCTGTTTATTTTATTATGTCTTTACCTTTTTATTTCATTTGTTTCTATTTTACTTCTTTCTATTACATTTTTGTATCTAATACATTTCTCGGCTATTTAAAGACATTTTCAATTTTCTCAAAAGTAAGCAATTCGGATCGTTATTTTACCTTTTAATTTAACTTTCAATTTTCTTAATTTAAAGACAACTGGAAATTACACAGTACCGAAAGGGCAATTCAAGGGTACTAACCATTCCTTGGTTGTAACCGACTCCCGAATCCGACACATCTTTGGTAAGACGCATATCAGGTAAGAAATAAGGTATCCGATCAACCCATTTTTTAAAATAAATGGTCGGTGGCGACTCCAATTCATTTAATTCAAGTCGAAGCCCGATTTCGGGCCCAACCGAAAGACGGTTGCTACAGCTTGGCGACTCTGCTGGGGACACAGGTAAGTGAGTCAGGCTAAGATAATTTCCAGTTGTCTTTTTAACGAAAAGGGTAAGTTTAAATTTTAAGGTAATATTTCGATCGAAACCCTGATTTTTAGAACGGGTCTTGGGTTACACGTGATGTTGGTTTTGTTTGTGATGGGCCTGTATACAAACATAAAAATACATAAGTATGCATATTATATAATATAGTTAATAACTATCATATAATATAACAACATCATTTACAACAGATAAAATTTAGTGTCTTCAAGATCATTTTGAAACCGTTTAGAAAGTTTAATGACCATTTGTAACATTTGAAATGTCAATGACTAAAAATATCATTTTTACATTGTTCAAGAGTACTTTTACCTAAAATGTTTAACAACCATTCAAAATATAGATCACTCCGTAATAACATTCCTCTTTAAGATGCATAATTACTAGCAAAGCAATGTACTCTTTACATTTCCAACGATATTCATCCAACAAGATAACATAGAACAATCAAAGCTACAGTTCTATAGGGAAATCTTAACCACCGCATCTGAAACAATAACAAATAATATAATTCCACATAGGAAAATCTACAATAGAACCAAGAAAAAAACTAGGAAATCAGCAAATATGCATAGCTAAAATATGTTTAGTTTCACTTTCAAGTTTCAGCAGAAACAACGACCAAAATCTCCTGGAGTTTCTATAGAACTCAAAAGTTTACCTCTCCAGATTTCCCCTTTCTATTATTTCCATAGATTGTCACCATCCAAGATTAGAGAGCACAGCCTTGCATTACCTCAAGGTTACAGCTAAAGATTAGGCAGTGTCTCGACTAAACGTAAAGAGAAACTCAGCTAAATCCATTCAATACTGATATAAACTCAATGCAACACTAGAGCGTGCATGCTCTCTAGATTTCCGAGGTTCTTAAAACATAGCTATGGGGTATAGACCCATAGTGTCGAAAGTTCTGATTACAATAAGCAAAGATGGAGAGGCGAATAAATATATTACGAGAAACAAAGAATTACGAAAAATCAATATTGCCTATCTCCACTGAATAAAGCAAACAAAATAAAAAACAATAGATTCATAGACTTATAATACAATCCTAAACTCCTACCATCATTGTCAGGAACAGAAACACTTACATTTCTAACATCAGCATCTCTAACATCTAAATCCGTAGTCACTAAAATGAACTTCACCTTTGTGTTAGTCAAATAACCATAGCTGCATCCAACACCACCATACACAACAAGTTAGACATTGCAACACTCAGAAATCACAACACACGTAAGAATTCCAAATCAAACGTAAAACAAAGTATTGAAGTTAACATCTTACACGTTATAATTTTCAGTAGGATAAAGCAAGCCCAAGAACGTCTCGTTCAATGTCGGCCCCGATTTTTTCGGATTGTTCACTACAAATATATATATAAACAATAGTATGATCCAACATCAGGTGTTCAACATCTATAATTTGAAAGCAGAAAAACGAAATTTTCATTTAAAATAATTTTTTCGAAAATTTTGCCCTAAATATGCCTGATCCAGATCCTAATATATCAAAGAAGATCAAAAAGATAAAGTAAATCCGTACATTGAATTTATAATTTGATTACCTCGTTCATCGACGACATCGAGGGAGCAATGTACGATGTGGTGGAGTTTCAGAGCATCATCGGCGTCGGTGAAGCTCTGTATGTACAGAGGATTGTTCTGTTCATCCCCTCGTGATATATGAAAAAACAGATCATCAGAAAAAAATAAAGAAAAATATTTGAGATTTGTGAAAGAAAGAACGGCGGAGATCGGAGGGTGAACCTGATGGCCGACGACGGCAACGCACACGATCATCTTCTCTCCGATTTCACTCCGGCGGTAATCTAGAGAAGAAATTTTAGGGTGTTTTCGGGCGTATGTTGCATATAGTGCAACTGTTCTTCATCTTTGTCCTTGAAATGATGGGCGCCTTTGATGTATCATGTATCTCTAAGGGGATTGTCTAAGGAGAGTTAAATTAATATAAGGTTAAAAAATAACACAAATTTGAAAAATATCTTAATAAAATTGATTTGGTGCGACTGAAAATGTTGACTTTTATCTAATATACTAATTAAAATGATGTAATTGAAAAAATTATTTGATCGGTAAGTATTGATATTTTTATATAAATATAGATATTTTTGATTTTAAAAAATATATATGAAAAATGAGAAGATTACAAATTATCAATACATTTTCACAAATATCAATACTTTCAAATTTAAAAAAATATATATGAAAAATGAGAAGATCAAAGTTTCAATATTTTTCCATACATATAATACTTTCGAATTAAAAAAACATAAAAAAAAATGAAAAGACTGTAAGGTATCTAACTTTTTCTTAAATAAATATTAGTACTACGATCTGATGGTTAATATTTTAACATTTGATGAATGATAAAATATCGATACTTTTTTTGTTATGTTCGATACTTTAACATTTGATAAAGTTGATGGAAATTAAAATATTGATACATGTTTATTTGAAAAAATTAAGTTAAGATCAAAAGTTACTTATTTGAAAATTTTCATTAAAATATCGTTAAAAAAGATCAATAGTATAATAATAATTACAACTTAACTGATTAAAATAAAATAGACGCAACATATTACGTTAAACCAGCTACTGGTTTATTTAAAGGTATAATAATAATATAAACAGTAAAATATTTACAACTTAGTCGGTTAAAATAAAATAAACGCAACTTATCACTTTAAACTTGCTATCGGTTTGTTTAAAGATATAATAATAATGTAAACGATAAAATAAAATAGGCTCAACCTATTACGTTAAACTAGCTACATGTTTGTTTAAAGGTATAATAACAATGTAAACGGTAAAAATAAAATAGGTGTTATCTATTACGTTAAATTAGCTACCGGTTTGTTTCAAGATATAAGAATAATGTAAACGGTAAAATATTTACAACTTAATCGGTTAAAATAAAATATGTGCAACCTATTACGTTAAACTAACTACTTGTTCGTTTAAAGATATAATAATAATGTAAACGGTAAAATAAAATAAGTGTAACCTATTACATTAAATTAGCTATCAGTTTGTTTAAATGTATAATAATAATGTAACTTGTTAAAATAAAATAAGCTCTACCTATTACGTTAAACTATCTATCGGTTTGTTTAAATGTATAATATTAATGTAAAACTAAATTTTTTACAACCGGTTAAAATAAAATAAGTCCTACCTATTACGTTAAACTACCTACTGGTTTGTTTAAAGGTATAATAAAAATGTAAACTGTAAAATAAAATAGACGCTGCCTATTACTTTAAACTAACTACCGGTTCATTTAAATGTACAATAATAATGTAACCGGTTAAAATAAAATAGGCGATACCTATTATATTAAACCACATGCCGATTTGTTTAAAGGTATAATATTAATGTAAACGGTAAAATATTCATAACTTAACCGGTTAAAATAAAACATACGCTACATATTATGTTAAACTACCAACCGGTTTGTTTAAATGTATAATAATAATGTAACCAGTTAAAATAAAATAGGTATTACGTATTACGTTAAACTACTTACTAGTTTGTTTAAAGGTATAATAATGATGTAAATGGTAAAATATTTACAACTTAATTATTATAAATATTTTTTAATTCGAAAGTATCCATACTTGTAGTTGATGTAGGGTGTAGTTCATCAACTTTTTCAAAAATATCGATATATAAAATATCAATTATCGATATTTGAACATTCATCAACTTTTTCAAATGCTAAAGTCTCGATAACATTTATCAAAATTCTAAAGTATCGATACTCGGTATTAATAATTTTCTTGAATATGTATTGATATATATATACACTAAGTATCAATATTAATAATTTCCATACATTTGCACTAAGTATCGATATAGATTATTAGAGTTACGATATATCTACACTAAGTATTGATATTTTTACAAAGATATTTTAATGGAATTTTGTAAATAAGTAATTTTCGATCTTAACATTTCATTTTTTTCTTCAAATTAACAAGTTTCTAAAATGATAAAATATTGAACATCATAGAAAAAAATATTGATATTTGATAAAGTATCGACCATCAGATCATAGTAGTATCGATATTTATTTTAAAAATAATTTTCATCCAAAGATACATAATATATTAAATCGCTACCGATTTCATTAAACACAACTTTAATATTTCAGATCGCAACCTACTTCTTTATTTACAATAACATTATTGGGTGCAACCTAGTATGTTAATATTTATTTATAACAAAATAAATATTTAACTTATTTTGTTGTCGTGGAATTTCGAATGTCCCATCAGCTTAAACTTTGGCAACATATTAGTTGCAACCTAATATGTTGTTAATATTTATAACAAAATAAATAATTAAATTATTTTGTTATCGTGGAATTTCTAAGGTCATATCCACTTAAACTTTGGTAATATTTTAAGTAATACCTAATATGTTGATAATATTAATAATAAAATAAGCAATCAACATATTTTGTTATCATCGGATTTCTAAAGCCTTATCAGCTTTAAATAGGCGCAACATATTACGTTAAATAGGCGCAACCTGTTATGTTATTACGGTTGATAATATTTTATTAAAGTCAATATTTTATTACCATTTTACATATAACGATACCATTTCTGATTATTACCATTATTATTATCAACACAAATAATATTTTCGATAGCTTTTTTAACTGGTCATCTATTTAACCAATCACGCCATTTTTTAACTATATTTTAACCTCTCCACAACTGGACCTCCCATCTCTAAGGCTGTTTGATTCGTGGCATCTTATATTTTCAAAGAAATGTTAGATTTCGAGGGAAATTGTGTTTTAATTTTTAATAAATACTTCAATTATATTTAGAGAAATATATATAATTTTAAAATTATTAACTCAATTAATTCCAAATAAATATATTTTTGGTCCAATGTTATAATATTTACACAATTAATTCTAAATAAAGACATTTTTGGTCCCAATACTATAGGCCCTAAGGATGACAATTAATTTGTCAAATAACAATAATTTATAAATGCCATCGTTTTCAAATTATTAGTGGATAATATTTTTTTCCTGAATTTTTTTACTCTATTATTTTATATGTGTTTTAAGTTATAATATATATTATAATCATCACTATTTGATATATTCATTGATTAATTAAAACCATATCATAAAAATTTATAATATAATAATTTTTTCAATATGGTCTACTTTACACACAAAATTAAAATTTAAACCTTAAATTATATTTAAATGGACTTTTTAGGTTATAATATACCATAAACAAAATGAACGTATAGAAAATAAACTAATAACTATTAAAACAGGCATATAAAACTATTTATCTTTTTTCTTAAATTATTTAATTAATTACATGTTACTTTCTGAAACATAATTTTTATTATATGTTTATATTCAATTTCTAATAACAATTATTTTTCTTAAAATTTATAATATGTATATATCATGTGCGAGTTTAATTCAAATATAATTTTATATTAATTTAAGACTTCAAATCATATAATGTAATAATGCATGGACATTATCTTAATTTCAATTATTAAGTTGATCGTGCATTATAATGTTTAATTATAATTATAATTATAATTAAATTCATCGAGTTGTTTCAATGGTTAAAGCGGATGTTATTCACCCTAGATATTCTAGATTCAAACAGTTTCGTTTGCAGATATATATATTGTCGATGAATAAAAAAAATCTAAACAAATACTATTTTATAACTATAATAACTATTAAATTAACTTTAATTATAATTATGATTGTTCTTATATATGTGTTTTGTGACATTTTAAATAATAATAATGACGATTTACGTCTCTTTATTTTATTATAGAGAGGACAATCTCAATTTAATTAATAATAAATTCGAAGTAGGGTAAACTCCAAAATAATTGAGAACTCCACGTCAATTTAGCCGACCACCAACCTTTCAACTGCCCAGTTTTCGTCCCCAAAATTCTTCATTTAAAACAAGATTCCATTTTCTTTTTATAATTTCCAACATGATACGAAAATAAAATTAATCATTATAAAAAATATTCAGATTAAAATATATTTGAATTTATGTTAAAATAAATCTAGATATTACATACGGTCGAATTGATGACAAAATATAGATTCAGTCATAAAAATAATATTATTTCAAGCATTTAATTATTGTAATTTGAGAACAGTATAAACTGATTGATGTGTCTATGGATGATTGCTGGATTCCTTTTTTTTTTCCTTCAATTTTTTAACGAAGGAAAATTGAAATTTCCAAGTCCATGCTTTAATTTTCAAAGTCGTCAGCTCGGCTCGTAGTCTATTTATTCCTTTTGATTTTCCGCTTTGTGTGGTCCATACGTGGCTGTAACGTAGACGCCTTTTACCTTTTGGATAAAAAGTCAACATCTTTGAGTCATACATGACCTTTGCAATTTGAATATTAATAAGGGTAAAATATATTAGAGGCAATTAAATTATGTTAAAATAAACTTTTATTATACAAATTTTATTAACCGTCACGTTATTTTATATGTTAATTTTAACGAAAGGTGATTTAAATGATAAAATTTAAATAGTTAGGTGACTTGATTGATAAAATTAAAAAATCGATAGTTAAAGTAAAAGGAATAAATAGTTAGGTGGTCAATAATATAATTTATCCTAAAAACTAATATTTTATAAATATTGTATTTTAGTTAAATTACATTTAAATTTCTAACTAATTTATAATTATACATTTAATATTTTATAATTTAACATTTTCTAAATTAATTTAATGATAGTCATCATCAACCGTGCTGATCCAAATGTTGCATAACTTTTCTATACTAAAACTAAAACTTATACGATATATATATATATATCAAATAATTTTCTTTAAACATAATAAAGGTGAGAAAATATCCACTCGGCTCTTATTCTAGAAAACCATCATTGTTCATTATGAGGTCAGTTGAATCCATGCTTAATTAACAATTTTCATTAGCCAAGACGAGGCTTTTCAAGTAATTGTTTAAAGATATTATATTTTTTAATTATATTACATTGATATGGACCAAACCTACCAGATTCGACGGGATTTACTTTCATTCTACTTTGTTAAGAAAAATAGCTTATTGGTAAAGAAATCCTTTAAACTTCTTTTTTTAAAAATAATTAAATTCTTTCGATATTTTATATTAAAACAACCATAACCAACAACCAGTTGGTCTAGTGGGATGAGGTACTAGGTCCTTTAAGCAAGGTCGGATTTCGAATCCTGGCGTTTGCGAACGGAGCAAACTGGGTTGGGAGGGTCGTCCTCGCCTCTACAGTACCCGATCTAGATTAGTCGTTCAATAGATCAGATACCAGTAATTAATTAAAAAAACCAACCCTTTAACTGTTAAATATCATTTAAAATATCATTTTTATCAACGTTGATTAGCAGTCGCTAATGAATAATATTAGCAGTTTTTGTACATTTAAGAATTCACGTGAATGATTTTACTAATATTATATTATTTTATCTTATATATTAAATCATCAAATAATTCAAAAAAATTATGAACAAAATTAGTTAATCTCTTTAATTAAGAATTTTACCCAAATGAATCTTTATCACCAATAAACTATCACATTAATAAAATAAATGATCAATGTGGATAAAATATTCTCTAGTTAAATTTTTATCATCCATCAAAGAATACCAAATCAATTAAAAACTATTAAATTACTCATATTTCATAATTAATATTCTATAGATACCAATTTTTTACGTAGTTTTTTATTTATAAATATTATGACAAAATATAACTTAAAATAATGAATGCAATAAAAGCAGCAATATTCCCTCCGGATTCCACGCCGTGTTTTGTCTTACGTATCAAGCAACAACGCCACCCTTTCTGACTATTCTCTAATTAAACAATTAAATATTTACTTATGAGGATATATTAATATATAAAGAATCAAAATAATAACATTAATACTCAAATAACGAATAAAAACTGTCTGGTTGAACTACAAAATTTTGGCTGCCATGCCAACACACCTAACAAATATTAAAAATTAAAGAATAAAATAGCACTTTAGTGTTTAATTATGCTCTCAATCCTTATAGTTTTCAGATTTGCAATATAGTTTAATTATGCTGTCATTTTCGTGCTTGTTTTGTGAAATTACAGAACCTGAAAGTTCTGAATGTGTAGGTGACGGTCAAACTACTACAAAAGAATTTTTTTTTCTTTTTTTAATTCGGTTTTCAGACATATCCCATTACTCAAGTCAAACTTTCAGACAGAAGTTTGAACAATAAAATTTTGTCCACGGGAGAAACAATTTCCTTTGGATTCTCTTTCTGTTTCTGTGTTTATCTCAAGCTAGCTTCCTTTCTGGTATTCTTCCCCCCTTCCTTTCTTTCTCAAATTGTTCTTCGCTTATTTACTACTGCATATACTCGTATCTGCCGTGGGTTTCTGCATGTGCTTATCCTTTTTTGTTTACAAAAGATTATATTTTGGAATTAATATGAACATCCTCTGTTTGGAAGGATGGAAAGTGTAGGAAAACATGAAAGAAAGTTGATATCTAACAACTTTAGTTTTCTGGGTTTTATTCTTCTAGTTTTTGGTTCTTTGTGCTCCCCTTGACATGAATTCTTGGGTCAGAATTTTCATGTTTTTTCTATTGAGACGTAACAGATCTATTTTCTCTCTTTGTAATTGATAGATTATTAATATAATTTGAAGAAATCATAATGATTGATTCTGATAATAGCAAGCGAGTATCTTTGTGCTTCACTATTTCAATTGCATGTGAATTTTGTGTTTTAACTTTAATTTATGTGTTCTACAAAGGTAAAGGCCATGGATGGGAATGGAAGAGTTCACCCAGAGTGTCCTAATGCTGCAAATCCATACCATGAATGTGGTGTCCTCTGCTTAGAGAAGGTTGCTGAAGGGAAAGGAACAAAGGCAAAGGAGAAAAAGACATTAAGTAATCAAATCCCTTCCTTAGTTGCTTTATTTCCGGCATTTAATGGTCATTGTTTGTTCAATTCTATGGCTAAATCTCTGTCGATTTCACATCCTTAAGCTTAGTGTGCTATCGTTTCATTCACTGCAATTGATTCAAGGTTGATGACTAGAATCTAGTCAATGGTTTAAGTAAACTAGTAGAAGTTTATTTGTGAAACTTGTTGGTCTGAAAACCGATGCATCATCTGTCTAAAGGAGGATTTGGTCTAGCTGTCATGTTGGTTGAGTACTCGTTAACGCATCTCAAGAACCAAAGTTCGAATTTCATTACTATTAGCCCTCTCTGAGGGCTTGGAGCATGCCTTGGACTGGGTTAGCTTCCCCTGACCTAAACTTTTATTTATTGAAAAAGGTCAATGATTTATGGTATGTTCGTATAAGAAAGATGTCTCCTGGAGAACGAGCATGTTCAGTAACATCGATGGAGTCTCCTCGAAATTGATGTTTCTTTTAAGGTGCAGACAATGTTTTCATGTTCCTGACTGCAGTTATTATTATTCTAGGTTCAAAATTTCTTGACGTCTCGAGAAGCTTTGGTAGGAAAAAGAAGTCCGAATCTCTGCCAAAGTCCCATCAAGCACTTGAAAGCCCCCATGCAGCAGGTGCAGTTTACCCCGGTGATCTTAGGTCTCCTCGGTCTCATTTTTCTAGGAAGAAGATGGAAGCGGAGAAGGGTGAGTCATTTTCTTCTTCTGAGCAACACTCCGAAGAGATATATTCCCAAGATCAATCATTTGAGAAGGCACCAATTCAATACTCTCAACCTTTGCAGATGTCCGGAAAACTCATGGTAGGTCATTTACTGTCTCACGGGAAAACTCGCACTATCACACACTTGCGTACGCAAGCATTGGTTATTCTCGGTTTCGTATCAGTGTAATCCTCTCTTATGCCGTTTTTCTCTTACAGTCCCCTGCTGATGCACCAACCAAAGTTAAACGAGAGAAGGTACAAGATTCCCCCAAGATAAGTTCAGATACAAATACGAAGGATGCAAGAGATGCCCTTAGCTCAGCCTTTAGTTTCTTAGGGATTGGCCAAGCTCAAGAAGAGAGCGACGAGGAGGAAGAGGTTGAATCTGTTATATCCGATTCCTGTGTATCGGTTGGAAAATACCATGTGAAAGCAAGCATCTCCATAATTCTGCAGTCGATTTTCAACAAGTACGGAGACATAGCAGCTAATTGTCATTTGGAATCAGCTTCGATGCGTGCTTATTATTTGGAATGCTTGTGTGCTGTAGTTCAAGAGCTAGATTCCACTCCGTTCAATCAACTGACCAAAGCAAAAATAAAAGAGATGTTTGCTGTTCTCAAGGACGTAGAATCTGCAGGCATCGATGTCAATTGGCTGCGTGGTCTACTCAATGAAATCTCGGAAGGCATGGAGCTCGTTAGTAAACGCCCAACTTTCGAAGTCAAAAAGGCCAAGCACAGCCAATCTTTAGAATCGGTAAAGAAAGAACTCGAACTGAAAATGGACGACCTGGCTCAAAAAGAAAAAGAGGCAGCCATTGCACGGGAACAAGTCACGGAAACCAAGGCTCGTTTAGATGAGATCGAGCATCAGTGTTCCGAATTGGACAAAACCATTTTGAACATAGCGTCCATCATGGATAAATTCGAGGGAAAATCTCTGGCAGATGAGCTCTTGTGATGGTGTTTGATAAGCAAGACTTGATATGTTTAATACCTTTTGGTTGATTGTTGAATATAGTGTCATGCAAGTAGCTGTGTGTAGAGCAAATTTGGTAATAGGCTGTGTGTGTGATAATAGGGGCTTTTCTTCAATAATTGAACTGCCAAGAAGTGTTGAGCCGCGCGTTTGTTTATTTACATCTTAGGTGTATTTATCTACATTATTAGCCCTGCACTCTTCCTACATATGGAAGTTAGTCCCTTATTTTAATTCCACTATTTTTTTGAATTTAAAAATTCAATTCAATTGTTAGTATCGTTTAATTCTTTTTTTGTTAAATTTAGGTTTATTATCTCGTCATTCTTTGTTACATGATTATGCATCAATTGATATGATATTTTCACTTTAAAATTTAGGATCAATTTAAAAATCTTGATTTGAATTCGAGGACGTCTTCTGTAATTTATACTCTCAAACAAAGTTTAAACTGCAAGACTTTGCATCCCTCGTGATCCAACCCTTGGGGGGGCGGTGGACCATCCCACGACGGTAGAACGCTCTAAGGCCATTGGTGCAGTCATCAGGCTGCGTTTAAGCCCAAATTTGGATAAATATATATTTTCGTACTTGAATTTGGTTTTAAGTTGTAATTTGATATTTATTTTTTATTCAATTAAATACTGAATTTGATTTTCAGGTTGAATTTGGATTTGAATTTTTTAAATTGGTATTTAAGGTGCAACAGATTTATTTCAACTAAATGAATTAATTGCATCATATGTTTTTTAATTATATTTCTCATTGTAAATTGGTCTTTAAATTTTTGAACGTTCAAATTTTATCCTTAAACTATGATTCACATTTTAAATTGATTTTAGACTTTTGGACATTCTAATATCATTTTCTAACTATGACACTCATTCCCAAATTATCAGTATATGTTAATCATGTCCCTTCTTAGTAAAATAATTATACACAATTTTAACTGCCATATAAACACTAATGTGTATTATGTAGTAATATGACGTGTCATAAACTATAACTAATGTTACATTTAAATAAAACAATAATTTAACTTTAAAAAGTAAAAGGAATTGTAAACAAATTGAGAGAACAAAATTATAAATAAAAAAACTTTTTGATTTTATTTTAAATAATAATTTCAGGAAATATGATACAACATTGATTATTACATAATACACGTTTGTATTTATATTTAACAATTTTTAACAGTTTATTGACATGGAATGTGATTAGCATATACAAATAGTATGAGATAAAATTTAAATTCAAAAGTTTAAAGACCAATTTCGCATGAGAGCCGTAATTTGAGGATAAATTTGAAATTTTCAAAATTCTGAGGACTGATATAATACGAAATCATAATTTGAGGACGTGTGATACATAATTTGAACTAATTTGAATCACAAAATTAAATTTAAATATCAAATTGAACTTAAAATGTATGTTTACACTTTATAATTTAAAACAAATGGACACCTACCTTTCGTTTAAAGACGACACTACGAACCCCTGCAAAATTGCTGGTTCTGAGGAAAACTAATTCTGTACATTCAAAGTCGTCTGTGTTTCGGCTTTTATCCTTCGTGGGGTAGGCCGATGTTGATAGGCTAAAAAGGGCAGAGACCCCTAATGGGTCTCCCCTTAGTCTTGTGGCTCTTACCCCACACCATGTGAAACCATGACATCTGACCCCCATAGGATAATGCCATGAACCCGTTGTAGGGTCCTCGAATTGCTTTGTTTTTTCTTTTCGGTTTTGGTTTAGTGCCCTCTGGATGAACCACTGGCCTAAAGTAAAGAGGGAACCATTGATAAGGGAGCCTTTCCAGAAAGGTTGGTTAAAAAAGAGTACAAACGAAGGGCAGTCCCAGTTTTCGATTTTGAAGCCCAGCTTTCCATATTGGGAGTGGGGCTTCTTTGATTGGATTGGTCCTTTTCTTCCCACCCTTAGAAGTGGGTACAATTATGTATTTAGTCCCTATACTATGTATACATTATTAACTTTTTACTATTAAATTATGTTAAATTAATTTTTAATTTTGATTAATCGAATCGAATTTCCAAATTCATTGTAGGCATTCACAATTACCTCATCAAGACAAAGGTTAAAAAAAGTTGTAAGCACAACACATTAAGAAAACCAACTCAAGAACAATGACACACACAAGACAAAATGCTAACAACAACAACATATTTGACATGAGAAAGAAAGGGATGATCATAAACATCCTCTGCGCTAACACTCAAAAGAAAGAAGGAAACAATGAAGGCAAAAGCCATCTTGGTTTTCCCTTTTTTCTTTAGTTGGTGGGATTGCTTCGAAAGGATCCCAAAGCCTTGATTGCAGCAGCTCGAAGAATGTACTGATGGTAAGCAACCGCTACCACAGCTCCAACAAATGGGCCGACCCAGAAAATCCACTGTCCATTCACCAGAAGATGAGTTCATATCATAAACTTAATTGGTAAAAAATGTTTTTAATAAAAAGCTTACATGGTCATCCCAGGCTTTATCGTTGTTATAAATAACAGCAGCACCGAAGCTCCTAGCCGGGTTTATGCCGGTGCCGGTGATGGGGATGGTAGCCAAGTGAACCATGAAAACTGCAAACCCAATAGGAAGCGGAGCCAACAACGGTACATGGGAGTCACGGGCGTTTCTCTTAGGATCAGTGGCGGAGAACACAGTGTAAACAAGCACGAAAGTGCCGATAATCTCGGCTCCCAAAGCGGTTCCCTTGTTGTAACCCGAAGCCACCGAGTTAGCTCCACCGCCGAGCGAGTTGTACTCGTGTTTCATGAAAGCTTTAACGAGTCCAACACCACAGATTGCTCCCAAGCATTGAGATACCATGTATGCAACAGCTCTCATTAAAGACACCTTCCGGGCCAGAAACAACCCGAAAGTCACTGCCGGGTTTATGTGACCACCTGGTAACCAAAACAAGCCAGAATATTAAAAACTGTGTTCTTGTTCTTTTTTCCTTTCGATTTAAAAAAAAGTTTTTTGATTTACCTGAGATACCGGCGGTGCAGTAAACGAGGATGAATATCATGCCACCGAAGGCCCATGCAATGCCCAATAGACCGACTCCGTTGCATGCATCATGTTGTTTCTTGTGACCGATTACGGTGGCTACTGTGATATAGAGGAAGAGGAGAGTGGCTATGAACTCGGCTATTAGGGCTCTGTAGAAAGACCAGAGCCTTAGCTCTTCCGTGTCGATAAGCGGTGCCGGTGGAGGGTCCACGTAGTCCTTTCGGCCCTGTCCTTCTTCACTCACTTCCTTTGACATTTTTTTTTTCTTTTTCTTGAGAAAACAGAGACAAAAATCCTCCCCTTGTGTCGTTTCTGTGTGTACCTGAATACACACTCTCAGCTCAGAGCCTTTTAAAATGGTCTGAGGGTAGGGGAAATGGTGCCTTTATAGGTTTAATGGTACTTTAAATCCTCGCACTATAATTTATATTCTAAATTAATCTCTAAACTTAAATCATTCTAAGCTATTCCTTTAAATATCGGTATTGTATAATCAAATTCTTCCATCAATTTTTTCGTTAATTTAAACGATAAATACAACATAAGATATATTTAAAATATGTAGATTGAATTTGAAATATATGATTCTATTATATGAATATTTTAGATTTGATTTATTAAAAAAATAATTCTTTTAAATTATATTAAAATTAATCTTTTTAATATGTCGAATTCAAATAATTTATATAATAAGTTAACATTTATATCTTATTCATATCTTTCAAATATGTTTATTTTTTTAATATTTTAGATTATTAAAAAATAATATTTATTTATAATATTTTTAATTATTAACAACATATACATATCGTTGTGGCTGGTGGGTGAGCTCAGAAGAGTAAGCTATGGCTTTTTCATGGAAGAGAAAGAAAGAAGGGTTTACAGCAAGACCATGTGAGAGCTAATCATCTCTGGGTAGGGCTCAATTCAGAGGCATTAGCCTGGCATCCAACAAAGCCACTCCTACTAGATGATAAAATAATTTAGCCACGGTGTTAATAATTTGAGATTTTCAATTCTATCGATACATTTATTGTCGAATAGTTTGAGGATAAAATTATGAACGGGTGTCATTCACCGTGCACAACCCTATCATGTCATGCATTGTGTTGTTATGGATTATATCACATTCAACAAAATTTGCAGTTTATTTGGATTGAAAGTCAATGTGGAATGGAACAAAGTGTTGTTTATACACCTTGCAGTTGTTGTTGGAGGTCCGTGGGGTTGTGGCCATGATGCTTTGGCTCCGCTATCAATGGGGAAGTTATCGAGACTTGGGGTACAAGTGCGGTGGGCTTAACATTCCTTCTTATCGGAGCTATGGGTACAAGAGAAGCTCCCGAAGTTCCAGCTCTTTGTGTTTTAGGAAACTGTGAGCGTGATCTTAGTGTTTACGGAACACTCGAAAACCAAGCAATAGGGAAGAAAAATATCGATTTAGCTACTTTCGGCGCAGGATTCTTTCACGGATGACAGCCAGACGCCCTAATGATGGTTTTGCCAGCACTTACGTTGCCGTCTCGCTTGGCCAGTATTGCGTTCCTCCTTATGTTCTTGCTCGGAACCGTAGTGGCCTATACAATGTTTGTAGGCATAAGCAGCCAAGCATTCAAGGATAGGGTGCCCAGAACCAGTCACAAACTGACTTGGGCTTCCTCCTCTACACCAATTCCTCTTGGCACTGCCATCATCAATACCCAATTTTTTATTTTTGAATACAGTCTCTAATGAACATTAATTTCATATAGGAGTTATTTCCAGAAAAATGACAGTAGATAAAAGAAAATTTATTATGTTCATACTAAAATATAAAAGAGTTGGAAACAACAACAACAAAACCCTATTCCCATATGCAATGGGGGTAAGGGAAGGTAGGGTAGTAGGCTGCCCCCAACGCATGATTAAGAGCAACTTCCGTGGAAGATCTCCGGCAGTCAAAAAATTAAAATAAAGATAAAATGTAATGCATGTATAAGTTAATAAAGAAATACAGAGTTGAATAGTTTTTATATGCAGTCTTCATATGCGCGATTTTACTGTGAAGTACTCCCTGCAAGTAAAACCCTACGTAAAAATCTCTGCATATAGACAGAAACGTAAGATCCGACTAAACTTAAAAAGAGAAACATGAAGATAATGATACATTGGCAGATGATAGATTCAACTGATATTATTATTATTAAAATAATTTAAAAATTATATATTCAATCATACTTGAATAAAATATTTATGGCTGCTTAACTTGTTTGATGCAAGTTGATAGAACACAGTTTGCAGCGCATATCAATATATTATAAATTCTTTAAGAGTCGATGATATGTACATTGGCAGGTGATAGAAATTTCCTTGTTATTTCCATAAATTAATATAAACTTAATAATTTAATTAAGATCAAATCAAGCTAATTATAATCTGATACTTCATACAGATCATAAACAAATTTTGGCTTGACTTTGATTCAAATTAAATTTAATTCAAATTCTTTAATTAGTCCCTATACTATGCATAAATCATAAAATTAAGAAATCAAAGCTTCTATACTAGCTTTCTTTGCAGTACTACAAAGAGGGCAACAATCAAGAAAAGCTGCACAATCTCTGCATGAACAAAGATGTCTGCAAGGAAGGAACAAAACACACAAGCTTCGAGAATTGCAACATTTACACACCATGAATGTGTTCTTCGTTTCGACAAATCCTCTGTTGTTCTCTTCCTCTGTTTCTCCACAACAAGACTCTGCATCATCGACTCCATTGTCGAAACAACACCCGGCTTGGTTTTGTTGTTGTTGTTGTAATTGTTCGAGCGTGTTGTTCAAAGAAACAACCATTGCTTCGTTCTCTTGCGCCACTCTTCGCCATGCTTGATTCTCCATCTCCAGTTTCTTCAAAAGATTTTGCAGTTCCATTGTTTTGTTTGCTGCTTTCGCGAGCTCTACGTCTTTTTGGCCGAGTAAAAGAGTTGCCTTTGACTCTAGCTTTTCCGCCATGAATGAAACTTTTTGCTTTCTTTGCTCTTGCAGTAACAATCTCAATCTCTCATCCTGGAAAAAAGAAATCAAAACTTCAATCATAAATATGATAAAATAGGACAATAGCTTCGTGCTATTAAAACATACGCTCAAATTCTAACCTGGGATTTGATGAACTGATCAATCGATTCATCATTGTTTTCAAAACAGAAACTTTGATTTCCCGGCTGCTGAATTTGAAACTGCTGTAAATGTTGCAGCTGCTGCTGCTGTAATTGTTGATGGCCGAAACAGAATAGATTAAACCCGCCATTACCATTACCAGCAGAATCAATGGAACCACACAATGGAAACCCAACATTATCAGAATATAACTCAGCTTGTATGGCCATTTTCTTCAACCTTCAATCAACAAAGAAAAACCCTATTGTTCCCCCAGAAATCTCTTTCCTTTCGACACAGAGAGAGAAAACAAGACGAAAGTGGAGGGTGATGGGTTATATTTATAAGGGTGAGATGAGAGTTATGAACATGTAAACATTATATAATATTAATTCCTGGCTTAATTTTCTGTCTAATTAAACAACTACGTACACATGCAGATTTTGTGACTAAACTATCGGGTCAGAGATTTCAGAGGGCATCTGTTTTGCTTGCCTTTGAATCAAAATTATACATAGAAAGGAATTTCTAAACTGGATCTCGTTTATCTAATTGGGTGAATTAAAAATAAACTATAACACTTGAATCGGTCAAATATTTTTATTTTTATTTATTTATTTATAGAATTTTGTAACAGTTTAATCTAATAATTATGAACATTTATTTTGAATTTTCTTAATTCAGTGTCATGGGGATTTCGTTTTCTATGTCATTCACATTGCACCATCATTAAGCACTCTTAATATACATAGTTTAATCTAATTAAGAAAATCAGTTGTGCTCAGTCATAGTTGTACATTTTATTAGTTTGGTCACAATCGATGGTAGTTTAGTCCGTTCGATTGATGACATAAAATTAAATATAAAATAATTCGTTTTGAATTAATAAAAATTGTCAAATAGGTTAAAAGAATATTATGTATTTTAAAATCATTTATATGCGTCAATTATTTTTATATCATTATTAGTATTTGATTTATTAGTTGTTTAATTTGATTAAATAATACATAATCCTATCGCATAGACACTCTACCCATTCAATTTGTTTCATCTATAGTCTCAAGATTTGAATCTCTATCTTATTTAAAATATTAAATCAAACGAGTAGAATGTCTAATTTTGAAAGTCCAAAGAGTTAAAGGAAGATGGCAGAGTTCAACATCTTGTAAATGGTGAAATTGTCAAACAAGGCAAGTGAAGGTAACTTTCACGTACAAGACAAATAGTCTGGAAGAATTATTTGTAAAAAAAGGAATTCAAATATCAAAGGCGTGTGAGTTGAACATTGTTCCAAACCCATAACTCTCTAGTACTCCACATGGACAAACTTAGCAGATTTAACACCGTCAACTAATCGATCAAAAGATTAAATCGTAGATATGGTGGTGGGGAAAGTTATGGCGACGTGAGAGAAAAAGGGCAGATATGGTGGTGGGGATTGGCACTAGGAACTTGTGAAATGGGGTAAAGTTGAGTCATAGATTAAAATGACATAAATCCAGTGGTTCCCATGTGCTAGCCACCAACCGTGAGAGACCCCATGAACCCAATTCCTATTCGAATCAATCCCCTCGCCTTGCTCATCCGTATGCTTTGGTGCATTACCATGTGAAGACCAAAAGGCAATTCAATCTGGTATTTGGTGCCAAGTGCAGCTTCCCAACTACACTTGTTGGCTTTAGGCAAAGTGATATTGACCCAATTCCCACAGTGCCCCAATTCAGAACTTGTGTTGGAGTGGTGCATGTCGAGAGCCTATGGCTGAAGCTATCAGCGTAAGCTTTTCAATTTGATAACGCCTTTTTCTTAGTTTCTTGTGTAGGAAGCACGGTTTTGCTTTGTTTTCTTTTTTTCAACTGAAATAACTTGGAAAGAGGGGAATACAAATCATGAAAACCCATGTTTTGTTCCGACCAAACTCTTTCTCAAACCTAAACATATCATAACTTATAGGGTCAACTATATAAGATATCATTGAATTTTAGGTGATGTTTCGTTTGTATCACGAAAATTTTAATTTCTTCAATTATAACATTCAGTTTAAATTTTAACTTCAATTATACGACTCGATCGGTAAAATTTAAACTGTGTGATGAAATGGACAAAACAAAATCATTTTTGTCGGCTATTGATGTCTAAAATGACATCCTTTTAGACACTAAACTTCATGGATATATTGATTTTGTCATTTAATTTTCAAATAGTTCAATTTTTGCCACTGCATTGTTCACACCACCGAGAGCCAATCACCATCCTTCACTAGTCGTCTTTCATAGCAATATCAATATCAAAACGTTCACACATCACTCCTGTTTCTTCTCTTAGGATTGATTTGTCACGAAACCCACTCAAAAATCAATCATACGAGAAGAAAGATAAGTGAAATGCGAACGTATTGATACCAAACTTGCCCCAAAAGACGACCGATGACTGGCAATGATTGTTTGCTGGCAGTGGTCGAAAAAGTGCAGTGACAAGAAGTGAACCGTTTAATAGTTCAGTGACGGGATCGACACATCCTAAAAGTTCAATGCCTAAAACGACATTGTTTTGAACACTAATAGTAGTCATCAAAACAATGTCGTTTTGTTCATATCATTATAGTGACAGAAAGATCTGTCAACGTCATCGTGCCGTTAAAATTTAATGGGTCAGTGACATAATTAAAGTCAAAATCAAAGTTCATTACTACAATTAAGAAAATTGAAAGTTTAATAACATAAATGGTATGCCGCTTAAAGTTAAGTAATATTTGGTGTAGCTTACCCTAATTTATATACAATTTATATACTAGTTACAAAGTTTGACGTATTTTTATTGCTAAAATTGCATTTAGCATTCATTGCTTGGAAACGCATGAATAGCGCCAAAACATTTTCAATAGGGCAGGTGGGCTTGTTTTTTCTACGTGCCTTAATTAGGCATGCATTGACAGAATCCCCCTGGATTAAGGGATTTTATTCACTTCCACATTAATTAAAACATTAATTAATTTTATTAATGATTACAAGTTTTAATTTCTTTGTTTAATTCAAATTCCATTTTATGTTCTCAACCTAATTCTTCAAATCCATTCTAACTGCTGACCAAACTCAAATCTCAACTAATAACTAAAATCCAATTCAAGATAACTCAACTAAGATTATATAATATATATTAAAGCTAATTATGTCAAATATCTCTAAATTATATTTAAATTTTAAAACATTTAAAATTTAATTATTTAAATATTAATATGAAATTACTTTATCATTAACTCATGCATGAAAGGGGTAAAGTTTGAAGGGAATTGTTTTGTTGGACCACGGAGGCTGTACCTGCACCGTAGCCGAGGGGGTGTAAGGTCCCATCCTCGTGTGACCCACCGTCACCCTTTGCATTTATTAAAGTCGTATCTTGTGAACCAGCTTTCCCATATTGCTCACAATTTCAGACTTCAATGGCATATTCAAAATCATGACCGCACCCATTGTTCAATTGTCACAAGCAATCACGATTTAGGCATGAAACCAAATGAAGGTCTACTCATGGTGGGACATAAATCTAGAATAGAGGCACAAATAAAATTTTACTTGTAGAATAAATTTATAAAAATTTAAGAGATAAAAATAGATTTTGAATAATAAATATAAATAAGATATTTAAAATAAATAAAAGTTTTAAATTTTCAAAGGAGAATCATTTTACGGATTTAAATCGCCGAATTACTGTATGCATCTCGGGATTATAAGCACACATGCAAGCAGTGTTAAATGTGACAAATATTATGAAATGAAAATTAGCAATATGAACGGCAGGGATGCTAAACTTGCGCCATGCATGCATTGCGAAAGTCGTGGTCAGTATGAAACATGCAGAGGTCTAATTTCTAGCGTAATTGAAAACCAGTACACGAAAGCAATAATTAACTTGTTGAAAACGAATTGGAAAAAAACCCTTGAATGAAGCATGATCACAAACCACTATTCTTATATCCTTTCACACTTATTTTCCATTTTTGTGAGTTTTCACCTCAAAGATAAAAGCTAATTCCACCCAGATATACGATAATGTCTCTTTTCTTAGGGTTCTGAGTCATGCATTCTGCAACTCATGAATACAATAAATAACACTACTCGTAACAATTAAAAACTAGGGTTCCCACTTCCCATTGCTCGATCTCTTGAAACATCGATCATCATCATCATCACGTTACAGAACTAAGAAACAAGGGAAAGAGTTGCAATATGTCAGGTTTCTCTCTACCGACACACGCAACTCATGTCTACTGTAGACTGTAGTGTTTTCTTTAATGGTTGTGTCTCGGTTTGGGCAGTCTGTCATCCTTTTCAACGCTCTTCACGAAAGCCATACATATACATGTATATATATATATATGTCTGTGCTTTGCTTCGCTTCGCATTGAGTTTCTCGTGCTGCTTTGACTGACTGTGCATATATATATATATATATATATATATATACACTTTCAGTCTGTCGGTTTATGACGCTTAATTCTAGGATATAAATAGCTGATATTTACACATGTTATCTTCATGGAGAAACTGTAGTTTTAGTCCATGACGTTAAAATTTGAGTTTGAATCTTTGTATTTTGATTTGATATAATTTAATCTTATTGTATTTGTAATAGTCAATCTAAATCTCACCAACGATCTCATGGATGACATGTACGTACCACTTTCACCCCTTATTCGTTGGTGTAGAAAAATTGAACCAAAGCCTCGTCATCTTTTGTTTGGATCTCCCCATCAATGGGTTCGTAACGTTTCTTTAAAGCAAGCAAGATCTGCTTTTTATTTTTCTAAGTCTGACTTCCACCATTATAACTTAGCCACCAACAAAGAATTGACCCTGACCCTTCTTTTATTTATTTTCTTTTCCTAGTCATGAGGGGTGCCATGTTTTTCTCCTTTCTGACGTTTGACTAGGCTGAGTTTGAACGAATACATATATATATTCATATTTGTTCGTTTATATTTTAAGGTGCTCATGTTCGGTTCACGCTCGTTTAAATTTTAAATATCGTTCTCATTCATTTGTTTTTAATAATGTTCGTATTCGTTTGTTTAACGTTTGTGAACATGCTCGTTTAATTGTTTGATAACATGTTTGTTTAGCGTTCGTGAACATGTTCATTTGACGTTCGTAAGCATATTCATTTAGCGTTCGTGTTCGTTTATATAACAACACAAGCATTAAATAAAAATAGTCAATATATAGTGAAAATTTTCATTGTACACGATGAAATCAAATTATCAAAGCTGTCAATAATTTCTAGTCAAATAGCAGCAAAACTTTAATATCCCAAATCTCCATTAGTCGTATAATAGTCTAGAGAAATCCTTTGAATCTAACCAACAAAATAAAATTAGAGACTAACAACAGAATCTCCATTACTCATAATAGTCTTCAAAGCAGCCAACAACAAGCCAAATCAAGGTTCATTTGGATCTATCTGCAAAATAAAACTCTTAAAATACTATCAACCAAGTCCCAGATCATAGATCCAGTAATCATGAAACTAAAACTAAATATTAATCCACAGAAAATTCCAACACAAAAATCAAGAGATGAAAGTAAAATAAAAACATGGATTTGTATTTGTAAAGCAAGTAAATGAAAACGACTGACATGTATAGAACTACCGTTATGATTGGGACGAGGCGAGGAGCACAAACACATCGATGGTGTAGAGCACGGTGTTAACAAGGTTTATGGTTGAAAAAGTTTATGAAAAAGGGGGAGGGGAAGAGAGACCGCGGCTGAAATTAGAAAAAGAGTGAAACTGTGAAAGCCTTTCCCTAGAAGGGAAAGGGTTTTTTCTGTTGTAATAGGGGGAAATTGTGAAATTACGCCACTGGTGCTTAAACTAATCAGGATTCATATTTTAAACTTCAAATTTTATTATATATTCAATTTAGTATATATATTCACCAATATTTAAAATGTAAAAAGATAAACGAGCTTATTCATGAACATAAACGAACCGAACATAATCATATTCATGTTCGTTTATTTACCTTAATAAACGAACATAAACGAGCTTTAATCGAACGATTTACCAACAGTTCACCGAACGTTAAATTCATTTACACCCTTACGAAAAGAGAGTTGATCGGTTTTGTTGAAAATTACTAATCCAGAGTAGACTCTAAATGACAAAACAGAAAGGGATAATGTTTTTACCAACAAGTGCCCAGCAACCGATACTCTTTCCTTGGACTTCGAGGAATAATGTTTTTACTAGTTTATCACCAAAGAAAATTGAGTCAAGTAGGCTTAAACCGGGACTCTCGTCACCCGCAATTGAAGCGTCTAAACGACTTGAGACACCGATGTTATTGCAGATTCTTAAACTATATACGTATCAAAGGCCAGTTTAACTATATCTGCTGTAAAGCTAGTATACGATGGCTGCTTGGGAACCAGCCTGACGCCGGTATTAACGCTACGCGACTCAAAGAACAAGAGTACCGAGTAAATCTACAGCATGAAGATGAACTGACTTCCTCAATAAAAAATAGTAATAAAGATCAGGGTCTTACCTGATAGCAATGAACAAGGATTTAGAACGAGATTCAGGATCTAATGGTTATTGACTCCACAAAACCAAGTTAACCAACTACAATTTGATATTTGTTAATCACATTTTCCTTTCCATTCTGTTTTAAATGTAGTCCATATGCGTACCTCGAGTATGCATCTTGCAGCCTTCCTAAACAGGATGCTTATGGCAAAAGCAAGCTTTCGATGCCATACAAAACCAGAATAGGAATGGCTGAAAGCGATGCAAGCCAACCTGCAGCCTCCCATGCGAATCACATGCTACATCTACAGTGACTGGAAGCTGAAAACACCCACTAGGGGATCACAGGACTGAAACATCAAAGATATTCCATCTTCCCTCGTTCTGTAATTCAGCAATAAAAGAACCCACTAGGGGGCAAAAACAAAAAACGCCACTCCACACAACAGAAAGCACCAATAAATTTAAGGAAATCAGCAAAGAATAGCGTCATTGACAGTAGTTACCAATGAATCTTCAAGCAAGGTGAGTAAGAAGATGAGATAAGGCCTTTTATTCAGCTGAATTTAGCTTGCTAAGAAATCAGATTGTCGGTCAATGCTTGAAAATGATACGAGGTATAAAAATCCATAGTTCGAGCTTTACAAGTCTGTCTGCTTCAAACCATAAACTAAGAAGACCATCAACCAACCTCTAACAGCCCATAAGTAGGTTTAAAAAACCAAAAAAATGAGCAGACAATGAAAAAGATAATAAAAAAGCAATGCAACCTGAGGGAAGAAGGTGATGCATCCCATGGAAACAGCTTTTTGGAAGACAAATATTTATCTTCCATGGACATAAAACTAAGACCACAGCACACCTCTAGTGACCCATTAGTAGGGTTAAAATGACAGCAGAAAATGATAAAAGGAAAACTAAAAAAAGCAATGCATCCTGAGGGAAGAAGGTGCTGCATCCCAAGAAAACTGCTCGTTGGAAGACAAATATAGTACTCCACAGACTTGATAATTCTCATCTCAACAGTTTTTCAACCCGCTGTAGCTGGGCGAACTCCTACCAAGGAAACAAATATCAGTATCATAGCCAAAATATACTCAAAAACAGAGTGCTACACATTGCATGTAACAAGAATCAGTTTGGAAACAGTCAATACAGCTCATAATATTTGGAATTTTGCAAGAACAAATTCTAACATCTTTTAAGGCTCGTGCACCACAAGGATCTGGGCGTTTCATACATTCAACAACAAATATGCTACTTTTCTTTAAAACATATAACAGTCACCATCATTTTCAGCTTCGAACAACTCCTGCAGCTATAAAACAACCCCTAAATATTCAAATAATGTTCCATAAGTTATTTTGGTCCTCATATCTCAAGCAAATATTCTTTCATTCCTTTATTAATCATTCTAAAATCTAATAATTGATGTCATTATCAACCAGAATTACCATATGGTTGACATGCTTAGAACAACAAACGAACTATATATTTACAGCAAATAATAACTTCAACATAGCAAGAAAAATACTCCTTATAGCAGCCATGAACCCCGGACCAGATACAAGAATAACAACTTGAGCAAAAAAATACCTAGAAGATTAAAATTTTGGATTGGAAGTTCCAAGCCACAACTATATAAGCAAATAACTACAACCAATATAATAGTTACAGAAGATAAAATAAATTAAGAGAAACTAACTTTCCAGTATTCATCATAAATTATATTAAGAAATTTTAAATTTTACCTTTCCTCCTTTTATTGCCAGAAGAATTGCCTTTGGACCGTGCACTTCCAACCCCATCTGTAGAAAGCTCCTCTGGTCCGGAGTTATGGTTAGCAAAACACTGATAGTTGTCAATGTCACACCCATTAAATCCTTGTCCATTCAGCGCTGCATCTTCTCCTGCTCTACCTTCAACTCCAGGATGAGGGCAATACATCTGATCGTTGCATTGTACATTGCAAGGATGTATCACATAAGCACCAGGAACGTTGATCGGGTTAACAGTAGTGGCTGACGTTTGATACGGAAACGATCCAATCTCCCCTTCAATTCTTCCTCGGATATCCACAAGCAAACACTTGAGCCTTGCAACCTCAGCCTCCAACGCAGCCTGACCTTGCAATCTCTTCAACAGCTGCTGGTTCACTGCCCTCAATCTCATAACCTCATCCTCCAACGAGGCGGCTCGTACCTTAACCTTTTCCCTATACTTCCTGACAGCTTCACGATTACCCAGAGGACGTTTCTTCGATTTCTCTTTAGACCCAGCAGTGTCATCACTAGTAGTCTTGTCTTCAGTTGAGGCAGGCACAATTTTGGTATGAACATGGAAACAAGTATGCGTATGGGAATTATCAGGACCAGATGGGTTGCACGTATGTGTGTGGGTACAAGCATGAGAATCATTGAGTAATTCATCGAAAAAACTATCCATTGAACAACTGCTTGGAATATCACCCATATTATTCCCGGAAAATACTTCCTGGTTCGAAAAATCAAGCTCCCCGTCGTTCATTACAGGCAGAAACCCTTGGGGAATCAAAGGTAAATACTTGAACGCAGATAAGGATAGATAAATGTTCGATTTTGAACCTGAACCAGATAATAATTTGTGTCCAATTACCAAATTGCAACAACAACAATAAAAATAAAGGGAAAAAAGTCTTACTCAGATTGAACAACCTAGGATGGCCCGAACAGTTCGATAAAATTTAAGGTTCAACGAGAAACCAAAGCAAATAATGGAAGAAAGAGCAGTAGTATTACCACAGATTCGACCATTCGAAACCCCAAAATATAAATGGCGGCTTAAAAGAAGGGCGGAAAGACTTGATAACGAATTAGAAGAAAAGTGAGAATTGGGTACCAAGAAAGTGAAATCTTTTACAGGAGAACAAAAATATGAACTTTTTCTCTTTAAATTTCGCAGAAAAGGTAATAAAATGGTGAATTTAATACCTGAAATGGACGGATCAAAAACAGAGTATTATATGAAACGTACTCAGTGATTAAATAAAATAAAAATATTTTTTTTAAAATTATAAATTTAAATAATTATATTTATAAGATATATATACTATCGTTAAGAAAATATTTATTAATCAAATTCTACTATTAATCCTTGCACGTGTAAAAGTTATGCGTTTAGTTTTTAATTAATATTTTGATTTTTTCTTATGAATGTAATTTAATCCATATTTAGTATAATGGTTAAATATATTGTACAAGGGATAATTTAGTCATATACAAAGCCAAAGATCTTCATAGTTAATCATCCGAAACAGAGAAGAAATGCCTTGAAATTCGCAGCAGATTAGTACCGAAAGGTTAAAAAATAGGGATCTGGCATAATAGAAATCCCAAGTTTCAAGCAACACCTGAGACTCTACTTGTGTCATCTATGATGTGTGTTTCACGTAGATTGTTAAAGGAGCTTCGCAACCGTAGAGCTCCCCCTTTTATACGGTTCAAATGACTAGTGTCTGCTAGATATACATTTCCGGTCCGACAAAAATCATTTTGGACTGGTAGCATAACGAACAACGACCAAGGCAATGTCGATATCAAAGCGCATCCTTTTCGTAACCTTCTTGTCAACCTTGTTGATTACTTCCACTTTTGCACAAGGCAATAATAAGAACGATGGCGGAGAGGAGGAGGAGGAGGAAGAAGATGATGATGGCAGCGCAACCGAAGAGGTAAAGGTTGTGAATGCGGAAACGGGCGTCACGTACGACGGACGGTCTTTGATCATTAACGGAAAAAGAGAGCTTGTCTTTTCGGGTTCCATTCATTACCCTCGCTGCCCCCCAGAGGTATGTTGTGCTATTATGTTTTTCATTTGACTGATGCTACTATGTTGTGCTGACCTATTTGGGGTGTAGAATTGGGAGGATCTCATTGTCAAGTCTAAACGTGGCGGTCTCAACTCGATTGAGACATACGTTTTCTGGAACGGTCATGAGCCAGAGAAGGGGAAGTACAATTTCGAAGGAGATTATAACTTGGTGAAGTTCATTAAGTTGATCGCCAAGCATAAAATGTTCGCCATCGTGAGACTTGGTCCGTTTGTCCAGGCTGAATGGAACCATGGGTAAAGGTTCAAAGACTTTCTTACATCCTTATTCAATCCACATAGCGTCAAACATTCCTAACACAGTAGCTGTTACCATGGTGACCTTTCAGAGGACTGCCTTACTGGCTAAGGGAGGTTCCCGGCATAATATTCCGTTCTGATAACGAACCGTTCAAGGTAATCTAACATAAGCAGAGATCAAACCGTGAGTCGAAAGTTTCCATAACAAACTCTTTTATGTTGTGCAGCATTACATGAAGAAGTTTGTTACAATGATCGTCGATAAATTGAAAGCGGAGAAGTTTGCTTCTCAAGGATGACCTATCATTGTAGCTCAGGTTTGATTGATAATACTATAATTCTCCCCTAAAACCTTTATACATCATTGATTCTGTTTTCGATTCATCACAGTTAAACATTCTCCATTTACTTGGTCAACTCCGGAACCCCTTTTTATATCATCTGATCTGATATCTCCATTTACATTCTCGTTAGACACAGTTAAACATCATTTGATTGTTTAACACAGATCACAGCACAACATAACTCAAGAAATATGGAAAGATCAAACGTTGCTAACAAGATTGAGTGGAAGATGTTCAAGGAAGCTCTTCCGAGCCAATTCCAAAATAAGGCCTACCGGCTGGTGGAGTTCTATCATTTGACCAAAGATACAACTGACTACGCTTGGTACTCGACCACGGTCGTTTGAGTGCACGTGACATGCCATATAAAAAGGAAGTCCGACCGATACTTCGGATCGCGAGTGAAGGCCATGGTGTTTATGTCTTCGTGAATGGAGAATACGTAGGTTTGGGACACGGTAGCAAAGTTGAGAAGAACTTTGTGTATCAGAAAGATGCAAATTTTAAGACTGGGAAAAATACCATTCATCTCGTGTTACACTGTGGGACTTCAGGTGAGTCTTTATTGCAACTTAAATGAAACTTAAAACAAGCATACCGATGATAATTTTTCTTCTTTTTGAATTATAGGATAGCGGTGCCTACTTGGAGCGCAGGTACGCCGGGCCCCGTTCGATCACCATTCTTGGGTTGAACACTGGTACAGTCGATATATCGAACATTGGTTGGGAGAACCTGGTGGGTATTGATGGAGAAAAGAAGCAAATATACACCGAGAAAGGCTCACAATCAGTACAGTGGGTAACTCCTACCGGCGATAAAACTCCTATAACATGGTACAAGGTAAAATATAAATAAACAAATCCTGGGAATTGAATTTCAACGTTAAAAACAATGTTCTAACCTGTTGTTTTTGTAGGGATATTTTGATGCACCTGAAGGAAACAACCCTGTAGCCATTAGAATGAATAATATGAGCAAAGGCATGGTGTGGATCAATGGAAGAAGCATTGGTCGATACTGGATGTCCTACTTGTCTGCTCTTAAAGTGCCAACTCAATCCTAGTACGTCTAGACTGCGATACATATACTGTTAGTCACATTAGGTCCCTATCCCCGGCTAAATCTGTTATTTATGCGTCGTGTTTTCAGTTACCATATCCCAAGGTCATACATAAAACCAACAAAGAACATGATTGTCATATTCGAGGAAGAGGGAGGCAATCCCAACGACATCGAGATCGTACTGGTCGACAGAGACACGGTCTGCAGTCTTGTAAGCGACAAAAAATACGCCATCACCGAGGTTATTCAAGAGCGTAAAAGGTATCCTACGGACAAAGTCGAATGACTTGAAGCCGAAGGCAAGACTAACATGCCCAAACTCGAAGAAGATCGTCGCGGTCCAATTCGCCAGCTTCGGAGATCCCTATGGGACATGTGGGAACTTCTTTTTGGGGAATTGCACGTCCCCCGTATCCAAACAAGTTGTGGAGAAGTTCTGCTTGGGAAAACCGGATTGCAAGATTCCAGTGGACAAGGGGCATTTCGGCAACCAAAACGATGCTTGTTCCAATATGAAGAAGAAACTGGCTGTCCAAGTCCAGTGTAGTTAGTTTGAATTCAGCTTGAGAACCATTTCTGGGCATTGGACAGCCGAAAGCTAGTTTCTGAACCATTAACATTTTGTAATAGGATCATATTTCACCTTCCAAACCTGGGAATTTATTTATTTTATATTAATTCAAAATTTTGTTTTGTATATATTTATCTCTCTCTCTTAACACAAACGCACTCGTGAATCTGTATATTCAATTTTCTTGTACACAAAAATAATTATATACTAATTTTCTTGTACACATGCTTCGTATCGACCGTAAAAAGGATGACGATGTTAAAGGTCTTGACACGTAGTTGATCATTTATCCGTTCATACACAACATTTTCTTGCTACCACTTCATCCATTATTGAACCACAATCCTATTATGAAGCTATTTCTAACCCGGTTTGGATTAAAACCATGCAAGAAGAAATTCAAGCATTAGTCAATGGTATTTGGTCTGTAGTGCCTTTGCCTCAAGGAGTGATTCCCATTGGTTGTAAATGGGTTTTCCGTGTCAAATATAAAGCTGATGGTACAGTTGAGCGTTTCAAATCACGTCTTGTGGCTAAAGGTTACAATCAAAAGGAGGGTGTTGATTTTGTTGAAACGTTTTCTCCTATAGCAAAATTAGTCACTGTTAGGACTGTACTTGCTCTTGTTGCCATGAATGACTGGCCTCTTTTTCAAATGGACGTGCATAACGCTTTTCTGCAAGGTGATCTCTTTGAGGAAATATACATGAAGCTGCCTAAGGGTTTTAGCAGCCAGGGGGAGAATATGGTATGTCGGCTGCAAAAATCTCTCTATGGTTTGAAGCAAGCTTCACGACAGTGGAATTTGAAGCTGACTGAAGCATTGGTAATGGCAGGATATCAGCAGAGTAAGTTTGATTACTCGATGTTCACAAAAAAAGAGGGTGAAAGATTGGTGGTAATACTCATTTATGTAGATGATCTTCTGTTAACTGGCAATGATTTAGTCTTGATCAATGAGTTTAAAGACATGTTAAATTGCAGTTTTAAGATGAAAGATTTGAGAGAATTGAAATACTTCTTAGGACTTGAGGTCTTAAGGTCAGAAGAAGGGATTGTGTTGAATCAGAGGAAATATGCTTTAGAATTGCTAAAGGAGATTGGTCTTGAAGGAGTCAAGCCAGCCTTAACCCTTTTAGAGCAAAATTTAAAGCTTACCTCCACAGAATATGATAACATTTGCAGCAAAAGGAAGATGAAGTACTGGTTGAAGAAAACTCAACTTTTCAAAGGTTAATTGGAAGATTAATATACTCAATACATACTCGGCCGAATATTACATTTGTTGTTCATCATCTTAGTCAGTTTATGCAACAACCGAAGAAAACACATTTAGAGGCAGCATTGAGAATTGTCAGGTATTTGAAGAAGGAACCAGGACATGGGATATTGTTGAAGAAAAATGTAATAGTCAGCTGTCAGCATACTGTGATTCAGACTGGGCTTCATGCCCTATGTCACGAAAATCAGTTACTGGATTTTACATAAAGTTAGGTGATTCTTTGATATCCTGAAAATCAAAGAAACAAAATATAGTGGCAAGATCATCGGCAGAAGCTGAATATCGAAGTATGACAATGGTTGCAGCTGAAATAGTGTGGTTAAATGGCATTTTGAAGGAACTGCAATATGATATTTTGAGGCCAGCAAAGCTGTATAGTGATAGCAAAGCAGCATTACAAATTTAAGCAAATCCAGTATTTCATGAACGGACAAAACACATTGACATAGATTGCCATTTTGTTAGAGAAAAGATAGAAGGACTAATCAAAGCTGAGTATGTAACATCTGCAGAACAACTTACTGATATTTTAACTAAAACACTTGGGATACAACAGCACAACTATTTGGTGGGCAAGTTGGGGATGAAAAATGTTTTAATCCCTCAAGGAGTGCACAATAATATATCAACCAATAATTGATTTCAACGAGTCAACTATAATTTCGATTCACAATTATATTTCATTACTTTGTATTAAATAGATGTCTAGGGGTTCAAATAAAAGTACAATATTTTAAAGATTTATTCATAAATAAATAAATAAATATATATATATATATATATTCGAATTTAAGAACGGCCTCTTCGATCCATCCCTGCATATATAAGAACAGCAGCATAGCAACAAGAGAGTTTCCGCTGCTTTAATGTGTATTTTTCGCTTTCTTTTTCTGTGGTGTATAGTACTGGGAATCAAATGGGAAGGTCTCCTTGCTGTGAGAAAGCTCACACCAACAAAGGTGCATGGACCAAGGAAGAAGACGATCGTCTCATAGCTTACATCCGAGCCCACGGCGAAGGTTGCTTGCGCTCCCTCCCTAAAGCCGCCGGCCTCCTCCGCTGCGGAAAAAATGCAGACTTCGGTGGATCAACTACTTAAGACCTGACCTTAAACGTGGCAACTTCACTGAAGAAGAAGAAGGACTCATTATCAAGCTCCATAGTCTTCTTGGTAAAAAGTAACCTCTTTTTTCCATTTAATTGCCTCGACTTTCACTGGATACAGTAATGTAAATATTGGATTAATTACATTAAACGTCCCCAAACTGTTGTTTAAATAGAATGCTCAAACCATCGATTAAACCAATAAAAAGATTAGATAAACACGATATTGATATTATGAAGACTCAAAATAGAATGCTTCAAAGTTTGAAAACTTCTTTAAAATCTAGAACTTAGTTTAAGGACATATGATGTAATTAACATATAAATATTTAAAAATACTGCTTGATTTTTTACCCTTTTTATTTTTATTTACATAGGTGGTCTCTTATAGCTGCAAGATTACCGGGAAGAACAGACAATGAGATAAAGAATTACTGGAACAAGCATGTAAGAAGGAAGCTACTGGGTCGAGGGATCGACCCCTCGACTCACAGGCCGCTCAATGAGACTGCAGCAGCCCACGATATTCACACAATCTCATTCACCGGTGCTAAAGATGCTGAGAAAGATAAACCTAATGAATTATTCCTCAACAAAGACGAGAATATGAAGAAAATCTCAGTGGAAGAAAGGTGCCCAGTCTTGAATTTGGACCTCAAAATTAGTCCCCCGACAGAGCCATCGATGCAAACTGGAGGGAAGACTACTCTTTGTTTTGTTTACAATCGGGGAGTGAATAACAGCAAAGACTGCACTTGCTGCAACTTTGCTGCAACTTTGCTGCTACCGCTCATGGTAGCTCTAGAAGCAATGGCAACAGTAAATGTTATGAGTTCTTAGGGTTGAAATCTGGGTTTTTGGATTTTAGAAGTTTGGAAATGAAATAAAGAGAAAATTTGTTGTTGCTTTTTTCCCTTTAAATTATAATATATGAAAATGTGCAAACATGAGTTGAACAATTACATCATATAACAAAATATAACTAAAAGGAAGAAAACATAAGTCTAGAAAGTAGCTGAAACTCAACATCTCCAACCAATCGACATAACCGAAACCATTTCAAGCAGAAGCCGGGGCATGGAGATACAAGACATCAAGCTAGGTTTCTTTAGGGGCGGCCGGGGCCTTCTTTGCAGCCTCTGCAGCTGCTTTCTCTGCTTCAATCTCGGCAACAATTGCATCAATTTCAGCTTCTTCCAGTTGCCGCAGTCCATGCACTTTGGTCATCACGGCTACTTCTATGTTCTTTCCACCACTCTCGACAACCTAATTGTTAGAGAAAGAAAAAAGGAAATCAAAGGTATGTGGAGAAATCGAACATAAGTAACCAACTAAACAGACAGAACTACATTTGACACCGAACTGCATCGTCGGGATGAGTCCTGATAGCAGTCTAGGCTCTAGATTGCAGCTCAACTTTAAAATATTTTGTTTTTAACTATCTTTCTTATAAATGTCTCCACATCAAGTTACAGTAACAGTAGTCTCATAAGTTCTAGCAAGAAACAAGTCGAGATAGTTTCAAATAGTTAAAAGTTGATGTACAACTAGTGAGATGGAGGTTGGTGGTGTTTGACAGCGGTTCACCCCTTCGAGTTTGGGTAGAGAACTGTTAGGGAATGACGGTGACTGGAAAGGGGGGATCTCCTCTCTAGAATTCTCCCTCTTCCTTCTCGAGGAGAGAAAGTTTATCGCATGCCCCTATTTCCGATTACCATCATCCCCCAGCAAAACTCCGCATCTCCGCCCAAATCAAATGGGGTGAGCCGCCCTCAACCGATGTCTCCAAGACCTTTCCCAGCGGCTCTCTGACCAAACGCGAAGGGATGAACCACAATTAAAAACCACCAACCTCCATCCCACTAATTGTACATCAACAGTAACGACCAATTCAATATCCCTCTATAAACCATAATAAACACACGAAACACTACACAAACACACAACACTGATGCCCTGCAAGCATCCTTGCATATAAAGAGCATTCCCTGTCAATATATACAACCAAAAAAACTGGAGCAAATAGAACACACAATCCATTCGAGACAAACAAATCCAACATAGATTGCATCTCTATCGTTAATGTAAAACTACTAAACCAAAGCCATCCATGTACAAGTGAAAAGGAAAACTTACTTCGAGCAAAGCGCGAATAGCTAACTTCACCGTTTCTTGTCCAGAAGTTTCTTTATAATTTTTCTCCAGATACTCCCTCATCGAATTAGAGTTTCTCCCAGTTGCATTAGCTTTCCAAGCCGAAAATGTTCCAGATGGATCAGTGTGGTACAGAGAAGGAACATCGGTATAGGGATCAAAACCGATGATCAAAGTAGAAAGGCCGAATGGCCTAACACCACCGCTCTGTGTATACTTCTGTTGCAGACCAGCAATGTATCGTGTTATATATTCAACAGTTACAGGATCCTCAACTGTAAGCCTATGGCTCTGGCATTCGATTCGAGCCCTATTAATCAAGACTCGTGCATCGGCTTTTAAACCCGCGCAAGCCAGAGCAACATGATCATCCAAAGACACAATCTTTCTAACACTCCTGTTAGTACAAACAATAAATAAATCATGGTAAGCATATAATTTGAAAAACTCATTAATACAAAAGTGGCGATTCGATAGATTAACCTATAAAAACCCTAATTTGACAAGATGGTGTGAAAGAGGAACTCGTACCTGGAGTCTTGGAGCTTGGCGGCAGATTTTTTCTCGACGCCGAGGACGACGATATCGGTGCCGCGGACACCGACGGCTGCGTTACCTTTACGTACGGCTTCGAGTGCGTACTCCACTTGGAATAAATGACCATCAGGGGAGAATACTGTAATTGCCCGATCATATCTCGCCATTTTTTGTTAGGATATTTTCTAAATAACAAAAAATTAGGTCTTTTCCCTTTAATTTTCCTTCTAAATTTCTTTGTTACCCTTTAAAGAACAAAAGACAGAGATTTTGTTTTAAGGATGGGATTATTGTTCTGGTCTGGTTATTGATTTGCGATCTGATGATATTGGAAAAGTTGAAGACAGGAGTGTTTTTAACTGTAAGAACTTGGGGGACAAGCCAAGATCCAAGAAGACGGTGTGTGCTATGAAAATACTTAAAACGACGGCGTTTCATTTACCTTCATTTTTCTCGTTTTAGTTTGGTCAACCTCTGTAAAAGGTCCCTATACTTTTCTTTTGGGATGGATTTAGTTCTCCATTATAATTAGGTAAAGCATACTAGAGATCACTGAACTATGTAAAAATGATTTTCTTAGTCATATATCTTAAATGATCATTAAACTTCCTAAAAAGTTACAAAATGGTCCCTACAAAATTAAAATAATAAATTTTGATACGTTTAAGGATCATTTTGTAATACTTCAATAAAATTGAATAACTTTTTGTAATATTTTGATAAATTTGAATAACCATCTTATAATTATTGTGAAAGTTCAATAATTATTTTACAATATTTAAAAATTACCGATAAAAAAATATCTTTTACATAATTCAGTGGTCTATAATTTACTTTACCTATTAGAATTTGATAATTTATAATCCTCTATCTTTTAGAGAATATATTTATATATATTATTCTTAATTAATAATAATTGTTTTTGAATAAAGAGGAAATATAATAAAATAATAAGAAAATTTTATAAAAATTAGAGTACACTACTCACATCAATCAACCATTTTTCTTAAAAGGATTAAAAACTCAACCAATGTATATATAACCAAACACAATTGTCAAAGGATAAAATATTATCAACATTGATATAAAAATACATATAATAATGAGAGCATGTTGATAAATTGACTTTATTATAATTCAACTGTGACATAACGTTGGTGATTGCAAACGTCTATCGATATAATATAATAGCTCAATATTTCAAAACAAGTATAGATTAACAAAAATAAATATCAATTGTAGAGATGGCATAAAATAGAGGGGATATAAAAGATTAAATTATAATAAAAAGATTTAATCAGCAAAAAACACATAACATATGGACCTTTTGTGGAATTTTTGCGTTCTTAGATTTCCATTTCTTGATTAATTTTGACCGAAAGAACTTGGGGGACAAGACAAAAGGCCAACAAGACAGTTTGGTAAAAGTCTTGTGGAGATGCCTTGGATTCAGGTGCCTCCACACACCTTTTCTAAGTGAAAAAGTCGGCGGCTATTGCACCATAAGCTTAGAGTTGGCAGCAACTCAATCGTCTCTCCTCATCCACACGAATCTAACGCTCTCATTAATGGCGACAACGTGTATAGATATATATATATATAATGTTGTAAACCACGTTGTTTTGCTTCTTCATGCAAACACATATACGTTTCTT
This sequence comes from Hibiscus syriacus, assembly GCF_006381635.1. Lineage (NCBI taxonomy): Eukaryota > Viridiplantae > Streptophyta > Magnoliopsida > Malvales > Malvaceae > Hibiscus > Hibiscus syriacus. The sequence goes on from NW_024062592.1 coordinate 106,040, forward strand.
AGCGAAAATTTTAGCAGTAATGAGGGTATCGGATTCAGTTGCAGCCAAGTGGAGTCATGGGTTGCTAGTATCTTGTTGGAGTTCACTAAACTTTTGTGTGTACAAGGGAGATTCCCTACCATTACTCTTCTTGTTTACTCCGCTTCTCTTGCTGTGCATTGTGTTTATCAGCTGCATTGGGCTGCTGGTTTTCAATCTATTCTTCATTCAAAACCAGGTCCAGTTAGCTCTAAAGCCTGCAAAGGAGGCATATGTTGGCACAATGTCAACTGAATTTACCCCACCTCACGCTCCTAATGAACTTCTTGCTTGTTGGACCACTTGGTTTGGTTGAAAACAATACAACAAATGATGAAGAGTAATTGAGATTTTCAGGCAATGGCTTCTTCTTCCTTGGACAAGCCGCTGGCGCTCGTCTAACGCCATACGCTGACTTCGGGTTATAACCGATAGCACATAAAATGTGTAATCGGGTTTAAGAATTTAGGGTTTGAACCATAGTGTCCTCTCCTCGGAAACGAAGCCACAACCTGCGCTGGCTTGCAACCAACGACGGTACCCTTAACATCAATGGTGGCCGTCGGATTAGCTTACGACAAAATATATGATTTTAAGGCATCCGCTGCAGTTGATCCAAGACCACAACCCGGCGAAAGATCAGCACCGGCTTTCTTCACCACCATCGGGTTCTCGGAGATGTACCAGTAATAATGACTGGGGAATTGAGAATATAACCGGAAAATGAAGGTTTTAAGCGTTTGATCAATGGAAAACGATTTTGGAAACGAAATGAAAGGAAGGAACAGCGAAGAAAACTGGAGAGACGTCCATTGACGTGAAGAAACAGGGTATAAAACAATTTTATGCTCTCGTTGAGAGTCGAACTCAAGACCTCCCGCTTACTAAACGGGTGCTCTAACCAACTGAGCTACGAGAGCTTACTGTTCGGTATGCAGCCGTTTCGTATTGGGATCTGTTTCTCAATATTAGAGCAATTTTGAACTAATAGTTAATTGATTTTTAATACATATAATTCAACTTAATTTAAAAAAAGGTTTGATAAAAGTGCCCCAATACGTTTCAGCTTGATAAATTTTGGCGATAAAAAAAAATAGGAAGGATTTATTTAAGTTTAAAGTCGATATTTGATGCATATAAAGATCTTAAATAATACAAGTTATTTATCATCACATCAATAGTCAGTTCTTAATCATATTATGTTGAAGGTAATTTTCTATAATTTAATTTGTTAAAACTTGAATAATTCCTTTATAGTTATTTAAACATCAAATCATTATTCATAATACAATTGTGTAAGTTTTGTTTGCTAATATAGTAGATTATACATGTTAATCTACATACATGTCTAGCATCTAAATTGTATGTTAGTTGTTTGCTTATATTCAATGTTGGATCAGACTTTAAGATATTGAGGAATATAAGATGAGTATGAATATGTTTGGATTTTTATAAGATCAACGTACGTGAGCTTGAATGGTATCGAAATTTAATGAGAAAGAATTAAGAGGTCACAATCCAGGCAAATATAAAACGAAAGATAAAGATTCTAATATCATAGAATTCACAAACTTTATCAATTATGAGGACCGGAATATAATTTTATCTATGAATTAATTTAAAATGTTATCGTTTAAAAATAAATTTATCATTTTAGAAGGGTCGAGGGCTTGTAATCTGACGTTGTTCATATTCTTAAAAATTATAAAATATCATTAAATTTATTGAATTATTATAAAATGGTCGATATGATATTATAATAAGTATAAAAGTTCAATAAATTTAATGTTGATTTTGTGATCTTTCGATAAAAAAATGTTGATTATTTTGTAATAGTTTGATATATTTTTATAACGTTTGAATATTTAATAACTAAAACCATTATTTACACATGTAAAAAATCTAGAAAATTGGTAACTACCATGTGGGTATGTATATCTGTTGGATAACGTAATTGAAATTCATCATCCGACAAGGACTAATCACCAATCCAAGCCATTATGCTTTGGGTGTCATGAGCTGGCAAATTAACGACTCTTTTAATTTATTTATATATATTCATAATATTAAATTTTAAATCAAAATTTTATTAAAAGATCAAACACTCCGATTTAACTAAATTTAATATATAATCAAAATTTAATTCCACCTCACTTAAAAGGACTCGATCCAAAACAATATACCATTCAATAGGTTTAAAAATAATTTATAAATTGTAAAAAAAAATCTAAAATAATAATTAAAGAAAAGAAAAGGTTGGATGTGATACCTACTTTATCCTCAAATTAGTACACATGGACCATGAAAGTGTTATTAGAATTTTGGAGATGAGATTACACAAGTGTTAAAGATGTATCATAAAAAGGGAAGAGAAGAGCACATGTTGGAGTGATTAAAATGAAAAGGTAAGCAAGTAAGATGATTATACAGCTATAACGAGTGTCCTAATAAGCTTTATGCTTGATCACATCCATCCCCATCTCGGTGGGATCCGTGGCTTGTACTTCATAGTGGATGCCATCAAGCTCTCTCCTCAGCCCATCTTTTGATGTTGCGTACAGCATTTTTGCCCTTATTCTTGATGCTGTTGGGGACCTGAATGGACAAATAAAACCATTTTCACCATCTTTATTTTTAAATGGCTTTTGGACCATCAATTCAGTGGGTGGGCATGCAAATTTCTCATTGGTTTTATAGAAGAAATTGAAATGAAAAAGGTGGGGTGTTGACTTGGTGAAAGCTCATCAATCACCATTCAAAATCATATTTAATCAATCCATCCAAATAGACCATTAAGGATGGGTAATGACCTGAATATGATGAGTTTTAATCCGATCGGATTAGATTTTTTTTAAAAAAATTCAGGTTTGAGTTAGGTCGGATTCAGGTTTAGGGTAAAAAATACATACCCGACCCAGGAAAAAAAATATAATTTTACCTTATATATTTAAAAATAATTACAATAATACCCATCTATATATTATTTTTTTCAATTAAGTCGCTATTTTTATTGAATAAAAATAATATTTTTTATTATTTAGGGTCGGGTCGATTTTAGATTTTCTCTCAAAAAATCAGATCGGGTGGATGATATATATTTTTTGGGAATGATATAAGATTTTCGGGTCAAGTAGGGTTGGCCAAAACCTGACCCATCCCTATCCCTATCCCCATAGACCATGTACAAACTGCCAAAATTGAAAATTTGGTTTACAAGGGTCACAAGTTTTTAAACTTTTGAAAAGAAAAAAATATATATAATCAACCTAATTTTTCATCCAATTAAATTTTTATACTATAGAATTTTATCAATTTATCTATTTGATTAACGTTGATAGTTAAATTCAATATTTTTTTGAATCAGTTGATGTTTTTTAACTTTTTAAAATTTTGACAATTTTAAATAATTAAAATTTATAAAAATGTATATTTATAAACTAATTGTCTAAAAGTTTAAACTATTTTTATTTTTATTAATAATAAATTTTAAATAATAAAAAAAATAAAATTAAAATAATTTGATTAAAATGATTAATAAGAGATAATTTGAATGGGACAGAGAATATTTTGTAATAATTATTCCCATTTACAATAAAAGAATTACTCTCTATTTAAAGATCTGATTCAATTTGATTATGAATTAATCAAGATTTATAAAACTTTTAAAAATTTATTTAAAAATAAAATATTTTCCTAAAGCATAGAGATGCTCTAATTCCCATTTTATCCCATTATTGATACCTGCCCCCAAATAATACTATTCAAAATCTCAACTATTTGATTCTTAAACTCAGGACAGGAAAATAATAAGCCAATTATTCTCTTTTGTATGCACCATCTCCATTTTACCCTTGTATAAATAATGAAATACTCATTTTAGAGAGGGTAAAATAGTCAACTCGTGTTCTACTAAAGAGAATAGCCAGTGACGAAGTGTATAAGAAAGGCAACGAACCATGCGATGAAGAAGATCTTGCTTTTCCGGCAATTATCAACGGTGACGAAATCGAAATCAAACACGGCATATCGGCAATCGTCGGTGGGCAATGATGCTGCGAAATCATCGTAGCTTTCACCGGGGCCGCCGACCTTATCCACGGTCACCAGCCGTGATTTTTCATCGATCTTGAACACTATGTATCGATGCACTTTCTTCCATTTCATCTCCATGAATGAGTTCTTGCACTCATCGGCCACCCACATCCCGGTCGTGGCCTAAAACACCGAACACCCAAATCAAGTCGAATCGAGATCGAGTCGATTACGTATAATTAAAATCAAAAGGAAACTAAGACAAAGGACAAAAGAACTAAATGAGATGTACCATCTTGAATGCCATAGCCATTGTTGAAGAGTCGTTTGAGTGAGCTCAACACTTCGCCTTTTTTTCCTCTCTTTTTTTGTCGCTGAAAATTGAAAAGCGTTGTTGATGAGAATCGAAAGCTGCAATGGGCCTTTCTATAAAGAAATACGTTTTGGAAATGCCACTAAAGTTCAGTACTATTTACAACTCAGTCTAATACCATAGCTATCTTATGTGGAGTAAATAGTCTTGTTTTGGAAAATTAAATTCTCATTTAAGGTTTATTGAGATTTTCTTAATATAATCATTAATATTTAATTTATTCATCGATCAATTGGATTGGGTGATTATAAAATTGATCCTCTCAATCTAACTTTATTTTATTCATAATATTAAGAGATTTAACATATTATCTAATTTATAGATATATTGTGCTTAAATTGATGAATCAATCAATGCCACCAGACCTGTCATGTAAATAGTTCACCATTATTTGAATCATTAAAAACAAAGTAAAATAACATATTAAACACCACCCATATTTGCTCTATACTGAAATCACCTACCATCATTATGCTTGTAAACAAACCAAACGAATACGAACGGGGTATGTTCATGCTCGTTCATTTAGGTTTAACTGAACAAATGAATGAACACGAACAAAAACGAACAAAATTTTTTTATTCGTGTTCATTCGTTAAGAAATGTAATTTGTTCGTGTTCGTTCATGTTCGTACATTTAAATGATAAACGAACATAGATGAACGAACATAAACGAACGGATGTAAAAGAACATAAACGAACAAAATAAAAGACGTAAAACGAACACAGTAAATAAACATAAACAAACGTAAATGAACATAAATGAAAATATATTTTTTCCTTTCCTAACAATTTAAGGATTATATTTTTATTTAATTGTTTTAAGATTTTTTATTTGTATTTAAAATTAATTGAATTTTAAAATATTTATGGGTATCAGATTAAAATTTATTGTGTTTTAATATTTTAAACGAGCCTAGTGAGATTGAGCTAAACATAAATGAATGCACATAAACGAGCATAAATGAACATATTACCGAGCATTCATGAACGCAAATGAACGAACGGACCATCTGTTCGTGTTCGTTCATTTAATTAAACGAACACAAAATCTTGTTCATGTTCGTTCGTTTAGTAAATAAACTAACATAAACGAACTTCTCACCGAACAATTCACGAACCGTTTGCTGAACATTCGGTTCGTTTACAGACCTAACCATCATTTATATATAATGGCTTAATATTACAATCCAATACATAATCAACTGTTAACACACAATTATTTTATAAGTCTGATAAATTTAAATTTCAAATTTTAATATTTACATTTCCAGAAACAGATTAACAATTCAAGGTATGAATGCAGGAAATGGAAGAAGAGATGCAAAAGTAGCTTATGTTTAAAACGAAAATGCAGATAACTTTTTTTCTTAATTTCTCGATGAATGTAAAGTGGGAAAAAGTTTTAGCTAAAGCATAGAACAAAGTAGGAAAAAACTACAGTGGTCCCATCTGGGATACTGTGCCTCTCTCTCTCTCTTGTCTCTGTATTCTTTACGTAAAAGCTAGTGTCCAAGAAATTTTCGATATTTATTGGATCGAACCATAGATATTTAACTTTAGAGTTATTGGATTTTTGAACATGGGGATTTTGGGATAAAAATTAGAAGAAAACACAGGCAATTAGATTAAGGGCTAAGGACTTTTAAATATGTTTTATGACTATAAGATATCAAAATATCGGGGGGGGGACCCCTAAAGCAAGTAGACAAAGGCTAAAATGGTCAAACAAACAACTAGTAAGAAAAGGAGTTTGGTTTACTATAAAAAAAAATGCCTTGCTTGGATTGCATGCATGCACCTCTCCAACCACCGGCAATCCATGCAGGCTCTTTGCCCGGCCGTCACCCAACTTTGTTTATTTTATTTCCTTCATAAACAGATTTCAAGGCAAAACATTAATCCCGATATTTCACATCTCTATGATGGCTCGACTTCTTCCATAAATTTGTCTGAAGGATATGTAGCTGACTGAGGTAGGGGAACAGCCTAACAATCATTCTTCGTAACTTGAAATTGTTAATTTTTGAGACACTAAATTGTAATTTATCCATTTTATCCCAAAGGGGACAATGTCTTGCCTGCCTCCTTTTTGGTCCGTCCTACATGTATTTCAACTCGACATGTCTTTGACATTTTGCCAACTTTAACATACTGCATGTTAGTAAGCCGAAAAGTAAAAGGATTAAAACTCAAACTTTGCTAAATTACAGGGACTGGTGGCATATTTTTAACCTTTCTCTATTTGTTAAGAGGTTAAAGAAACTGGCACCAGGTTGGATGTACCGCACTGGTACCATAACAAAAGCTAAAACCTAACTATTTAGATGAGGATGGGAAGAAAGACATACCCATGTCTAACACTTATACTCGTGCCTGAACTGAATTTAGGCTCAAATTAGTTTGATCGAGTTTTCGGGTTCGGGTTTCAAAATTCGGATCATAATTAACAGGTCTAGTCTTTGCAGTAAAACACCAACCAATAATTCCTTATTTGCTTTTTCCCTTTGAATCAGATGTAGAATTGGACATGAATGTTAAGATATTAAACCTATATTCCATCTTTCGAGGACTTCAAGGCTACAAAAAGGAAACATAACTCCTTACCGAGATAAAAACAGCCGACTCGAAGGTAGATTAGGATCAAACCTCAGACTGGGCTGGCAATGAAAATAGCAAATCTTTCACATTTGGGTCAACTCCTAGAAGCCGTAAGAGTCATAGCACATCAGTATACTGGCAACCAAAGAAAAAACCAATTGTGAATTTTGAAAAGGCTAATTCGACTGGACTTACTGATGAAATGATGGATGGCATAAAAGACTGATCTCCCAACACCTTGCTGACATCTGACTCTTCTGATTGATCTATTGAACCGTTCAGCATGAACATCTGAAGTGCTGCATGCAAGAAACAGACCATTTGCTATTTAGTTTAGAATTCGATCACATCAATGCATGCATTTGGCTGGCATTTATATCACTACAAGTAGGACTTTGGAGTAGGCATATAAACGAACCGAACGGAGCCATGTTCATGTTAGTTCGTTTAACTTTAGCCGAACGAACACAAACAATTAAACAAACGAAATTTCTTGTTTGCGTTCGTTCGTTAAGAAATGTATCTTGTTCGTGCAGGTGATCATTCATGTTCGTTCATTAAATTAATAAAGTAACACAAACGGACGAATGTAAATGGACATAAATGAACGAGCATAAAATTAATTGGGTTTGTATTTGAAAAAAGTTTTTTTCTTTCCAAATAATTTTAGGCTTTATATTTTCTTTAATTGATTTGGGTATTTTTTATTTGGGTTTTAAAATATTAACGAGTTTAAGGTTAAAATTTATTATGTCTTAATCTTATAAACGGATTTGGAGATTGGGTTGAATATAAACGAACGAACATAAGCGAACAAATTATCAAACATTCTCGAACATAAATGAACGAATGAGCCATTTGTTCGTATTCGTTCATTTAATTAAACAAACATAAAATCTTGTTCATATTCGTTCGTTTAATAAATAAACAAACATAGATGAACTTCCTGCCGAATGGTTCACTGAACGTTCGGTTCATTTACATGCCTACTTTGGAGTCGAGCATATCTTAAACCAGATAAAGATCCAATGCAGATTAACATAAGGCTTATATAACTACTACCCTTGCATTAAATCTAAAAGAATGTGAAAAACTTGTGCACTAAACCTAGCATGTTTAGTTCTTTGGTGATACTTGATTGGTAGGACTTAGCAAGATAATAAAATTTGAGACCGACGTGGCTGCCACAGTTGTGCAGACCATCCATATGACACAGAAACTATAAAAGCATTTTGTAAATCTTCAGAAAGAAAAGAATATGTGACCAGTTTCTCCTTTGAAAATCAGCTAAGTAGCTTGATAAGCATACCTCTAGATATGTTAAGACAACAAACAAATAACAGGACATACCCATGGCCAATTCCTGATCATTAGTAGCCTCAGACATCTCAGCATCACCAACAGAAGAATCAGATCCAGGGATATTCATTGACAATGCAAGGGCCTGCTTTAGCAAAGCATCATCCTCATCCTTCCACAACATCTATTAGACAAAGCCAATTTGAAACTTTAAGTTGCGTTAAAAGATTTAAAAATGGAGCTTTGTGAACGTGAAATATCTGGGTTTAAGGTTCAGAAAATGGATAAGGACGCAACAATGGCGGAACAGAGGACAATGAAGTGGTTAACTTCGAGTGAGAGTGAGTTGAATCTCCATTTTCCTACACGATTACAGGGAATTCAACCTTCCATTTTCCTATAGAAAGTCATGAAATAAGTCGTTAATCCCTGAAATCATCTTGTAATAAAATAAGTCAAAAAGGTCTATAAAGTGATATTTTCAAATAATATTTAAGAAAACAAGTAGATTTTGCATGGATCATTGTTATTCATACGGGTTCTCTGGACGAATGGGGTCGATTAGGCCGACACCCATGTGATTATACAATTTGAACACTTATGCTTGAATTGATCGAATGGACGTTGATGGCCAGAGAACTTTGACAAAATAAGTTGGTGACTGTTACATGGTTGAAAATTCAACACAAAAAAATTATCCAACCGTGTACCCTAATACCAAGAGTCTTGGACTATCTGAGGCAGCGTTTAGGGTGTAGATATGATTCCACTTTATGCCTTTTCAGACAGGTCCCTTTACTTTTGTCTCCTCTCCTTATCCCCCTTTTGTTTAAAGCCAATGGGTAAGCGTTTGAAGATATAATCTGAGAAAAATACAATTGCTACCCTAATTTCCCTTTTTCTTTTTCCTACTAGTTTATATGTTTGTTTGCTTCACTTTCTCATTGCCTGTCCTATTTGCAAGTATGTTATTTGCTAACTCCATCATCTAACCAACTTGTGGCTGTAGTTTAGCGTTGTGGCCGTAGAGCCCTGGGCTCGAATCCCAGCAGCCACACAATTTTGTTTTTTTTTTCCTTTTTTGTACAAGAAAGAACCACTCCATCACATGGCGGCCAAACAAATAACTGAAGAAAAAGGGGTCAACGGCTTTGACACAACAATGTCTTAAAAAGTTTAAAACAGCTCTGAAAATCATGTTTAATCTCAATGCCAATACAGCCTTGAAACACAACAGACACTTAACCAGCCATCTCTCGCTTACGTATTTTTCTTACACTGCTAATATAGATTTATAGACCTCGTCGATACTCCAGTTGCTTGGTATTCTCGAGTAATACCTGCCAAGCAAAGGAATCGACGTTTAATCTTATGTTTCTAGGCGTGGTTACCATACAAGTCATGTACAAGAAAATTTTAATAGAAATGGAGGAATCAACAGATAAAAAGAATGTCCTTACTTCTTTAATGTAGTTTGCTACAGCCTTGCAGCCTTCAACCGCAAGTCCCATGACATTTTCGAAGATATCCACTGGTAACTTAGCCTCCATCTATATTTTGGCTTAGTCAATAGTCTCATGTAAACCAAACCCGAATAAAAAAAGTGAATGAGGAAACTGAGACATAGCAAGCAAAAACCTGAAGTAGAGTCACTTTGTCCAACTTAGGCAAGATCCCTACGGTTACATCGGGGCCTCCAGCACTGTCTTCAATATAGTTCAAATCTGCATATACAACAAATATTAATTCAACTATTCGAATGGAAAAAAAGTAGAGGAAGAAGAAGTCAATTGACCTAGCAGGGGAGTGCTATTTAGATACCCAGCACTGCAAGAAGTGACAATATCACGCATTGGGATCCCAGCATCTGCGAGAGCTAAAGTTGCAGCATTGATACACGCGGATCTAGTTCCTGAAGATACATTTAATATGCTTATGCTTCTTTTTCCTTTTATACTGAGAGAACCAGGTAATAGAATAAACAAATAAGGGAAAAGCACAGAACTATGTGGTCGATTTATGCAATGGTGCCATTAAAACACAAGTTGGTTGGAGTGGAGAACAAAGTTGCAGTTGCATAATATGAAAATGTAAACTAAGCCAATGATCAACAAGAAGTTTGGATGCGTTTCATTTTACCTCCATCGGCTTGAAGAACTTGAACAAATATATCGATCCGGTAAAAGAAATATGAGTAATTAAGAACAATTCAGAACTGAAAAGCAATGCTAGTTGTGGTACATAATTAGGGTATAATTCAAACCTGAGAACGAGGCATTAGATGAGTCAAAATGCACGCCTCCATGGTCTGGCGGATGACAAGTGATATCTCCGTTGACCGCCTAAGTGTAGAAAGAAAGATCCGTGTCATCAAGTAATATAATTTATTCTCCACAAACCTAGTTTCAATCAATTATATCATGCATAAATACTCTGTAATTTTAACATCTCCGTATGAAAGATATCACTCTTGATACTACTAGAACGCCTTTAAAAACACGAAAACGGACATAATTTATGTGTCTTGATCTACTGTTCCACAAACAAATCAGATTCTATATTCCTTCTATCGGATTGAACACACTGTAGTCTTACTTTATCATCATTATAAGAAAAAGGAAATCGAAAAATAGTTCACCTGTCACCCTTTGGTTTCCTCATTCGGTCTCCGGTACTAAAATTAGCCATACTGTATTCACAGCGCACCTGATACCCCTCACATATATAAACCAGAGATTGTTTAAAGTCACAACAACAACAATTAGACATACAACTTGAAGAACATTACCAGTGCCTGGTCATTAAGTTGTTGGCTCCTATTTTGCACCTGGAAAACAGAGTTACATTCATCATCGACAACAAACCAACAACTAAACTAAAACAGATAATCAAATTCAGAAAAAAACAAAAGAAATCTCAATGTGAAGATTCCCATGGAAACCATTAAATCAAAAGGTTACCTCTCTAGGACCATACACTGCTGCAATGACTTTGGTGTTGCCCATCTCAAAAACAGCAGAACTGTGAATATTAAAATAAGAAAAAAAGAGAGGAAAAAAACAGCTGGGAATCATAGATATTGGAAATATGGAGCTAAGGAAAACAAGTTATGATTTCGGCGCCTACCCATTAGCTTTGGCTACGGTACCGATCTCTGCACGAAGTTGTCTCATCTGAGAAAGAGAAAACCAATGAAAAAAAGGGTAAAAAATTAGAAGAAAAATGAAGAGAGGAAAGGAAAGATTACTTCCATGGGACGGCGACCGTCCAATCGGAGACCTTCGGGGCTCACGTATTCTGTCTTCGACATTAGAGACTTCCTACAACAACCCAAGTGCTGATGTTTCAGGGAAAACGGACTAAAACCTTCAGAGTTTTTACTTGTCGGTGTGTTAGTGGCTCACTGGAACTAGCTTTGCGGGTTTGGCCTACGTCTATCCTTGATTCCAGTTAGACGAATAAACCAGGTGAGTTCGAGTTGGAAATATGAACGTTAATTTATGAGATTAATATAATATTTTATATTTATATACCCAAATAAAAAGAATCAATTAAGATTATCTTTTCAATAGAGAAAATCCCATGAAAGAACTGCAAAAGCATTGAAGAGGGAGGAGAGAAAGAGGTAAAAGCATGATGATTCTTCTTTCGTCTTTTTTTATTCATTTGTAAAATTGAAAAGATATCCTATTTATCATTATTTATGGGCCATTAAACAAAAAATGGTAATTCAAATGTCACTATCATGTGTTAATTAGATGTGAAATTGGTATAAAATCTTTTAAATCCTATATAAATGGAAGACAATATCTAATATAGAATTCAACTGTTCTTTTTCCTAAAAATATTAACTTTATATTTGCACATATGCAAATGTCATAACGGTACAAAATACAAAAAAAAATATAAAAAAATATTTCGAAAATACGCGCCTACTTTTCTTTCTTCTATCAAGTCTTCAATTAATGTTATAACGGTATAAAATCTTCCCTCGGAGTAGTATAAATTCGTCCCCATACAATTAGAATACCTCCAAAACATGAAAAGAAATCTTCCCTTATTTTCATATCTTTCCATTTACCTCTCAATTCCGTATCTATGGCTGTCAATACCCCTTCACCCATCGTTCTACTCGCTTTCTATCTTTCTCTCTTCTTTTCAGTTGTTTTCTTTTTAACTAATTTGATGCATTTAGAGTTTCTTTAAGGTTTCTTTCCTTTCTCTTCAATTCTGATTTCTCTATGGATTCGTTTCTGATTTAGTTATTCTTGAAATTTTCTTGATTACTCTTTTTTTCAACAAGAAGATAAGGGAAATGTTTGTGCCACTCTATGATATGACCGGCAACGACCAGCTCATAGAAGGTACTCTTTTCTAGTAAAATAATTATTTTGATAGGTTTACTTCTTTGAATACCTTAATTTATTTTGATACGTAGCAAAATGTTGTGTTTTGTAGTATCTGAATGACTTTCACAGTTTCTGTTGACCCAAACATTAATTTATTTTTTCTTTTTGTATTGTGTTGGACATCGTATCTGATTACATGTTACATCTTTTCCCATTTAAATGACTTCATTTTGATTTTGGATGATGTTATTTCAGGATGCTACGAAGGGTGTGTTGTTCATTGATTTCCCTCCAGTTCTTCAACTTCAGCTTAAACGATCTGAATATGATTTTATGCGAGACATAATGATCAAGGTTAGTAGTTATAACATCTTAGCTTTATGTGGTTCTATTTAATCTATAAGTCATTTGCAGTCCAAGAGCCTCCATTATTAGTGCTGAATGCACATTTCAAATACATTTAAATCATTTTCTTTTTATAGGTATAGAAGCCATTAGTTCATCTTCTTGTTTAACCCTAGGATACCCAAATGAATGTTATGAATGATAATCGTTATCTTGAGTTCTACAATCGTTTGGCATGTTCTGTTAAGAGTTCTAAAACCAGTGTAGTCAATATTATTCTGTTTTTATTATAAATCGAAATGGTATCAGTATCATGCCATTTTTACTTTTCTACTGGCCTTACTATTCATACCTGCCCTTCGGTTGGTATAGAAAACAATAATAAATGAATAGTTTCCTTTTTTTTTTAAATATGGATCAAGATAATCACTACCTTACTAAGGGCATACTGTTTTGAACTGAAACTTTCCACTAATTTTGTAGATTAATGACCGTTATGAGTTCTCTTTGCAACTTGATCTTGACCAAGATGATGGAAATACCTATCACCAGAAGCTGGTAGGAGTGGAATCTTTACACGCTTCACAGGTGCCTATAACAATAAGCATTCATCTTGTCTTCTCTGTTCTTTCCCTTCAATGTTCTGATAATCGCTAGGTAGACAAATTTCCGACGCACAATTTTATAGGCTACAAATATTACTCTTATCTTTTTTTTATTCTTAAGATTATGTCTGATACTCTGATCTTTAAGTTTGTTTACAATGTCCTCGTTCACAGTGGTGGTGTGCATGGTGGACATTATTATATGCATATCTGATTCTTTCTGATCAGTGGTATGGATCATCTTCTGAAGCATCTTAGGGCGTATTTGTATGCTTGTTCATTGAGAACTTTCAGATATAGCAGAAATTTCACATTTTGAAAATTTATAAATGGCCAAAATGTACAAATGGGCAGAGCCTATGTGTAGCCAATTTTGATGATGTTTTGAGGTATTTCTTGGTGGACCAACAATGGACAGATTTGATGGTAGTAGTCAAGTATTGTAGTATAAATCGCATTGAACTTTTACCAACTGCTTCAGTCAAATTTATGCATAATGTTCTACTAAGCAAAAAAATAAAATAAAAATTGTCAGATATGTTTTTAATAAGTTTTTGGAAAAATGAATAAAATGTTAAATTCTTAGGTTGCTGCATGATTATTAATTAGCCAATGCTGATTGTTTTGAAGGTACTGTCTTCACAGCTTACATATGCCTGGTTTGCCTAGGAGCTCAGAGTCGTGAAAATATTACTTCCTTTATAAGGTTAATGTATTCAATTTGTGTGTTTTTCAGGCATAAATTTGATGATGAAAAAGTAACCAACGAATATAGGCATTAGAGGAGCAATATGGTAGGGAAGAGGTACCTTTTGTTGAACAGTTTTTTTTTAAAAAAAAAAAGAATTTTCCGCATTCAGCCTTTCAGCTTTAAATTATATGTATCCTTGAGGTTTCAATTTTAATGGAATTTCCTTATGATTGGACAGTTACCCCATACAAATCCATGATTCAATAATACTCCTCCTAGATTTACCAAACATTCAAATGCATACATGTTGGTGTATATACGACAAAGTGACAAGAACAAGATAATATGTAATGTGGATGAGAAGGATATTGCAGAACATCTTAGGGTAATGTGCTCCCAACTACTTCTAGGGTTGAGCGTTAGTTTTATGATTCCAATGGTCCCAAAGGGTATTGAGTATATCAACGAACTGAATAGAAGGTTTTCAAGTTTGGTTTGAAGAAAACAATGTTCTTCAATATGATTGTCTCTTGGGTTGCTTTATCAAGAGCAATGACAAATGAGCTTCTTACCAAGCTCATATCAAGCGAGTTTGAGTACTCTATGTTGTCTTAAGAATTATTTGAGTTCCCTTCCTGAAAATCTAATATGAAATGTTCGATGAGATTGAGGAAAGAACAAGAAGAAAAAGAACAAAAAAAGAAAGAGAAGGAAGAGGCATACCTTTACACTATCATAAAGGTGGTTGCTTGAGACATTAATTTAGATAATGATTTTAGCTTGTGGAGTGTACTACTTATAGCTATATGACTGTTCTAGGTTGCCTGAGATGATGATCTTGCGGAGCAGATTGGCAAGGATATATATTTTTATCTTGTGGACCATGATAAAATCAAGAGCTTTCATATTCAGAAGCAGACGACTTTCAATGTGTTTAAGATACGACAAAAGAGAAAACTATTTTGTTTTCCTTTGTGTTAATTGATGCTTGTGGTTATATTTAAAAAAATGGTTGTCCCTTGTTCCCATATGTAATGGGGTAAGGGGAGGAAAGATAATAGGTTGCCCTCAACACTAGGTTGAGAGCAGTTTCCGTAGGAGACCTCCGAATTATGAAATGCTTGTGGTTATATTTGCCTTTTGGAAAATTGGTTTCTTCATCAAATTGGTACTCTCATTTTCCTGTTTTCCTCTTAGTTACTACATTTTTAATGATGTTTCATTTCAATCTTCTTTTTCGTTTTATGTATGATACATTGTGGTTCTGTTTGGATGTCAATGTTATGATTTTGTTCCTGATTTACCATGTTTCAATGTGCAGGAAAAGGTTGCTAGAGAATTTTGTGTTCCAGTGCAATTCCAACAATTCTGGTTGTAGGCCAAGCGTCAAAACCATGCCTACCCTCCGAACCGAACAGACAGGCCTAATTTGGTTCTAAAAACTTTCTAGTGCGAAAAGTTCTGTCGTTTTAGTAGGAAGAAATAGAAGTTAGAGATAGACGTTGAGGAGTTTCCATTTTGTAGTTTTTGATTCAATTCACTTCCATGTTTTAGATTAAATGTTTGTCACTCCATAGACGATGAGTTTCTCGCTTCCAGCCTTTTTGCTAGTACGAGTCCTTGTCTGACACTCCATAGCTCAACGAGGTCACTGCTAGTTATTTTGATTTTCATTGTGAAGCCACCTATTCAATCCCCATTCTCATTGCGGATCAACCCTTCAACTGTCCCAAGCCCGAATTTGTTTTGCATGCTCCGTCGGAGTTCAACAACCACGTTTCTTCCAGTGGTTTTCTCCACCTGACCTATTGAGGTTCTTTTAGAATCTGGTTGTGGGAAGCTATCTTTGTCGATTTTATGTCTTTTGCTAGTATGTTTCCGTATTGGATTGTCTGCCTTGGATCGATTCTCTTGTCAGTGATCGTTTCTACTTTTCCACAACCCCCAAATAGTGGTTGAGAACACAATACACCATTCGATTCCTTCATTGTTGGTTCTTCTCAACCGGCAGATCCTTTTCAGCCACTCTTCAAAGTCTCTCGCTTCAAATTGGTTATCCTGTATGCGTGCGTCTAACTCCTCCCAAACCAGTTTTGCATAGCTGCACTTTCTTAGAACGTGATCTAGGGATTCCAAACCTTCCATACATTCCTTGCAACTTGCATCTCGAGTCATGTTCTTTACTCGAACCTCGTTTGTATTTAGCTTGTTTGACATGCAAACCATATAAAGACTTTGCAATTGCCCCTCGTCTATCCAAACCCAAACTTAAACCCAGAAGTACAGTTAGGGATGGGCATGGTATCCGAATTCGACGGGTTGGTTTTTTTTTAAAAATCGGGTTTGGGTCGAGTTAGTTTTTTAAAGATGATGTTCGGGTTGGATCGGATCGGATTCGGGTGAAAATACCCGACTGGACCCAAAAAAATATACAATTTTACAAAATATATAATTTTAACAATCCGCTTTATAAATAGGCAAGAAGACAAGGATTCAAAGGCAGTTAAACTACAAGAGAAGAAGAGATAATTTTATATCGGCTCCAACTGTTTCTTTTTAGAGGCGGCAACAAATCCTGCTACCGACAGGTTTTGATCTGACCGAGTTCCTAGGGATTTTCTCTGATTAGTTCAACCAAATGAGCAATGTCATCTGATTCTGAGTAGTTGAGGAAAGTTGTCTGATTTTTTAAAATGAAATAATCACCAATCAATCTAATTTCAGCCACCTAATTCTTTGTTAATCATACTCGGCCTCCATGCTTTTATATTAAGTCAATAGCCCCAGCAAAACATCCAATACTTCAAATTTCAATAGTATGGTTGGCAATGCATACAATTGAGGACGGCAATGCATTCAATTGAGGACGGCAATGCATACAATTGAGGACTTTGAGAATAAACTTAACCGCCACCATTTCAAGTTTTTTACTGCACATTTAATATTTTTTACCCTCCAATTATATATATATACACATAAAATAGTAATTTTATACAACGAGTTGAATTGAATGGGAGAAGTAATTCTCAACTACACGAATACTCTTCATTCTTCATTTTCGTTAATTTAATGAATTTTAATCCTTGTATTTGAATTTTGAAATTTTAATTTACCAAACAATATATGAATAATATTACTAATAATCTAAAAAAATTGATTTGGATAAAAGAAACTAAATTTATAATTTATACAGTAAATTTTGGCTTAAATGATTTAGATCAGGATCAAAATTTAAAAATTATATAACTACCCAATTATAATGTATTTCTGTTTATGTTACCCATCTTTTTGACATTTTCATCACTAACATGATAATAGTAATATAATCAAATTATAACAAATTAAAGTTCATGGATTAAATTCAAAGTTGGATATAATTACAAGGACTAAAACTAGAATTGACCCAATTTTACTGTCATTGAAAACCAGTTGATTCCAATTCATAGCGTATTAACTGATACCGCTTGGGGTCTCATTGGCAAGTCGTCAGGGAAAAGAAAGGTATCTCCGAGACTACCTTCCCCAACAGCACAAACTATATCCTCAGAAAGCAACTTTCTTTGCTTCACTTCGCTTTCGACATGTATATATAGACCACCAAGGTTTAATGTTGATCTGAGTGGGGGAGATGAGAACAGTCATCTTAGAACGAAACTTCATGGCTCATAATACTCGTCCACACGGTGGTGAGTGATTAAAGGTTCAACCTCAGGATTCTTTATTGAATCGCCACTAATAAACCAAGTAACGGTTCCTGCGACGTAAATATATGCTTTGATATAAGCTCAACTGAAAGAGCTAGCATGCCTAAGCCCTAATACAATGTGAAGCATTTCCAAACAGGTTGATAGGGAAAGTTGAAGCAATTCCTAGTTTGCAGTCTTGTTTTACACTCTTACTATTAAATAAAGACTACTGTAGTAGTTATAATATCGTATAAAGTTTCAAAATGTGGTTGCAGGTGCATATATTGAACAGCCGAGGCAGTCCAATGATAAGAAAGATGTATTGCCTGCTAAAATTATGCATGGCCTTAGAAATCCTATATCCAAGGGAAAGGATTAGCACTGCACATACCTACTGGAGGAGGTGGTTCCTGTTCTCTTGTCACATGAAGTATGATTGTTCCCGACAATGACAATACGGTGATGAATCCACATATCTCAGAAGCAATGCTGCCCGCGTTTTGGCCTGACCAGTCCTGTAAAAAGAAAAGGATAACAGCATTCACTCGTGCTTGTCAAGCGTAATCAGGCAACAGCCCTGTAGTCTTGTAGTTCTGATGAATCAAATAACTTACCTTGAACATGATTACACTAGCAATAATGGTCAAAGTTGTGAACATCACATAATATACAGGAGAAACAAGTGCAGCATTGAATGTATCCAAGGCCTACAACATAAATACATACACATCAGTCAAGCATGAGCGAACCAGCCTTTCTATATGATAGAAGTATATGATATATCTTCAAAAATATCGTGCCTTAGCATTACAAAGAAAAAGAGAACGCTCATAGTTATACAGCAAGGATACTCTCAATGTTTGACATATCAACCGTACATTAAATTCACTGGGTAAATTGAATGGAATAAATGCAGAATTAGAACAACTTTAGAATTTTATTTGCACAATTCTTAAAATTGCAAACTACACTATTCTAGCTGCATAAGTAGAGCATACGTTTTCAAGTCATTCAGTCAAATGAAATTGAGAAAGAAGATTACAGAATCAATAGACAATAATACTGACCTTATTGAGGTAAATTAATTGTGTAACGACACAGATTGCAGCAACTGTAACAAAAAACCAAGTTTGAGGATACGCAATTTGACTTATCCCATTCAATGTAAGCTTTATAGCAATTCCAATGGCTTTGATGCTAACAACCTGTGACACCAAACAAGAAAGAAATGCCTTTACATTGTGCTTACAGCATAGTGACTACCATGGTGCTATTCAGATTTACCAAGAAAAGTTCATAATGAGATCTACATACCGTAAGAGAACCCATATTCCCAAATAAACCAGTATATTTGTGTGCCCATAACGAGGCTCAAAATGCAAAACCAAAGCTAAAACTGTTGAAAGTGAAGCTGCTACATAAACCAGAAAAGCTGACAACATAAACATGTGAAAAGGAACAATAATCAACGACTCACAATGAGTTTAACAACAAAGAATAAAACATATAAAGAGAAGGGCCAAACCTGGTTGTGTTGCTAGAGTCCAAATGTCCGGTACAGAACTTGGGGTTTCCTCTTGGGGTGCATGAATTACAATCACCACTGAACCGACAATGCAGGACACACAACCTACAATCCCCATTTTCTGAATCCGTTCCTTCAACAGAAAGTGTGCCAGGCAAGCACTGTTGAAATCCATAAAGCTTGTAAGCTATCGAGATTCGAGAACATAAAAATAGATGGAGATTCAATAATATCTAAAGAAGTTACAGCCAACAAAAGAATCTTACCTAACAATTATACTTAGAGCACCAAGTGGGGTAACTAGAACTGCAGGAGCATAGATATATGCTACAAAATTTGCAATCTCTCCGATGATCACTATTCATATGGAAATCAGAACGAAACTCGATAATCAATTCACCAAGGAATTTGAATTCATCATGCTTATATGTTTGGAGATATGAAAGATTGTAGAGAGTAAATCGACTTACTCGTTATCATCCCTGCCCACCATAGTGGCTCTAGTAAGTAGGTAAAACCTCCAACGCCTATGTTATAATACCATAGGAAATAGATGGTGAATTTTGTTATCCAAACAGAGAAGAATTCTGCTACTGAATCATACAATACAATACGACAAAGAAACAAAACTATCAGCTGAATCTATGGAATATCCACTACATCTGATATTTACAAATTCTTTTATGGAAGCAACTACGTCGATCTCAGATCTTATTGTGCATTTTTGTATTGCAAAATCTCAATAGTCATATGTATGATCGACATATCCCAACTTCTTTCTTGAATTTCCTTCTAAATCGAACGTTTTACATCTGAAAATGAATTTCAATAAACAAATAGCTCCACTCGAATAAAACGAAAACAAACCCAGCAGTAGTCACGCGTCAAATCATGGATTAAAGTTATTCATTAAAGAAAAAGCAAAGAGAAAACAGACCAGCGCGAATACCAGAAATACCACCACGCTTGAGTCCTTTCTTCTTCAAGATAAAACTCGAGCCGATGAAAGCGCTTGACGCCACTGCTAATATCACTCCCTTCGAATTTTCAGATAATCCGCACATTGCTCTTCGATCACATCAATAATCAATCAACGCTTAAATAATAATAGTAATTATTCCTAAAAAAACAGATGAATCGAATTCCCGCCAAAATGAATTAAAGATTAATGAATTAATAATAAAATGAGGAAAGAGAGAAAGAAGCTTAAACCCTCTTTCCCTCCGTAGAAGAATAATTCAATTGAACAAAATTTCTTTTTATTCTCTTTGATCCGTCGTGTTGTTGGAAACTTCCCCTTTATCAATTTTTGTACGGTACACTTAACAGTAGATTAACGGATCCCCTGCTTCGCGCGTTATTTTACTAACTTACGCTCATCCTTGCCTTCATCGTTGATAAGAACTGGATCAACTGAATCTAAGGAAGTTTCCTTTAATCTTTTCAATCAATCTCAAGGGAGTTTCCCCGTTTACAGGAGTTAAAGAAGAACGGTTTAATTGTTCTCTCAGTCCTCATACTCTTCACATGTTTAAAATTTCATATCTCTGTTTTTTTATTTACTAATTAAAATCTAATTGGTAATTTGACGACCTTTCAGTTTTTGTGGCACTTTTTAGAATAAAAGAACACTTTACTCATATGGTCAATTTAAATTAGTGTGAAAGTTATGTGAATAAACAATTAGTGTACAAAATAAGAATAAACTAATAACACGAGTTTGTTTTTGAGTTCTAATTATTTCTCTTTTTCAAATTAATAAATTGATTTAGTTTTATTAAATAAATAATATCTTAAAATTATCTACAAAATAAGAATAAACTAATAAATTAAAATTTTCTCTTAAAATTATCCAAGTGTATTAATTAATCAATTTAGAATAAAAAACGATCATACTAAGAAATAATTAAAAACTCAATCAAACAACTCGAATAAATGATAAATGCAAACATACACCATTGTCAACCGTGAAAGATAAAAATCTTACAACAATAGTGACTCGTTGATCAACTGACTCTCAATGATAAATAAATAAGCACCCTCTGAATCTGAAGACACAAATCTACCATTGAAGAGAAAAAAAACGTATTACAAGTGTTTACCACAAACACATTGTAAAAGCAGATAAAACCCTCCACAGTTTGAGGTTATTGTTATTTCATGTTCAATGATTCGATTTTAATTTAACGTATAAATTATTTTGAGTTAAATTATTAAATTTAATTTTAAACATGCAAAGAGTATAGGGACTGAAAGCATAATTACACCCGAAAAGGTTAAATTATAATTACTATGGTCATAATTCCTCGGGTTATTTGTGCATCATACACGCTTTGTTTGCTTCAAAAAGGCTCAATTTTAGAATCTCATTAAAATTAAATATGAAATTGAAAAAAAGAAAACAAATCTTTCGCATGCTACAACAGCAAGCGAGCAATGCCTTTTCCCTGGCCTAATTCTCAAACTATTTGTGCCCTCACTTTAAAACTCTCCAAATGCCTAGAAATGAGTTTACAATTAGCCTGACTCCACTCCACAAGCCCTACCCATCTACTTCTTCGATTTGGATGCTGATCGAGTGTAAGCAGTTCCCTGAAAGCCAAAACACGATATCATCAGGCATTCTTTTTTAGAACTAATGGATGATCATAGAATGAACAGAGGGTTCAAAGGAGTGATTACGAAAGCAAATCTATCACCGTAAGGAAATTATGGTAAGTGATAACGATGCGTAAGTGCTAACCTGAAGCCATTCGTCCAGTGAGGCATCTCTACTCCCGGTTCCGACTTCAACTTTTGGGGACCTCTTAGTTTTCTAGCAAAATAATAAAAACAAACATGTCATTCATGCTAAAAGAATAGTGATTTTTCTCCATGGATACATGGATGTCCTGTGCTCCGTCTATGAGGAAGTGGATCATATAATAACTAGTCTCAAATAGGGATGGCAAACGGGTCTAGTTTCGTGGATTCCGCACCGCATCCGCTCCAATTGGAGCGGGGATGGATATAATTTTAGCGGGTAGTGGGCAGGTGTGGATTTATAAAGTGGTACCCATCGTGGGTGGTGGGCGGGTAATGGGTTTGAGACATTACCCGCCCCGCATCTGCCCGCCCCGCATCCTCCTGCCCCACATCCGCCCGCCCAGCTAAATATCTATTAAATTTTGGACCATTATGAATTTAGGTGTAATTTTAGAGACTAATTTATAAATTTTAATATTGTATAAATATATAACATATAATTTAACCAAATATTAAGGATATTTAGTCTTTAATATGGTCTTTAATTAGGGAAATATTTGGCTTTTTGATTAAACCCATAATCTCACTAACCACGTCACTTTCCATGTTCTTTAGCCCATGCTGCCCATCCAAACACAAATTAGTCGTACTATATGCATTAACATCAAAAGCAGAAGTTTACATGTTCTTTAGCCCCCTCAAAACCCATATTAGGCGCACTATGAGCATTAACATCGAAAGCAACTCAACAATCCAGCTCTGCGACTACATGCTCCCTACAATTTGTCTCCATAACATTCGTAGAGCCACTCCTCTGACAAATTGAAGCATGCGTTGCTACCCCATCACGAACTGTCTGGGAACCAACTCCAACATCCCATTAGTTTTCTGTCAGGCGGGTCTAGATGGGTATGTCGCTAGTGGGGTGTAGGGATGGATTTGAAAATGTACCCGCGTGAGCGGGTGTGGATTTGAAAATTTGTACCATCATGGGTAGTGGGCGGGTGGTGGATTGAAAAATATTAGGTGGGTATGGGGATGGGGGAGGGGGTATCCGCACCTGACCCGCCCGTTTGCCATCCCTAGTCTCAAACATGTGTTAATTGCATCTTATTCGTAGTTACTGGAATAAATAAATATATCAGTAGTAAGGTGGCACAAGTAGAATACCTTGGAGAAATGCTGAAATTGACCTTGAAGCCGTAAACCGAGTAGAACGAGAAGTGCAACCCCAAGGGTAACAAGAAAAACGGACTCCACACTCAGGAAACCACCAGCCTCAACAGCTTCAATGGTACCATTATAGAATGTAGTTTGGTATGGGTGTTGGTCAATCTCATAGACAATTATACCCACAAGATCAAAAGTTCCAGGCTGCATCAAAGTTCTAAACGTGTAAGCTTAACAGCAATAGCAATCCTTCTCCAACGAATAAAGAAAAGAATGGAGGTTAAACCAGTGGGACCTCCAATCACTAGTTCAACCAGTATGCATTTAAGTTGACAGGACAGTCTTTTATATATCAAACATTTGACACAAAACCAGCTTACAGAATTTTTACAATTACCGAGTGTCAAATTCTATATAACACATCGAACCGAACAAACCATTGGTTCCTAATTGAATCATCATAAAGATCCTATACACACTTGTAGCCTTCTAGGGAATAAAACTCTCAGAGTAACCATTACCTGTAAGTACTTGCTAACCGCAAATGTGCAAGGGAAAGTAGCTTGCTTTGAAGGGGGTACAGTTGCATTGTTAAAGGCCTACATTAAAACAGAGTTTCAGTTATTGAATCTACAAGCAAATGTAACAGGCAGTTTCCATCCAACAATGTAGGCTGTGAAACACCAAGATAATTGAAGATCTTTTTCAGATAATGCAACAAACATTTGATAACAAAGTATGAAAGGGAAATAAATTCATAAAAAAAAAGCACAAAGTCAAAACCAGTGGCACAACATATTAATTGTACAATGAGCAATTTGAGTGTGAATGTCTAAACTGTGATTACAAGCTCAGCCTCCAACTAAACAGTAACAGCATTGTAAGATCTACAATAACAGTTAATGAAATAGGAAAATCCACACTAGTGCTAAACTCTCTGCCATTGTTATCTTAAACTGAGGTAAAGCATCTCTAAATAATTGCCAAACTCTCTTCTATTGTTTCTTAAACAGAGGTAAAGCATCTCAACGCAAGCTCAACATCCATCCATCCATCATAATATAATCAGCTACAATGTAGATGTTACAAGAGAACATGCATGATTTGATGCCTTTAACATTGTAGACATGGGGTAAGCAAGCACAATCATGAAAATGATCTAGAAGAACGAACTCAATGAGCATACCATTTTATTTAGGTAATAATAGAAATTTATCGAAATGGAAACTGATCTAGAAAACTTTAACCAGCAAAATCTTAAAAAAATTTATGATTACCAGTGTTGTTATATTTTGAACAAGCATACGATGGTCAAAAGGGAGATGAACACTGCCTGTGACGGCAATAACATTCACAGGTAACTCACCTGCAATTTAAAGAGGTACACTAAGCAAAGAGAGAAGACAGCCCCACATGGCTAATTGAAAAAAGGTAAGCATTTAAGCATAGACAATGAAAGACAAAAAAAAACGAGTTACCACTTCAACATATAACATCACATTTCGTTATAAAACAAGCCAGTAAAACTGTGAAGATAAAATAATTAGTAATTACCATCATTTTCCGTCCCAACAAGCATTTCAGTGTCTTCTCCGGCCTGAACCACTGCCCAAGGAAAGAAAAAGGTTAGCCCATTCATAAGAATGCACATCTCTCAAAATCATACAACAACAAAATCCCACAAGCAGCATGTAAAAGTCATTACATTTGGCGCTATTCTTTGGGGGGGAAACTGACGGTTTCAACTCCCGGAGATGAAACAAAATTCCCATAACCAAAATCTTGAACATCCTCGCCAACAACCCCGAGCTCACATCCTTCGGCAGCTTCTGTAACATCTGCCTCTGCTTCAGATTGACACCTAACAACTATTACACAAAAGAAAAATTACATCACAACATAATATAAAGCAATACAGGAAATTCATTTATTTATTAATTTACGGGGGAAAAAGGAAATCAACAAAAAAAAATACTGACTTCATGAATGCTACAGAAATATCAGAGTACTTTACAAGCTCTATTTCCGTTGCCTTTTGTTAGACAAAAAAGTTGAAATGCTAAACTGAACTTTTACGAGCCAGTAAAATACCAGTAAGAAAAATTCTAGAGGAATGATGCATCAACTTTTTCAGAAACCACGAAAAAGATAAATTAATGGAAATATCTCGACCATACAAATTACAATGCAACCGTGAGTCTGAACAAAAATGGTAAACCGAGAGTAGCAAATCATCTCTCGTATGGATGTAAAGCGGAAAGTAAAATAAATATACCAAAAGAAGACAATCGAGTAGCATCCCGATGGAACAGATCAATACAATCGCAGTAAAACATGCAAGCAGAAAATAATTGAATTGATAAGCATATATAGCTTAATTAATGTTAAAAACTAAAGCGAAGAGATCTAAATCTAGAAGATGATTTATAAACCTTGGAGGATAGGGGAGGCAAGGAGTCGAGCAAAGAAGAAAACCCCGAAGATTTTGATCGCCATTTTCGCCAGAGTAGAGTGAAATGGAAATAGTGAAACGATCGGCTTGTGAGTACCAGCTCCTACAAATATCGGACTCGAATAACAAAGTCGAACCCGGGACCAAACCAGGCCAAACATTAGATCTTCTGTCAATGTCGTGCTTAAATAATGCTAGGTAAACGACGCCTTTTCATCGCTGAATTTTAATAATATTTCTGTTTGGTTATTTAATTTAATCAATTATTTTAAAGAAAATTAAAGTTTTCTTCACTTTTTTGAAAAGAAATCCGTAAATCTTCCTTAAAAACTAAAAGACAAATACGAGTTGTCAAAAATATTAAAAATATATGATAGAACTCTTAATATCGAAGAAAATAAAAAAGAATTGGTAATCAATCACCATGTTATTTTTTAGGGTAAAGTATACTAATGGTCACTAAACTTTTCTAAATCTTTCATTTAGGTCTCCCAACTTTTAAAACTTGCAATACAATCCCCCAACATTTATTCTATTTGCAATATGATTCCCCAACATTTAGTTTGTTTGCAATATGATATTTTTATTTATTAAAATATTTTAAAATATTTTATTTCATGATATTTTTTATTAATCAAATAAATATAAAATAATATCTATTTAAATATAAGGGTAAAATATAATAATGGTCACTAAACTTTTCTAAAGCTTTCATTTAGGTCCCCCAACTTGTAAAACTTACAATACAATCTCCTAACATTTAGTCTATTTGTAATATGATCCCCCAACATTTAATCTATTTGTATATGATCCACGAAATAACTGTTAAAGACCATATTGCAAACGAACTAAATGTTAAGAGACTTTATTGCAAGTTTTAAAAGTTAAAGGACCTAAATGAAAGTTTTAAAAAAAATCAATGACCATTACTATACTTTACCCTATTTTTTATTTAACTTCCGCCGAGTGACATAACAAGCAGTTAAAAAAATTAGTAACCACATTAAAATAATTTAGAATTGAGTGATCAAAACAGAAATACAAACAAATTTGAGTACTGAAATTATTTACGCCAATTATTTGGCCATATTTTCTTTAAAATAATTCTGTTCCTCTAAGAAAATTATTTTTTTTTTGTGGTGAAATTTCACATTTGAGATGAAGCAGCCATGGAAATAATTTAACAAAACACATCTGTTTATAGACAATCTCTAGATCAATTAAATTGTTTAACGCATATGTAGAGGCAATCTCCTCTTATTCTGCGAGGCTTGACAGTTGATCAATCTCCATGGATGGTGTATCGCTCCCATTTCTTTGTCGGATCGTATATCTGCCATTCACAAAGATGAATAAGAACCAACTAAACTTAATCTTCACTCTTTCACAAATAAAAGTAATTTGGCTAAATAGTTTATGTTCTTTGTTGCATTATAAGCAAGCCAAGGGCAAGGAGGATACGCGGAAGCAAGCACATAGAGAGATATACAGAGATATAATGAGTACGTACCTCCCATCTTGAAGCAGGGAAGATGTGCTTGTTCTTCTCATACCAGTGCCTTTCGACTACTTTACCAGCATGAGACTGTTGAATAAAAAAAGAACAATCAATGCAATATATCATATTATCAACTTTAAAGCTCTTGAAGCAAATAATTAGAGGGAGGAAAAATACCTCATCCTTCTCAATTGTAGCATCAGCTATTGTTCGCACATCTTCATGCACGTCAAAATGAAAAAGCTGTTCGAGAACAACAACAAACAACATTCATAAGAAAAGGGTCATGATAAATCCCACCAATATTAAGATTTTTATATTGATTAGCAGAAGACTGAACCACTTGTGACAGGCAATTTATTGCAACTAATATAGGAGAGGAAATCATAGAGCAGCAACTGTTACCGGTCCACTTTTTCCCCTCGCCTTATTAACTATCAGATCGTAGAAGCTATGTTGCTGAAGATTCACAAGCATGGAAAGAAATGAAATCAAGTTAGCTAACATTCATTAAACATGGTAAAGATTGCAGTTGCTATTAAGAGCCTGGTTTCATGCTCAACTCACATGAGGAATGATTAGATCTTCTTTCACATAAAGCAGATTTTCCACCGAAGTTGTTCGAATCTCCCTAAATTCCGGAGCAAGCTGCAGTTGAACTGCTCGAAGGAATTCTCCTATGGTATCACCCTTGCGGACCTGAACAATGAAAACAGAAACCACTAAAATAAATGAATCAATGCAAAAAGTAAATTAATGCATAAGATAAAGCATTTGGATGGGCAAATTTTATTTAGGTAGTTTCACTTGCCTGGATCACTCGTCTATGGCCTGCTCCATCCCAGTAGCTGTAAGTAATTTGAAGGGGTTCATCTGAGAGACAAAAACACTCTCTCAAGAAATTATTTTTCATGCATCAATATCAAAAAGATTATCAAAAAGAAAATGCCATAAGTAAATGTACTCTTAATTTGCTCCTGTTCAATAATCCACTGTTTCCGTAACCTTTCACGCTCAGCTTGCTCCTCTGCCTCCCTCTCACTGAAAGATTATCCTCGTCCCTAAGCTCAAATGTTAGGTCCATTTCTGCTACAAACATAACTATACATGTACATGCACATGGAAATATGGCAAACCATTAGACACATAGAGAATGTCACCTGTCAGGGAGAAAGCTAGTTTCCACTGTGGGATCTTTGCCAAATTTTCCACGATTAAACCTCTTTGATTCTGAACTTTCAACATAAAGCACCATGGAAGCTGCTATTATTAGTCAACATAGTAAATAATCTATAATGAAGCTTAAGTCTCTAGAAACCGAATCAATATCAAAAACAATATATCAAACAAAAAATGTGACGATATCATCTCAGGTAAAACCATATATAACAAAGAGCAAGATTTTAAAAATCACCTGTATTCACAGAAGTGATAAAATATCAAGTAAAACAATATTGAAAAGTCTATACATAAATAAATCTAGAGGAAACCCTGCATGCTAGTAAAAGAATTTATTATCTATGGTTGCTAGAAATTCAATTACCAACAGATAGAAAACCATAATGCCACCTAGACAACATTCTTAGAAAGAATAACACCAACAAGTCAATAGCACATCAATGAAACCAAGCGGACAGCTCCACAACAGCAATCAAAGGACTCAATAGGTGTTAAATGTTTACAAAGGCAATTGGAAACAAAGCTTTGTGCTCCTATGCTAATCCTCCAAGTCCAATAGACCCAACTATCCATATAGACTAAATCTTCTATGATCGGATCCAGTATATAGCCTAGAAAAAGTAAATAGTTGCTATCCTGGAATATGAAAGAAACTAATCACCAGTTTAGGAAGGGAGAAAAACCATGAAGACAACAAGCAAAATCCGCTGTTTTCACTTCCAATTAGTAACCATCCGAGGTAAAATAACAACAGTCATTATACTGTTGGGATTATCCATGTACTACTCCCTTACAACTTTGCCAAAGAAATGTTGAAGACAAAACAAATCTAAATCTCCTTATACTATAAACAAGTTTAAACAGCAGAGCACGAGATGACAAATTTCAATGTCAGCAGTTGTGTATCTTATCTTTGAAGCATCTTTTGTTAATTGCATCCCCAAGCTACAATAGTTGTATATTGACACATACAAATCAGATAGCAATTTCCATAATCAATTCATTATAACATTTTTACGAGTTGAACAAAACAGATAAATTCTCACTGTTTTCTTCATCTTCCTCTTCACTTCCATTTTCCAAATCATCCGCAAAAGATAGGCGAGAATTCCCCTTAACTTTCCTCTTTTTACGCTTTTGCAATTGAAGTTCTTCCTCCCTACAAGATTACAATGATAAGTTGATAACGTATTACCTAAATAGTAATAAATAATAAATTCCACCAAAAAACATAAAAGACTATAAATGCAACTTACTCTTGTTGAAGTTTCTGGAGTTTCTCCTTCTCTTCCTCTTCGATTTTGTTTCGGATATTAACTCTCTATCAAAGATATCAATAACAGTTCCAGTAAGACACCTTATATATATATATATATATGAACAATCAAGAGACTAAGGTCTTGCTTGACAAAATATATAGAATAATACCAAAAAAAAGTATCATATTTTTTCAGCATGTCAACGACCACCCTAAATTACCTTCTCCACATACTGCTCTCTGGTAACCAAACCAACAGTTTCCTTCTTAAATGCAGTCTCGAGAATCTGAAAAGGAAAATATATAATGCACGATTAATAAAACGGAATTAATATATTTCGAATGGAAAAATAAAAGGGGGGAAATAAAAACCCTAGGGTTTCAAGATTAGGGGGAAAGGAAGAGTTGTGAACCTCGGAAGTACTTGAACCGAATTGGAGGAGACCTGGTTGACCTTTATCGGAGGCGGACTTGGTTTTAAGCTCTTGGATTTTGCGGCGTTCGGCTTCCCTCTGCTTCTCCAGACGTCGGATCCTCAAAGAATCTTGGGCCGTGCCCACGTACCCGTCTCCCATGCCCGACATCTTCCTATGAGTGCAAAAGAAGACGGAAGAAAAAGGTGATACGACGAAAGGTTGTGAAAAATGAATGCTATCAGAGATGGAAGCAAAGCAAACCGAATCACGATAATCGTTACGAAAAATATGAAAATACGAAGTAAACAATACAACATATGAAATAAAACACATTGAACGTCTCAGGGCAATGTTAGGGGGAGGCAGAGGGTTTAATATCGAATAATTGATAATTATATTTAAATATATATTATTTTAAAATACTTTAATAAATAAAACAAATAATTTAACTTATAATCTAAAAGACTTTTAATTGAAAACATATATTTTATCGAGAAATTAATTACTTAATGATACTAGTTTTAGTAGAAATAAAATAAAATTATGGTTATAATCTTATAAGCTTATATTTTATACTTTAAATTTTTTATATTTTTTCAATGAATCGAGTGAAATCAAAATTAATCATTTTAATAATATACATCAAAATAAATAAAAATGTAAATTTATATTTATAAAATTTAATACAACAATTTAGTGGGTGAGATGGTAAAATATTTATGATTAAAAAAATTATACATTCAAATGCCAAATAAAGAATTTTAATTGTTTTATTTAAATGTTTATATTCACATCTGAATTTTTCATCTAGATAATAATTAAAACAAAATATAATAAAGATTGTATATCTCTTTATTTTACTGAAATGATTTTAAATTTTATATCAAATTTAGGGTTACTTTCTTTTTCTCTAACCTAAGTTTTATCTCAATATTTTTGTGTTATATTTTTCTTTTTCTTTAATTTTTTTAACTGATAGCGACACCAATTTTAATATTGATTTATGATCATCGGTGATCATAATTGTGGTTATAATTTTATAAGTTTATATTTTATATTTTATATGTTGAGTTAATCGATTGACGGAATCGACCAAGAGGTGGGTGAATTGGCAATAAAAATTTTGGTGGAAGCTTTTGCAGAAAATTGAAAGAAATTGCACAGCGATTTAGAGTGGTTCGACTTTCTCAACCAAAGTCTACGTCCACTACCTTAGCTATCCACACTAAGAATTTTCTACAAAGTATTTCAAATGCCAAATAAAGAATTTTAATTGTTTTATTTAAATGTTTATATTCACAGCTGAATTTTTCATCTAGATAATAATTAAAACAAAATATAATAAAGATTGTATATCTCTTTATTTTACTGAAATGATTTTAAATTTTATATCAAATTTAGGGTTACTTTCTTTTTCTCTAACCTAAGTTTTATCTCAATATTTTTGTGTTATATTTTCTTTTTCTTTAATTTTTTTAACTGATAGCGACACCAATTTTAATATTGATTTATGATCATCGGTGATCATAATTGTGGTTATAATTTTATAAGTTTATATTTTATATTTTATATTTTATATGTTGAGTTAATCGATTGACGGAATCGGCCAAAAGGTGGGTGAATTGGCAATAAAATTTTTGGTGGAAGCTTTTGCAGAAAATTGAAAGAAATTGCACAGCGATTTAGAGTGGTTCGCCTTTCTCAACCAAAGTCTACGTCCACTACCTTAGCTATCCACACTAAGGATTTTCCACAAATTCACTAATTTGTCTTTCTTTTGAGGACAAAGAGTAACCTTACAAACCCTCAAGAATTATACCTCAAATTCTTGAGAACACTCTCTCCCAAAGAGAACAATACAAATTTGCAAACTTACAAGGAAATCCCACAACGTAGATTGTTTGCACAATTCTAGAACAAAGAAAAGAACACTCAAGAATGAATACAATT
The DNA here is from genome assembly GCF_006381635.1 of Hibiscus syriacus. Classification (NCBI taxonomy): domain Eukaryota; kingdom Viridiplantae; phylum Streptophyta; class Magnoliopsida; order Malvales; family Malvaceae; genus Hibiscus; species Hibiscus syriacus. Next base: position 138,232 of record NW_024062592.1, read on the forward strand.
GAGCACAATAAGTGTTATTGAAAGCAAAATGAATATTGAATGAAAAATAGGCTTGAAATGCTCAAACTTGAGGTTTGATGCTTTCTCTTTGATTCTCTCTTGATTCTAGTTGCTTGATGTTTCTTGTTCTTGATCAATGGCTTCTAAGCTTGCTTAAATACACCTTGAATCATTTCTAAACGTTGGGGATCATTAATGAAGATAATATAGCCGTTTTAGTGTGAAATCAATTAATAAAACAGTTTGGAGCGTGGAGGGAATCGGTACCCCTCATAGGGAATCAGTTCCCTAAGTGTAAAATTCAAATATTTCGACTGTTGAACAGTGGGGGGAATCGGTACCCCCTAGGGGGAATCGGTTCCCTCCGAGCATACTGGAATTCTCGGAGCCAAACCATTCAGGGGGAATCGGTACCCCCTTGGGGGGAATCGGTTCCCTCTGAGCAATCTGGAATTTTTGACTTTGAAACGGTTCGAAATACTTTGAAAAATTATTTTGAAATTGTTTTAAGATTAAAAACTTAATTTTACACTTGAGTAAGGATTAAAAATGACTTTTGAAAGATTTAGAGTAATGTTTTGATATTCGAATAATTATATCGAATATACTTAGAAAATCTTTTTGGAAAATCTTAAAATTCATTTAACTTAATTTGTTATATCGAAATATCAAAATGTTTTCAACAATCTCCCCCTTTATGATATAACAAAACATTTTAGTAATTTTAAGATTTTGAAATCAAGTTTTGAAATTACTCCCCCTTACTTTAACACTTCTCCCATTTCTCCGATTTAAAACATTTAACACTTCTCCCCCTTTTTGTTAAATCAAAAAGACATTTTAAAAGAATTTAAACAAGGTTTTCAAATCACTTAGCCAATTTGATTATATATAGTTTAAGTTGCTAAGATCACAATCAAGAGAAACGTTAGCCATTAGTTTCATAATCAATATTCATAATTAATGTGATATGGCAAAATTGGTCATATATCTAACATGGTGTAAATGATGCAATAATGAATAAATTTAACCACACCAAATATATAAGTTCAAACATCCAAACAAATCCAAAGTCTAACAATCCACAAAATCAAACATTCCAAAATATTCAAAATGTTGAAACAATAATCTTTTAGTTCAAAGTTCTAAAACTAAACACAGAATCAAACATCCGGATCGAGAGGAGGAAAACGAGCTCGCATAGTGGCCATCTCATGTGAGAGTGCATCAATACGTTCATTCATCGAAGCGTTGTTTGTGCGCATCTCTCGAAGAATTTCTAATTGTTGAGCTCCCATTGTGGATAAATGAGACTCTATAGAAGTAAAGCGCGAATCTATGGTAGCATATCGGAAATCGAATGTCTCCATAAAAGATTGAAAATATGGAAGCATTTGATGCGTTTGTTGTGCTTGCTCCTCGGGCTGCTCATCGGGCTGTTCAGGCTCATCTTCGGCTTCATCGATATCTCGCATTAATTGTTCAAGCTCGGGATCATCGTCAGCTTCTGGTGGAGCTCGTGAAGAACTATCTCCCGGAGTATTTTCAGAAGATCGAACCCATTCACTGGTTTCCTTATCCTTTATCCATCCCGCTCTCGTTAAGGAAAGAAGATTAATTTGTTTCTTTAGAGGAAATGAGGCATCTAGACCAACTCTAAGCCCGACTTTAGAAAATAGATTACTCAAAATGTAACCGTAAACTAGAGATGAACAAAGTTTCTTGTTAGGAACAAGATTTACGGTTTCAACAATTTCAGCAAAAATTATATGAGGTAGGTTTATTTTAATATTGTTTTCGAAACAATGTAACCACCAAAGATCCAAGGCTCTAAGAGTATAATAATGACCTCCGGATGGTTGAAACCACCAAGAAATCATTAGATGAAGAAAACGTTTATGAAGGTCTAAGACACTCGCACTATCCCTTCTTTTATAACGATAACCTAAAATTTGTTTTTCATTTGAAATACCATCGTTATCTAATCCTAATGCCTTGGCTATGTAAGCTGAGTTAATATGTAAGAATTGTCCTAGGAGGTAGGAACGAACTTATATGGTCTCAGTTTGAGCTCGGTTTTTGACACAAACGGCATTAGAATAAAAGATGTGAATAATTTGATGGTAAACTATAAGTTCAAGGTCACAAAGTTTATCAAATTTTCACTATTGTAAAAGATGAAGATATTTAAAATTAATATCTAACATAGCTTGACGAGAAGGGATACGTTCTTCTCTAATTTTGTAAGAGTCGAAATATTGATAATACCAAAAACCATGATTTCTAGGACCAGGATGATTGAAGCATGAATTTTGGATAGTTATATTGGGATCAACTATATTAGGATTAGGAATTGGAATTTCAGGAATAGGAGGAGGATTTGGAGGTGGATTTGGTTGACAGTGTGCGCGACTAGATGATGACCTAGCACATTTAGGATTGGACATGGTTTAGGAAATCGGAATAGAATGGATAACCTGCAATTTAGAAAACACATGTATGCAATTCAATCAATCCCAAAACTCAATTGAGTCCTCAATATTTCAAGGTTCTCTAAATCAATCCTAATTGGCAAAGTTTTTGGAAACTATTGAAAAATAAGATTTTGAAAAACAATATATGTATAGTTTTCATAACAACAACATAATTCAATTAAAACACAATAATTTGAAAAATATTTTTTTATTTCGAAAATTTCAAAATTTTTGGAAAATTATTGTGTTTTTGATGAAATTAGTTGTAATATCTAGTTTCTAATCACTAAACAATCAATGCCCGATCATTATTTCTATCTAGAACTCATTAAAACTAGTCATATGTTCAAAATCAATGAAATGGAGAGTTTAGAAAAATTTACCTTGAAAGATGAGATTGAGTGGATTTTGATGTTGTTTGCATGATTTTAATGATGATAGCAGGTTTAGAAGATGATATTTGAAGAGAATTCCGATTAAAAACGTTGTTTTGAGGCAAAGTGGAGATATGGAGAGAGTAGAGAGGAGAAATGGTGGCAATGAGAGGAGAGTTTGAGCAAAATATGAGGTTCTGCCCGATAAAACCAGAACCCCAGGGGGGGTATCGATTCCCCTGTGGGGGGAATCGGTTCCCCTTCAAAGGGGGGTTCCCTCATGGGGGTATCGATTCCCTCTGCACCAAAATGCTAAAATCCGATTTTAAACACACAAAATGTTAAATTAATTTTCTCTAGTGGTATTAGCAACTCATATATTGAAAATTAATCATGTTTAAACAATCAAATTAATCTTTAAACGATATTTGAACATAAAATTAATTTTTCATCAAGAATCATAAACTCCCCCTAACTAATAACAATGAATGCAATAAAAAATTAGCATTTTTTATTTAGTCTTAAAAGTGCTAAAATTATTTTAAACACTAAGTGAAGATAGGTTGGTCAAACCTAATTCTCTCCTAAGTGTCCAAAATCTTTCCTTGTCTAAAGGTTTTGTAAAGATATCCGCTAATTGGTGCAAAGTATCAACAAATTCTAGAACTACATCTTCCTTAGTGACATGGTCTCTAATGAAGTGATGTATTATTTCAATGTGCTTAGTTCTAGAGTGTTGGATGGGATTTTTGGTGAGACAAATAGCACTAGTATTGTCACACTTGATAGGAATGGTACCAACTTTAATTCCATAATCAAAAAGTTGTTGTTTCATCCATAAAACTTGTGCACAACAACTACCAGCTGAAATGTATTCGGCTTCAGTGGTAGATAATACAACACAATTTTGTTTCTTTGAAAACCAAGAAATCAACATATTTCCAATGAATTGGCAAGTACCAGATGTGCTTTTCCTATCTAATTTGCATCCTCCATAATCCGCATCAGAAAAAGCATACAAGCTAAAGCTAGAGTCTCTAGGATACCAAAGTCCTAAACTAAGAGTGTCTTTAAGGTATCTAAAGATTCTCTTAACAGCTAGTAAATGTGATTCCTTATGACATGATTGAAATCTAGCACATAAGCAAACACTAAACATAATGTTCAGTCTACTTGCAGTTAGATAAAGCAAAGAGCCAATCATTGACCTATATAATTTAACATCTACATATTTACCTCCTTCATCTAAGTCAAGCTTTGTTGAAGAGCTCATTGGAGTGTCGTGAGGTTTGCCATTTTCCAGTCCAAACTTTTTGAGCATATCTTTGACGTACTTAGCTTGATTGATGAAGATGCCATCTTTTCTTTGCTTGATTTGGCCCATCATGATCATCTTAAACTCACTTTGCATTAGCTTAGAAAATTCTTGGCAAAGAACATCATTAGTAGAACCAAATATTATATCATCAACATAAATTTGAACTACTAATAAATTTTTACCTTTATGCTTTAAAAACAATGTAGTGTCAACCTTCCCTTTTGAAAAACCTTTTTCAATTAAAAAATTTGACAATCTTTCATACCAAGCTCTAGGAGCTTGTTTTAAACCATAAAGCGCTTTTGTCAATTTAAGAACATGATCCAGAAATTTTGAATCTTCAAAACCTGGAGGTTATTCCACATACACTTCTTCCTTTATAAAACCATTTAAAAATGCACTTTTAACATCCATTTGATATAATTTAAATTCATGAAAACATGCAAATGCTAATAACATTCTAATTGCTTCCATCCTAGCCACGGGACCGTATGTTTCATCATAGTCTATGCCCTATTCTTGAGTATACCCTTGAGCAACAAGTCTAGCCTTGTTTCTCACTATATTACCACTCTCATCAAGCTTATTCCTAAATACCCATATAGTACCTACAGTAGATTTATTACTAGGTCTTTCAACTAATGTTCATACTTTACTTCTCTCAAATTGATTTAATTTTTCTTGCATAACCATAATCCAATGCTCATCATTTAATGCTTCTTTAATATTCTTAGGCTCTATGCATGAAATAAATGCAACATAATTACAAATATTTCCACCCAAATGCATATTGTTTTCTACCCAAGCTAGTAGTCCTAGTTGGCCCAAAAAGATCTATATGGATCAATTGTAATATTCTACTAGTTGATACGTCATTAATGGATTTAAAAGAAAATCGCTTTTGTTTTCCTTTAGCACAAGCATCACAGATTTTATCATTATCAAATTTAAGCTTAGGCAACCCTCGAACTAAATCACTTTGAGTTAGCCGTTGCAAAACGCTCATACTAGCATGTCCTAGTCTCCTATGCCATAACCAACTATCATGTTCATCCTTAGCAACTAGGCACAAATTAGTCATATCAATAGAATCTAAATGCACCATGTATATGTTTCCTATTCTATGACCAACAAGCATAATCTGATTAGATACAATGTCAATGACTTTACAACCATTAATATCAAACACGATATTGAATCCCTTATCACAAAATTGACTAATACTCAATAGATTATGCTTTAATCCATTCACATATAAAACATTCTTAATTTGTATGGAAGAGGTATTACCAATAGTATCAATACCTTCAATGTGACCTTTTGAATCATCACCAAAAGTCACTTCTCCTCCATTTTTGGCGTTAAGCTCAATGAATCGGTTTTTGTCTCTGGTCATGTGCCTTGAGCATCCACTATCAAGGTACCATGAATTTGGATTTGTTTCCCGTGCCTTGTAGCAATGCTCCTTTTCCTACAAACATAGATTAATTTCTAATTTTTGGTACCCAAATTCTTTTGGGTCCATATTCATTAGTTTCCAAAATCATAGTCCCCTTAGGTATCCATTTGTGTAGGATATCCTTATCTTTAGTAGTAATGATCTCTTTAGGAACCCATATACTTCTAACGATTTTTTCATTAGAGGTTCTTTGGGGGACCTCTATGATTGTAGTTTTTAAAACTTTTTCTAACAAAGTTGGATTTTGAATTTTTTCCATTTTCAAAATGTTTTGTTCCAACTTTATCAAAAGAAGTTTTAAGATCATCAATTTTCTTTTGATGATCATTATTGACCTTTGAAAGTAAATTTTGCAAATCCAAAATTTTCTTTTCAAACTCTTCTAGTTTGAGTTGCAAATCTTTGATTTTACTTTCAAGATCGTTGTTGGTTTTGGATATGAGTTTATTTTCATTTTTTAATTTTGAAACATCATTTTTATATTTTAAAAATAATTTCTCATAATCCGAAGCCAACCCATTATATTCCTCTAATAACTCATCATAGGATAAATCATCAAAATCAGATGAGTTAGAGGTTACCTTAGAATCTTCCCCGAATGCCATCAAACACAAGTTTGCTACTTCTTGTTCCTCTTCATCGGAACCTTCTTCATCGCTCTATGTAGCCACATGAGCCTTGTGTTTATTCTTTGATTGACCCTTTCTCTTCAATTGTGGGCAATCATATTTGACATGCCCCGGCTTTTTGCATTCATAGCAAATGATCAGGTCCTTCTCTTTTGGTTCATTTTTAGGCCTTCATTTCGTTTGAAGTTTCTTCCTCGGTAAGGTCTCATCATTTTTCTGAACTGTTTGGCAAACAATACCATTTCCTCGTCATCGTCATCGTCATCTTCATCCGAATCACTCCAATTTTTTGTGGATTTGAGAGCAACTCCAATGTTTTTCTTCTTCTCCTTCTCCTTTGGTGTCTCTTCAATCTTATCAAGGTCCACCTCATCTTAAAGCATCATTTCATGAGTGAGGAGTGAACCGATTAGCTCTTCAAGAGTTAAGGATGTTAGATCCTTAGACTCGATGATTGTCGTCTTCTTTGATTGCCACGATATTGGGAGGGAGTAGACTAACTTCCTCACAAGCTTTTCATTTGAAATAATCTGTCCATATGATTTGAGACCATTGACAATCGTTGAGAATCTATCCGTCATAGCTTCGATATCTTCATTTGGTTTCATCCTGAAATTTTCATAGCTATGCGTTAGAATACTAATTTTAGATTTATTTACCTCATCGGTACCTTCGTGAGTAACTTGAAGTTTGTCCCATATTTCTTTGGCGGTTGTACAAGATGAAACTCTTCCGTATTCATCTGGTCCAAGAGCACAAAATATGATATGGATGGCTTTGGAGTTGAGCTTAAACATTTTTGTCTCTCATTCACTCCATAATCTTGGATGAGTGAGAGGCTTGAAGTATCCTTCTTCTACGACATTCCATGCTCCCATGTCACTTGCTTGAATGAAGTACATCATCCTATTTTTCCAATAGGCATAATTAGCCCCACTGAATAAAGGAGGCTTGTTGACGGGCATCGAATCGAGACTGGAGTCGAAGTTTGAAGTAGAGGTCATTGATGACTTTGATTATCGATGTAACTCTTCCTGAATCGACTTAAGAGGCGATTAAACCTTCAAATGAGTTAGGCTCTGATGCCAATTGTTGAGTTAATCGATTGACGGAATCGGCCAAGAGGGGGTGAATTGGCAATAAAAATTTTGGTGGAAGCTTTTGCAGAAAATTGAAAGAAATTGCACAGCGATTTAGAGTGATTCAACTTTCTCAACCAAAGTCTACTTCCACTACCTTAGCTATCCACACTAAGGATTTTCCACAAATTCACTAATTTGTCTTTCTTTTGAGGACAAAGAGTAACCTTACAAACCCTCAAGAATTATACCCCAAATTCTTGAGAACACTTTCTCCCAAAGAGAACAATACAAATTTGCAAACTTACAAGGAAATTCTCACAAGGTAGATTGTTTGTACAATTCTAGAACAAAGAAAAGAACACTCAAGAATGAATATAATTGAGCACAATAAGTGTTCTTGAAAGCAAAATGAATATTGAATGAAAAATAGGCTTGAAATGCTCAAACTTGAGGTTTGATGCTTTCTCTTTGATTCTCTCTTGATTCTAGTTGCTTGATGTTTTTTGTTCTTGATCAATGGCTTCTAAGCTTGCTTAAATACATATTGAATCACTTCTGAATGTTGGGGATCATTAATGAAGATAATATAGCTGTTTTAGTGTGAAATCAATTAATAAAACAGTTTGGAGCGTGGGGGGAATCAATACCCCTCATAGGGAATCGGTTCCCTAACTGTAAAATTCAAATATTTCAACCGTTGAACAGTGGGGGGAATAGGTACCCCCTGGGGGGAATCGGTTCCCTCCGAGCATACTGGAATTCTCGGAGCCAAACCATTCAGGGGGAATCGGTTACCTCTGAGCAATCTGGAATTTTTGGCTTTGAAACGATTCGAAATACTTTGTAAAATTATTTTGAAATTGTTTTAAGATTAAAAACTTAATTTTACACTTGAGTAAGGATTAAAAATGAATTTTGAAAGATTTAGAATAATGTTTTGATATTCGAATAATTATATCGAATATACTTAGAAAATCTTTTTGGAAAATCTTAAAATTTATTTAACTTAATTTGTTATATCGAAATATCAAAATGTTTTCAACATTATACTTTTAGTTTTATATATTTTCTCAATTGAATTAATAAAAGTGAATAAAGTGAAATCAAAATTAAACATTTTAATAATATACATCAAAATAAAAACAATGTAAAATTATATTTATAAAATTTAATACAACAATTTTTGTGGGTGAAATGGTAAAATATTTATAATTAAAAAAACATTATACATACAAATACCAACTAAAGAGTTTTAGTTGTTTTATTTAAATGTTTATATTCACAATTGAATTTTCATCTAGATAATAATTTAAACAAAAATATAATAAATAGTATATATCACTTTATTTTAGTGAAATAAATTTAAATTTTACATCAAATTTAGGGTTTCTCTTTTCTTTAATCTAAGTTTTATCTCAATATTTTTGGATCTCGTTTTTTTTTTCTTTAATTTTTATTTAACTGACGACGGCATCAATTTTAATATTAGTTGTCAATCGCCAGTAATTATTATTTTTATTATCTTTCATATTATGTTTTTTTCCTTTTTCTTTTTTTAGTTTTTTTCAATTTTAAATAAGAATTTTTATCATTGTAATATGATTTTCTCTACTCTTGTGGATTTTTTTTTGTTCTTGTGACATGTTTTTATGACATTTCGTATGTTTTTCACATACATTTGTGATCGTGTTGGTGCTCGCACAAAGATCCTTACGACATTTGTTTTCTAATTGGTTTGTCGGTAGTTACGCATTGTCAGATCCCTCTTTGGTAAAATGTTGTTTGTCGGTAATTACGCATTGTCAGAGCTCTCTTTGGTAAAATATTGTTTGTCAGTAGTTACGCATTGTCATATCCCTCTTTGGTAAAATGTTGTTTGTCAATATAATCATAAATGTGTAGCGAAACAGTCTGTCAAATTTTTTTATTCGCTCATCACTCCTTTATCACTTCATAAAGTGTCTCATTCGATAGAGACAATGAGTTTTATGAAGGTTATCGGGTTTTTTGATGTTAGAAGTCATTCTTAATGATATGTTTTATTTTTTTTTCTTATCTTTGGGTTTAATATTTATGTTCTATGTACAAGTTTATTAGTGATTAATGTCTATGTTTTTCTTTCTATGTTTAAATACTTTGTAATTTTGATTCTTTTCATTATTTTTATTAATGAAATTTAGTAACGATCAAAGAAAATTCTTCGTAAAACTTTTTTCGTACATATTCGATTTATAAAAAATTATGGGTAAACTAACTAAATGGTCAATCAACTTTTAACCCGTTAATGTTTTAGTCACTCAAAATTAAATTCTTTCAACTTAATCATTATTGTTATGATTTAAATAATGTTATTTTCATTTCGTGAAATTATATACATTGATATATACGCGAATTTTCTACTCGATAACAAAAATTTCCGACTCTGTAAGATTTGATGGGTTAATCGAATTGTTAGTTAATGAGTTGTTTCTCTCAATTAATCTAGATCGAGGTACTGTAGAGATCAAATATGGATGACTTTCTTAACTTGATTTATTTTATTCATAAATTTCAAAATTCGAACCGTCTTTTTTAATAGATTGATGTCTCATCCACTTATTGTTGGTTTTGAGTTGCAATTTTAATATGCAATCAAGTGTGTAATTATTTGAAACCTGTTTGCTTTGAATTATAGGTTTAAAAGATTTGAATAAGAATTTTGGTTACTTCAATTTGTCCTTAGCATTGAGGAAATATTTACATATTTGAGTCATGCAAAACTATTTTATGATCTTATGCTCATTATTATGAACTTTGTTAATCAATTAGGAAAACAAATTAAAATTAAGATTAAATCGATTAATTGTATAAATAATAAGGATTAAATATGTAATTATACTATTTTTGTTAACCGTCATGTCCACTCATTATTAAATATATAATTTTTTTAATGAAAATGAGAAATTAAACTAACTGAGACCTAACTATCCTAATGCTTAAACCTACTGCTCGGCCATTGGCTCATTATAAAGATCTTCATGCAACATTGGAAGTATCTCTGCTGGCGGTTCTGGGAACGAATAAGTATCGAATGGAAGTTTCCATGCCATTTGTGCCAGTCCATCTGCTACTTTGTTATGTTCACGGGGTACGTATTTGATTTCTACCTCCCAATTTCTCTCCAGTAGTCTTAGTATGTGCGTCATTAGGGATAAGAAGCTTTTACTCTTCAAGGTCGAGATGGCTTCTTTGCTATCTGTTTCTACTATTATGTGACGTACCGAACTTGTAGTAGCCAAGCTAAGACCTGTAAAAATCCCCTAAAGTTCTGCGTCTAACGCTGTGCATTTGCCTATTGCTTTGGCGAAACCTGTAATCCAACTGCCTGAGCTGTCTCGAAGAACTCCACCGCATGTTGCTAACCCGGAAGTATTATTTCAGGAGCCGTCCGTATTAAGCTTGATGTACCCCGCTGGTGGGGGGTTCCATGATCCTGTTCGATTAGTTCTGGTCGCATTGGAGTTCAGGAACGATTGTTTGAAGGTAATGGCATATGTCGCCTCCATATGTGGTCTTTTAGCCTTTTCAAGAACACTTTCTGTTTCTTGATTATTTGGTTCAAATGCATTTCGATTTCGCTGATTCCATAGGCACCATACGATTGATCCGAAGAGCAGATCCCAATTCTCGCTATTTAAAGGAAAATAGTTTGGATTCTGTAGGTTGTGAATTATCCACATTGTCATGTCCATGCCCATAAACTTCTCGAGTACTTCTGGTCTGATTATCGTTTGCCATAATATCCTTGCCGCTATACATTCCCGAAAGACATGTGAAGAAGTCTCCGCTGCTGCTCCGCAGATTGTGCAACTTGGGTCGTTTGATAGGTGCCGACGTACCCTTTCATTGTTTGTCATTAGTTTGTTTCGATAGAGTAACCATAACAAAGTTTTCACCCGGGGTAGACCTCTATGTTTTGAGATCAGTTTCCAGTGTGGTTCAGGTTCAATGCGTGTTATATCTGCTCGTTTCAAATATGCACTTTTTGTTGAAAATTCCCGGTTTTCCTCCCAACACCATCCGACTTTGTCTGTTCCAATAGTGGGAAGTGGTGGTTTGAACGCTGATAGACATAGTAACGCATCTGTTTGGAGGATTGGGGATAAGACATTCCATTTCCATTCTCCATGGGTATCGACCATGTCAGCTACTCGTATTGGTTGCTGCGGTGGTCCGTTTCCTTCAGCACGCCATAGGTACAGCGGACCTAAGTCTCCAAGCCATTTATCTCTCCAAAAATCGACCGATTTCCCATTCCCGACATTCCAAATCAGGCCCTTCCGAGTCTTGTCCCAAACTACAGATATTCCTCTCCATGTTCGAGAGCACCCTTTTCTTATGATGGAATCCGGCACAAGCTCCTTCATCTTGTATTTTGTTCTAAGTACTTTGACCCAAAGTTGCTCCGTTTTGGATATTAAGTCGAAGGCTAGTTTCATTATCAATGCTTCATTTTGTGTTTGCATATGTCTAATTCCAAGTCCTACTAAATCTATTGACAAGCTTATGCCCTCCCAACGAACCAGATTAGTACCTCGTTTTTTCTCTGTATTACCCCAGAAGAAATTACGTATCAGTCGTTCGATCTCGGCATAGATCCCTTTAGGTTGGAAGCATGTTTGCATAGCGTATGTAAGTAATGCATTCAGAACAGCTTTAATCAATGTTATTCTATCGGCCATTGAAAGCTGTTTGGCCTTCCATCCTGATAGTCGGTCCCGTATGTTATGCACAAGGTATTTGTAGGTGTCATGTGTTACTCGCTTGTGGAGTAATGGGACTCCGAGATACCGTCCGAGTTCATCCACTTGTTTGAATCGGAAGCCATTGCTGATATTGTTTTGGGTCTGGAGAGAGACATTCTTAGAGAAAGTGATTGTTGTTTTTGCTAGACTAACTGAAGATACTAATTTTTTTTACCCATTTTGATTTATTTATTATTATTATTATTATCATTATTATTAGTATTATTATTATAAATATTACAATTATTATTATTATTATTATTAAATATATATATATATATTAATAATTACAAGCCCAAATTGAAGGCCCCATACAGTGGCCCGGATCCAAAAGCCTACAGTAAACCCTAAACCTAATTTAGGGTTTGTATCATCCCAACAGCCGCCTCAACTCATAGCCGTTGGATCTGTCTTTGATCCAACGGCTCAGATGGTTCCAGCAAATGAAGCCTTAGGGTTTCCTAACCCTAGGGCCACGCGGCCGCCGCAGCTGCTCCCGCCATCTCCACCGCTGCCACGTCTCACCGAAGGCTCCAGAAGGTCGGCCGTAGCCGCACACGTCTTTCCCAAATGGTGAGTCACCACTGGAAGTCCGGTGACTCACCGAACTCTATCCTTCGGACCGGTCCGAGACGAGCGCCGGTGATGGCTATAAAGCCATCACCCAACCTGCAAAGAAGAATGAGGGAAAAGAAAAAGAAGGACCACAATAGAGACAGAGAGAGACAGAAAACAGAGAGCAACATCCCACAACCAGCAAAAACCAAAACAGAAAGGAAAAGAAAAGAAAGGAGCTTACCGAGGAAGCCACCGGACCCCTTCAAACATCACCAAAACCTTCGGAAACCGAAGGTACTTCTTTAGATTCGCTCCGATCAGGAGCTATTTAGGAGAAAAGAGCACCAGAACCGTCCTTAGGACGATCCGATCTATCTAATGGTGTAAAAATAAAATTTTTCGGCCACCTTATGCGGTGGCCGGCGGTGAGGGTCACGGCGGCAGATGGTTGCCGTCCGGTGACCGGCTTCCCTCCGGTGAGGGAAGCTAGAGAGAAGGGAGAGCGTTTTCATTCTCTCTTAGTTAGAGAGAGAATGAAAAATGGAGAATGAGAGAGCTGGCCCGAAGGGCCAGCCGTTTCTGGCTTTAAATAGCCCTTCCCGAACGACGTCGTTTCGGGGAGGGCTATTTGTGTAATTATTAATAGTTAAATCCTTTCCGCAGTCATCCTAGTTTATGAACTTTCCATTTTAGTCACTAAATCGAGTTTATAATCCTTTTAATTCGGTTCTTTAATTTTAATTTTATTTATTTTAGTCCTTTATATTAAAATAATATATATAGGGTAAATAATAGATTTAGTCCTATAATTTTAATAATTAATATTTTAATCTGAATAGTATGTTTTAATTTATTTTATTCTAATATCCGAATTTTATATAGTTTTATTTTAGTCACTAAATTAATAGATAAGAAAATAGCATGTTTAATCCCTATAATTTTGATTAATATTGAATTAGGTTTTTAATTTTAATTTAATATAATTTAGTCAATAATTTTAAGTATTTTTATTTATTTTATTGCTTTTAAATATATAGTTCTAATTGTATTTTTTATTATTTTAATTTTACTTGTTTATATATTTAAATATTTTTATTATTATTATGTAGTCATTAATATATATATAATAAATAAATATTTATTTTTTTTAAAAAATAAATTATTTTTAACATTTATTTTTCAATATCGAAGAAAATGACAGTCTTAATACAACTGGATGTCATATTCTGGTATTTTAAAATTAAATATTATAAAAAATTATTATTTAATTTTATTCAAATTAATATTTATTAATATCAAAGAAAAGAGCTGTCTTAAGGCACCTAGAAGTCCTTTTCCGATATTTTTAAATATTTTTTTATATAATTTTGAAATAATAGGATTATAAATTAAATATATTTTGAATTTTTAATAATAGAGACAATTTATAATTAAAAAGTACCAATTTTGGGCGTTGTAGGGGTGCTAATCCTTCCCTAAACGTATCCGACCACGAATCCCTTTTTATTATTAAAAAGAACGAATTTTTGGTTATAAACGCAGATCAATTCATTTTTTTAATTGATGTTTTCTTAAAACTCTTTTAAAAAAAATAATAATTTTTTAGGTATTCGACCTACCTGACCCAAAAGGCCGATGGCGACTCCCAAATTATTTTCAAAAACCATTTATTCACATCAATTTTTCCGCCAAATAAATATTTCGTGCCCGGACGAAAACTGGTTACGACAGCTTGGCGACTCCGCTGGGGACTGGTCAAACTTTAAAATCAATTATAAATTGTCTCTATTAATTAAAAATTAAAAGTTAATATATTTAATTTTTAATTCTTTCTTTTAAAAATTTTTATATTTACTTATTATTTTCATAATATTTATATGTTTCATTTTACTTGTAAGTATTTTATTTCATAATTTATTTTTCTGTCAGAGGTTTGAACATTTCTCCTCACACACAACATTGCATTGCATAACATAAAGCTCTATAATTGAGTTGTCCTTTTTAAGTGGGAGTGAAAGCGACGTCTTCGTGAGAATTTATTCTCCGTGTCAGACCTAGCAAGTAACTTTCGGGGTTCATATGCTCTATGTCTTCGTGAGAATTTATTCTTCGTGTCAGGCATAGAGAAATGTATCCCCTCGAATTGAACTCGATCCATTTTAGTCTGTAATGGACTAGGATTGAGGGTTAGCAACCCAAGGGGGCAATAACAAGGACAATTCGAGTACCTTTACTCTTAGATCTGAAACCCTGCATATAATAAACCCTAGAAACTCTTCCAATCCGAAGTCATAGGTGTACACACAGGAGAAATGAATTCTAACTTTCCTGTTAATTTATTTATTTTATTGATTAAATTACATGTATATTTAAATTATTTAAATTATGAAAAAGCGTGTTTAAATAAAAATATTTAGGTAAATGTTATTATTAAATTTCTTTATTATGTAAACTAATTCATTTCTTTTTGTGTGTTCTTTATTTCTTTTGTTTGCATAGCATCATACAGGATAAAAGGCATTGATCCTCGTGTTAATTGTCTCATTGGAAAGCCTTCATCCATGGATAAAAAGTGTTCAAATCAAATAATTCTAAACTCAGAAGTAAGACAGTGGGCTGAGGACTTACAAAGACAAGAAGGAGACAGTCTGCAGGATGATTATGTATCTGACTTGGCCAGTTATGCTCCAGTTTCGCTAAAAAGAAATGATATGCAAGACTTGCGAAGTATTTGGGAAAGTTGGGATTCAAACAAAAAATTGCAGTTTTATCAGACTTACGGAGACATCCCATATTTGCTCTATGTAGAAGTTGATGATGAATTACTCAGAGCCCTAATTTAATTCTGGAATCCAGGGTACCATTGCTTCACTCTCAATAAAGAGGACTTGGTCCCTACTATTGAAGAGTACACAACTTTGTTACATATCGAAGGGGCTTTGGAGAATCGAATCTATTCAAAGTCAATTAAAACTCAACCCTTTCGAGTTAAATTAGCAAAGATTTCCAGTGTACGAGAAGAATGGGTGGCATCCCGTACAAAACAAAAAGGCGAAAGCGAAGGCATTGCTTGGACCAACATTAAAGAACTTATTCAGAGCCATCCAGATATTAAAGTACGATTCGATTTATTTGCTCTGGGTATGTATGGTATGGTCATCTTCCCAAAAGTATTGGGATATGTTGAAGCTACAGTGGTAGATTTGTTTGAACAGCTACCGAAAAAGATTAATCCTGCTTCTGCAATTCTATCAGAGACCTTCAGATCGTTAAATGCTTGTAGAAAGTTAGGAGGTGGACGATTCTCAGGGTGTACCCAGTTGTTATATGTTTGGGTCCGTAGTCATTTCTGGAGGACAGAAAAGATTTCATACCGACGCTTTAATACGGATTACTCACCATTAAAAGAATTTCTGGAGCAGGAATGGCCGAAAGAAATTAAGAAAGATATGTGGATTAATGCCTTTCGAAATCTGCAAAGCAATGACATTGTTTGGCGAGCCCCGTGGCAAATCCAAAGGGAATTCTTTTACAAATGTGGAGATTACAATTGGATAATGCTACTCGGATTATGGGGAGGAATTGGATACGCACCACTTCTGGTCATAAGGTAGTATGAAGGTCGTCAATTTGTACCTGTCATCGCTGGATTACATTCATCTGAGTTCGCATTCCACAACAAAAATTATAAAAGAAATATCATGGAGGCCGTTACAGCTTGGAAAACAACTTTTTGTATCCGAGCTAAAGCAGCAAAAGAAATGCTAACTCCTGATTATGAAGAATGGAGATATGTCAGGAAAAATGAAAATATTCCTGTACCAGATCAAAATGAGGATATCTCTATGGAAGATCGCATTAAGGTGGTTCCATCAGAGATTGAAATCCTGAGAGCTGAGTTTGAAGCAGAAAAAGAAGGATGGTCAAGAGAATTAGAGCAAATAAGACGAGATAAAGCTATGTTGGGTGTTGATATTGATTTCCATTCATCACAATGTGCAATGTTGAAAGAAAACAAAGAAAAAGTTGATGGTGAATTTAGAGCATTAAAGAAAAATTACCAAAAGTTATATAAATCCCGGAAAGCATCAGGACCAAGCCAATCAACGGTACAGATGACCAGAGAATTGAACATCGAGAAAAGTCGAGTTGAAGATATGAAAGGAAAGAATAGCCGTCTACTCAAAAGCCTTGAGAAAGGAAAGCAAAAAATGGAAAATTTTGAGGTCGACAGAAGAGAGCGAATTATAAAACACAAGGCTGAACACCGCGAGATCATGAATGAAATGCAAAGAGAAAGGGATCGAGCCAAAGATTTAGAAGAAATGAAGAATGACATCTTTGATAAATTTGAAGGTGAGAAAAATATCATGTTCAAGGGATTTGAATCTGAAATGAACCAGCTGATTGCTGAACTTGAAGTCAGGGGCCAAAAGATTGAAGAGTTCAATATTGAAAAAGAAAAATGGGAGCTGGAAAGAAAGAATTTCAACACCAAACTTGAGATAGAGCAAGAAGTGGCTAGTAATTGGATGCAAAGATGTAGAAACAAGAATGTTCAAATCCAGAAGATTAATCAAAGAACGCAAGAAGCACGAACAAAACTTGAAGAAGATCTGGATCAGTCTAGAAACAAAAACTCAGAGTTTAACGCTTACATTTTTCAACTTGAAGAATCATTATTTCAAGAAAAGGTTCGTCTAGGACCTAATGATCTCAAAGAAAGTACTGAGGAAAGTGCTTCACTGCGAAGACGCATTAGAGATCTTGAAAAAATTCTGCACAATTGTCAAGTCAGAATCACTGAGTTAGAGCAAACTCTTGAAGGAACGAATGAACAATGGCAAAAGTCAACTGATTTCTATGTTGAAAGAAGTGAAGAAATAAGTAATATGGTGTTCGAGGCCATGGTACAAATGAGCGAAGTTGCTAGATATATTGGGGAACTAGCTGTTGAAGCCAAAATAATTGAGCATCACGTTAATCCAGTTTCTAAGTTCGGAAAGAATGTGTCATGGTTAATGAAAGAAATTATAGAGCTTAATAGGAAAGCTACGCCTTATCTGTAGTTATGAACTATTATAAAGAAACTTTTGTATCCCGATGAAAGTTGTTCTATGACAGTTAACTTTTTGGGATCAATACCTTTTTGCATACATACATTTTGCATACATTCATCATTCATTTCATGATTTTCTTTATGAATATTTTTTTATTAAGATAAAATTCATTAATTAAAATTTGAAAAAAATAATATTAAAAGATTTTTCAATCGCAGTTATTCTGGCCAAAAGAGAAATACAACGTCACTACAGTACTAGACAAGCTACTAAGAGAATTATGGAGGATAAAATACAACGTATTGAGGAACAACATAATAAAGAACAAGCAGAAATGAGAATGAAGCTGGAAAAAATTGAAGAAAGTATTGCAAATTCACAAGACAGCATGATGCAGAAAATAGAATACATGTTTAAAAGACAGGCTATCATTGGAAAAATGCATGAAAATCCTGTATCTTTCGACCAAGAACCTATGTATCCTCTAGGTTTTCCACCAGAACCAATTTATCACTCTGGTACTACACCTATACAAATTAATGCTCGTACATCAGCATTTCAAGAAGCCAAACCACAGGAAAATTGACAAGAAGATCCTGCATCTTCAAGCAAAAATCCACTTATATCAGATGTGAAAATAGGGGATTTTAATACTGAGCATCTAATCCCAGATTTGAATGAACTGAATGAGAAAAAAAAAGTAAATGAAGAATTGACCAGACAGATCAAGAGCTTAGAAGAACGAATGAAATCCGTGGAAATAACTGAATCATTCTATGGGTTTGACGCCAGTGAGTTGAGTTTGGTTCCAGACTTAATCCTCCCCATCAAGTTCAAAGCTCCCGAATTTGATAAATATGACGGTACTACATGCCCTTCATCCCACATTACTATGTTTTGTCGAAGAATGGCAGGATATGTGAAGGACGAGAAATTGTTAATTCACTGCTTTCAGGATAGTTTGACAGGACCAGCCTTAAAATGGTATACTCAATTGACCAAATCCAACATTAGATCTTGGAAAGATCTGGCTAAAGCATTCCTAGAGCAATACCGCCATGTAACAGACATGGTCCCTGATAGATGGACTCTCCAAAATTTGGAGAAAAAGAATAACGAAACGTTCAGACAGTATGCTCAGAGATGGCGTGACACAGCAGCCCAAGTTCAACCACCTTTGTCAGAAAAAGAGGCCACAGTAATATTTGTCCATACATTGAAAGCTCCTTATTTAAATCATCTAATGGGGAATGCAACCAGAAATTTTGCAGATTTGGTCATTTCTGGAGAACTCATTGAAAATGTCTTGAAAAGTGGTAAAATTGAATCAAATGAGGGGTCTAGTTCCAAAAGACCTATGTACCGGAAAAAAGAGAATGAAGTCAACAATGCAAATTCTTACAACAAGGATTCATCGAAAAGTGTTACAATAACCCAGCCAAGGGTTAAGAAATAAGAAACAAACATTAATCGAGCAGAGTCCAGAGGATCTCGAAAGGAAAATGAAAGGTTGTCTTTTACACCTTTACCGGTACCATATGCTGAGATCTATGATTCGCTGTTAAAAGCAGATGTCATACGGCCCTATCCTTTGGTTCCCATGCAACCACCATTCCCTCTTTGGTATGATACAAAGGCACACTGTGTTTACCATGAAGGAATTATGGGTCATTCTATTGAAAACTGTTTGGCATTCAAAAGGGTGGTTCAAAATTTGATCAACACTGGAAAGTTGGAATTCAATACACCATCTGCATCAAATCATCCATTACCAAATCATGGAGATAAAAACGTGAATGCAATTCAGGAAGAGAACAGAAAGAAAGCAAAAACTGACATTTCTGAAATTAAATCTCCTTTTGTTTGGGTATTCCAACAACTCTCTTTAGCCGGTATAATTCCACAACAATTCAGGCCAAAGCAGAATGAAGGCAAGAATTATTGTGAATATCATCAAGAGAAGGGGCATAAAATTCAACTATGTCCTGAGTTTAGGGATTTGGTGCAAAAATTGATGAACAACAGAGAAATAAAATTCTTTGAAGAAGAACCAGGGAAAAAAGAAGATGATGTTTGCTCATCAGAGGATTCTAAACCTAGTCAAAGAATAAATGATCCTGTGATCATTAATGTGAAATCATCTACGGTGATTCCTGCACCAATAAATCCGAAAGTAGTTATCACCACTCCTCTACCATTTCCATACAAAGATACCCGCAGGGTACCTTGGAATTATACTACCAATGTTTCAATGGTAGGAGGATCTGTTTCTCTAGAAAAAACAGAAGAGAAAATACAGAGTTTGGGTACAACATCAACGTCTGAAGCAGTAAGCGAAGTCGGATTCTTTACAAGAAGTGGGAGATGTTACTCTCCCGAAACATCCAATGCTTCAGAACAAGTGAAAGCAAAAGAAAAAGCCATGGCAATACCTCAGAAGGTATTTGATGATGAATCCCCTCCAACATTCAATGAGCATGTGACAGAAAAACAAGCCCAAGAATTTTTGAAATTCCTGAAACATAGTGAGTATAGTATGGTTGAACAACTACACAAACAACAAGCGAGAATTTCTATTCTTGATCTATTGATGAATTCAGAAGCACATAGAAATGCTTTGATGAAAATGCTCAATCAAACATTTATCCCTGAGGATATATCCCTCAATAAACTTGACAGAATTGTGGGACATATAGCCGCTGACAATTACATAACGTTCACGGATGATGAAATACCGGAGGGCGGAATGGGGTCAGTAAAAGCTTTGAACGTCACGACACATTGTCATGGTCATGTGTTGCCAGGAGTATTGATTGACAATGGATCCGCTCTCAACTTGATGCCTCTAGTCACACTTCAAAGAATGCATGTGGATCAATCACACATGAAGAGCTATCAGAATGTAGTGCGAGCCTTTGATGGTACTCAAAAAGAGGTGCTCGGGAAAATGGAAATACCGTTGTTAATTGGACCAGTCATGTACAATATTGACTTTGTGGTGATGGACATCCACCCTACATATAATTGTTTATTAGGGAGGCCATGGATTCATTCAGCAGGAGCCGTTCCTTCTTCATTACATCAGAAATTAAAATTTGTTGTTGATGGACAACTAATATGCGTCGGAGCTAAAGAAGAAATCATTGCGTCTGTAACAAGTGATGTTCCATATATCGAAACCAATGATGATGCTCTTGAATGCTCTTTCCGAGCTCTTGAATTTGTAAATACAACCTTTATTGCAGAAGGAAATAAAATTCCATATCCCAGATTATCTGATTGTACCAGGATGACGGTACGACAAACTTTAGGCATCGGAGCTAAAGCTGGGAAATGTTTAGGAAAGAATATTCAAGGGATTTCAGTTCCTATAAATATACAGATGAAGAAAGATCGTTTTGGGCTTGGATTTAAGCCCAATTTTCAGCAAAAGAACAAAGAGATGAAAAGAAGATGTGAAGACAGAAAGGCAAGGTTGAAAGGGAAAGAAATCCTTTGGGAACACATGTTTTTCCCACAGTTGAAGACCACATTCAGATCAGAGGGAACAATTAATGTAGAACAACAGCTTGTTGAAGTCTTTAAAGAAGAAAAGTTGACGAAAGATCAAAACATAGTTGAAGAAGCTATGAATGGATTATTTATCAACATGATCATGAATGACAACAAGACTGGCAAATACTTGGATAGGATTCGCCCATGTTTTCCTGGAGAAACACTCAATAATTGGACCACTGAAGATCTTCCTATAGTTTTTAATATTAACGCAGAGTAATATTCAGAACTAATCTTTATGTTTAGCTCAAAAATATGAAAACTTTTTGTTATCTTGTAAAGGAAATTATGTTAAATATAAGAAATTTTCTTTAAAATTTTCAGATGGCAATCATTCTTTATATTTTCTTACATTTTTACATTTATTTATTTCATAAATTTACTATATTCTTTCGGAAATATGTCCGACTTAAATTTGTAGGTGTCACCATGTTAATAGCATGTTTATTCCTAAATTTAATCAAGAGATTAATTTAGAGCAACCCATATGTCTGGAAGAAATCAATGGGTGTGAGGATGAACTAGAATGTGATGTTCCTACTGAACTATTAAGATTGGTAGAAAAAGAAGACAAACAAATTCTATCCCACAAAGAAGAGATTGAGACTGTGAATTTGGGAACAGATGAAGAAATGAAAGAGGTGAAAATTGGTACTACTCTGACAATCCAGATAAAACAAGAATTGATAAATCTCCTTCAAGAGTTCAAAGATATCTTCACTTGGTCTTATCAAGATATGCCTGGCTTGAGTACAGATATAGTGATGCATAAGCTTCCAATCAATCCAGAATATAAACCGGTCCAACAAAAGCTCAGGCGAATGAGACCAGAAATGTTGTTGCAGATCAAAGAGGAAGTGATGAAACAGATCAATGCAGGTTTCCTACATGCAGCCAAATACCCAGAATGGGTAGCCAACATTGTTCCCGTACCAAAGAAAAATGGGAAAGTTCGAATGTGTGTGGATTACAGAGATCTCAACAAAGCTAGTCCGAAAGATAGCTTTCCATTACCCCACATAGACACATTGGTAGATAATACTGCAGGACACGCATGGTTTTCATTTATGGATGGCTTTTCAGGATATAATCAGATAAAAATGAATCCTGAAGACATGGAAAAAACAACATTTGTAACCATGTGGGGCAAATTCTGTTATAAAGTGATTCCATTTGGATTGAAAAATGCAGGGGCAACGTATCAAAGAGCCATGGTAACTTTGTTTCATGACATGATGCACAAAGAGATTGAAGTATATGTAGATGACATGATTGCCAAATCCCGAACTGAAGAAGAACATATTCAAAATCTGAGAAAGCTTTTCCAGAGATTGAGGAAATATCAATTAAAGCTCAACCCCGCAAAATGCACTTTCGGGGTAACTTCTGGAAAACTTTTGGGATTTGTGGTCAGTAAAAAATGAATCGAGATTGATCCAGATAAAGTAAAAGCAATTCAAGATCTTCCACCACCCAATACAAAAAAAGAAGTTCGAGGCTTTTTGGGAAGATTAAATTATATATCTCGGTTCATTTCTCAATTAACTGACAAATGTGATCCAGTGTTTAAATTACTTTGAAAGAATAATCCTGAAGTCTGGAATGAAGAATGTAAAGAAACTTTGGATATTATTAAGAAATATTTATCCAATGCCCCCATTTTAGTATCACCAATGCCTGATAAACCGTTAATTCTCTACTTGACGGTCTTCGAAAATTCGATGGGATGTGTACTAGGACAGCATGATGAATCTGGAAGGAAAGAAAAAGCTATTTATTATCTGAGCAAGAAATTTACTGATTGTGAAATTTGATATCCACCAATACAAAAATTATGTTGTGCCTTGGTGTGGGCTACTCGAAGACTCAGACAATATATGTTATACCATACTACTTGGTTGATATCCAAACTTGATCCTTTAAAATTCTTAATGGAATCACCAGCTTTGACAGGCAGAATGGCTAGATGGCAAATGTTATTATCTGAATTTGATATTGTATATGTCAACCAAAAAGCGATAAAAGGAAGTGTCATAGCTGATTTTCTGGCCAGTCGTGTATCAAATGATTATCAACCTTTGAGTTTCAATTTTCCCGATGAAGATTTGTTGTTCATATCCATGAATGAAGAAGTCAAAACAAATGATGCATCTGCATCTTGGAAGCTTTACTTTGACGGAGCATCCAATGCTTTGGGACGAGGAATCGGGGCAGTGTTAATTTCTCCAGAAAATGTTTATTATCCCTTTACAAGTAGACTAGAGTTCTTTTGCACCAATAACATGGCGGAATACGAAGCTTGTGCTATGGGATTGAAAGCAGCTATAGAAAGAAAAATCAAATGTCTCAAAATATATGGAGATTCATCTTTAGTGGTGTATCAATTACGAGGAGAATGGGAAACAAAAGATCCCAAATTGTTGGAATACCGAAATTTTACCCTCGAATTAGTGAAAGAATTTGAGAAAGTCACCTTCAATTATCTCCCTCGAGAAGAAAACCAAATGGCAGATGCTTTGGCTACATTAGCTGCTATGTTTCAAGCAACTAAGAAAGTTGATATGATGCCAATCAAAATGCAAGTATATGAAATTCCTGCACATTGTTATAGTGTGGAAGAAGAGGTAGATGGTAAACCCTGGTATCATGATATCCTGCAATATATCAAAAATCAAAGTTATCCACCAAATGCATCGAAAATTGATAAAAGAACCTTGAGAAGAATGGTTGCTGGATATTTTCTTGATGGAGAGATTATGTATAGAAGAAGCAATGATCAAATGCTATTGAGATGTTTAAATACCAACGAAGCTCGAAGCATCATTGAAGAAGTACACAGTGGAATATGTGGAACACATGCAAATGGTCTTTCCATGGCCAGAAAAATAATGAGATATGGATACTATTGGGCTACCATGTACACAGATTGCATTGATTATGCAAGGAAATGTCATAAATGCCAGATATATGCAGACAAGATTCATGTACCCCCATCTCCTTTACATGTAATGACAGCACCCTGGCCATTTTCTATGTGGGGAATAGATGTCATTGGAGCAATCACACCAAAAGCATCGAATGGACATTGCTTCATCCTTGTGGCAATTGATTATTTTACCAAATGGGTTGAAGTTGCTTCATATACCAATATTAAGAGATCCACAGTCTGCAAATTCATAAAGAAAGAGATAGTTTGCCGGTATAGCCCACCAGAAAGGATCATTACAGATAATGCTCTGAACCTGAACAATAAAATGATGACCGAACTTTGTGCACAGTTTAAGATCAAACATGCAAACTCAGTGGCATATCGTCCAAAGATGAATGGGGCAGTTGAAGCAGCAAATAAGAACATCAAGAGAATCATTACAAAGACCACTGAAACTTACAAAGATTGGCACGAGAAGTTACCTTTTGCTTTATATGCATACCGAACTACTGTTCGAACATCTACTGGGGCAACACCGTTTTCTTTAGTCTACGGGATGGAAGCAGTCTTACCAATTGAAGTTGAGATTCCATCGCTTCGAATATTGAGAGAAACAAAATTGGATGAATCTGAATGGATCCAAGCTAGAGTTCATCAATTGAACCTGGTTGAGGAGAAAAGATTGAAAGCTATTTGTCATGGACAGATGTATCAAAAAACGGATGATGAAGTCTCATGACAAAAAAAGTACATCCAAGAGAGTTCCAAGAGGGTGATCTAGTATTAAAAAAGATCTTGCCTATACATAAAGATTTCCGTGGGAAATGGATGCCTAATTGGGAAGGGCCATACGTTGTAAAAAAGGCCTTTTCCGGAGGAGCATTGATCTTGGCAGAAATGGATGGAAAAATTCTGAGAAATCCAATAAACTCGGATTCTGTCAAGAAATATTATGCTTGAAGAAAAAAAAAGAAAACAAAAAGAAGAAAGAAAAAAAAAGAAAAAGGGGGGTCAAGGTGAAAACCCGCAAAGGGCATCTTGTAACCAAAGGAAGGATTTGAGTTGAAAACCTGAAAAGGCGGCTCAAATGCAGGTTGATATTAGGCATCTGGCAATTGAACCCTCTTAAGATTTTGACAGTTTGGGAGAAACTTCACATCTACAAGCATTTTGACAACGTTTGAGATCCTCCAGACAAAAGCTTACATCATTTCTCTAAATTGTGTCAACTTGATTAATTTAGAAATACTTATGCTAATAATTTGTTGAGACATTTGAATTTTTATCATTCTTATGCTTGCCATAACTTTGAATACAATTCTATCTATTTCAAGTTCAATTTATTTGAGATTCAAATTTATTTTCGAAAATTCAATTTATTCTTCTATGAATTAACATAATTTTGAAATAAGTTAAAGATTTCTGAATATCACTTTATGTTAATACTTTTAAATGCATGGAATACAAAGTAAACCAATCATCATCATCATAAATCCATGAACAAGTCATTATTTGCACTATGGATATAAAGGGTAACATTGGTTACAGTATTTCAAAAGTTGAAGATGACCAGTTTTACTGTTAACTAAATCGTTCCATGATTTGAAAAGAATGGGATGTATTGGAACAGCAGAAGAGACAGCTGTCGTGGCAGTCATTGCAAGAAAATGCACTAACAAAAATCTTCTAGTTCATCATGATGATGTTTATTTCTTCCAGTAAGGTTGTTACGCTGGATGACACCGACAACAAGGTCGAATCCGCCAAATCTATTCATCAATTGCTCCAACCGATCATCATTCAGTTCTTGCACATCTGTTTTCAAAGATATACTAAGACAGTAGAAGGCGACCTCTGCAGCACTGATTCCA
This sequence comes from Hibiscus syriacus, assembly GCF_006381635.1. Classification (NCBI taxonomy): domain Eukaryota; kingdom Viridiplantae; phylum Streptophyta; class Magnoliopsida; order Malvales; family Malvaceae; genus Hibiscus; species Hibiscus syriacus. The sequence goes on from NW_024062592.1 coordinate 164,325, forward strand.
GCAAAAAGAAACAAGACATTGATACCACCATGGAACATGTCTCTATACAGATTATTGTGTATGGTTTTTAGAGAAACCTAGAAGCATTTCCACCTCATCAGATCCAAGTGGAGCAACTTTATTCCTTCCAACCCATACTAGATTCCATTTTCAGCACTCATCAAGAACATACTTCTGGACTCTCGAATGTGGCTCTTTGTCATAAGCTTCAAGAGCCTTACAAATCCTTTCTGTCAATTTGGCACTTCCTGTACATGTTTATAAACAGTTCAACTTTGTTCTTGGATTCCAAGAAGGCCATCATTTCTTTGTCAATGGAAAAGCATCAGCACATGGAGGAAGCAGAATAAGAGAAAATATGTTCTTAATTGGCAGAATTATGAATATAGCCCTTTTCAGTGTAGTAGCATGAAAATGCTTCGAATCTACAAATTCTGGCTTTACATCGAATAAGTACTGTGATATCCCAGTCCAAACATTAACTGGAACAAATGCCATGTGCTCATAGCATCTTCTGGAAGTGTTCTTTGAGTTATATGATCTGGTTTGGTAAAATCAATCATTGAATTTGGAAGAATAATGTGCTCATAGCATCTTCTAGAAGTGGTCTTTGAGTTATCTGATCTGGTTTGGTAAAACCAATCATTGAATTTGGAAGAGGAATGTGCTCATAGCATCTTCTGGAAGTGTTCTTTGAGTTATCTGATCTGGTTTGGTAAAACCAATCATTGAATTTGAAAGATAAATGTGCTAATAGCATCTTCTGGAAGTGTTCTTTGAGTTATCTGATCTGGTTTGATATGAAACCACAGAACCAATCATCAAATTTGAAAGATGAATTTGCTCATAGTAGAAATAAGGAGACTCAATAGCATCTTCTGGAAGTGTTCTTTGAGTTATCTGATCTGGTTTGGTATGAAACCACAGAATCAATCATTGGATTTGAAAGATGAATTTGCTCATAGTAGAAATAAGGAGACTCAATAGCATCTTCTGGAAGTGTTCTTTGAGTTATCTGATCTGGTTTGGTAGGAACTACAGAACCAATCATTGGAATTAAAAGATGAACTGCATGATCGTCTTCATTAAGAAGCTTCTTTTCAAGCTTCTTCTGTTTATTCTTTTCCAAAAATCATAGCCCGAATTTCGCCTTTTCTTGTAATGGGGATCATCGCATAATGGCTTCCCATCTTTTACCGGAAGAAATGTGTCAGTAACCCTAGCCATTTGAGCAGTACATATAAAATTTATCAATTCTGCAATTGATGAATCTGGACCACATTTCTCCAGGGCTATTGAAGCTTCAACCTCTGAGAATTCCATTTTTGTCAAGTATAACAGTTTATTCTCCTCATCAGAATCAGAATTCAAGATTTCTCGATATTAAAAGAACTATCGATATCTGTGAAATCATCTGAAAAGGTCACTTCATAATCAGATGAGTTGTTATCAGAATCAACATGTTGCATGAATGCAAGCTTTTCAAGAGCCTATACTAGTGAGTTTTATTCTCAAGAGGTTTTGTGACATTATATCTACATTTGTCAAAAATGATAGATTATCTGATTTGTAGAAGAAAGATCTATTAGGTTTCTACAACTGAAGAAACACTCAGTTCACCAATCTGAAATCAAATAACTTAACATTCATGCATCATATTTAAGTATTTGCAAAAATAGGTGCATTTTCATTCATTTTTATCCATGTTGAATTTTTAACAGGAATTTCAAAGATTTTAGCAAAGATTTTAAATCCATAACAATGGATCAACATTTCCAGAGAAAGTTCATAATGAGAAGAACTCATCTGAAGAAGGAAGAAGAAGTTCATAATGAGAAGAATTTGTTCAACCTTTTGCCTGAATTCATCACTTGGTGGATCAGCTTTTCCAGAGAAAGTTCATAATGAGAAGAACTCATCTGAAGAAGGAAGAAGAAGTTCATAATGAGAAGAACTTGTTCAACCTTTTGCCTGAATTCATCAATTGATGGATCAGCCTTTCCAGAAAAAGTTCATAATGAGAAGAACTCATCTGAAGAAGGAAGAAGAAGTTCATAATGAGAAGAATTTGTTCAACCTTTTGTTTAAATTCATCAATTGATGGATTAACATTGCCAGATAGAGTTCATAATCAGAAGAACTCGTCATCTGAAGAAGAAGAGTTCATAATTAGAAGAATTCGTCATCTGAAGAATGAAGAATAAGTTCATAATGAGAAGAATTTGTTCAACCTTTTGTTTAAATTCATCATTTGATGTATTAACATTGCCAGGTAGAGTTCATAATGAGAAAAACTCATCTGAAGAAAAAGAAGTTCATAATGAGAAGAACTCATCTGAAGAAGAAGAAGTTCACAATGAGAAGAGCTTGTTCAACCTTTTGCATAATTCTATCACAGAAGTAGATAGATTAGCATCAACCTTTCCAGAGAAAGCTCATAATGAGAAAAACTCATCTGAAAAAGAAAGAAAAAGCTCATAATGAGAAGAGCTTATTTAATCTTTTGAATGACTCTATCACAGAAGAAAATAGGTCAACATCATCCCCAGCAGAAAGTTCATAATGAGAAGAATTCATCTGAAGAAAGAGAAGAATTTATTCAACATCTCTATCTAATGGTGTAAAAATAAAATTTTTCGGCCACCTTATGCGGTGGCCGGCGGTGAGGGTCACGGCGGCAGATGGTTGCCGTCCGTGACCGGCTTCCCTCCGGTGAGGGAAGCTAGAGAGAAGGGAGAGCGTTTTCATTCTCTCTTAGTTAGAGAGAGAATGAAAAATGGAGAATGAGAGAGCTGGCCCGAAGGGCCAGCCGTTTCTGGCTTTAAATAGCCCTTCCCGAACGACGTCGTTTCGGGGAGGGCTATTTGTGTAATTATTAATAGTTAAATCCTTTCCGCAGTCATCCTAGTTTATAAACTTTCCATTTTAGTCACTAAATCGAGTTTATAATCCTTTTAATTCGGTTCTTTAATTTCAATTTTATTTATTTTAGTCCTTTATATTAAAATAATATATAGGGTAAATAACAGATTTAGTCCTATAATTTTAATAATTAATATTTTAATCTGAATAGTATGTTTTAATTTATTTTATTCTAATATCCGAATTTTATATAGTTTTTATTTTAGTCACTAAATTAATAGATAAGAAAATAGCATGTTTAATCCCTATAATTTTGATTAATATTGAATTAGGTTTTAATTTTAATTTAATATAATTTAGTCATATTTTAAGTATTTTTATTTATTTTATTGCTTTTAAATATATAGTTCTAATTGTATTTTTATTATTTTAATTTTACTTGTTTATATTTTAAATATTTTTATTATTATTATGTAGTCATTAATATATATATAATAAATAAATATTTTTTTTAAATAAATTATTTTTAACATTTATTTTTCAATATCGAAGAAAAGGGCAGTCTTAATACAACTGGATGTCATATTCTGGTATTTTAAAATTAAATATTATAAAAAATTATTATTTAATTTTATTCAAATTAATATTTATTAATATCAAAGAAAAGAGCTGTCTTAAGGCACCTAGAAGTCCTTTTCCGATATTTTTAAATATTTTTTTTATATAATTTTGAAATAATAGGATTATAAATTAAATATATTTTGAATTTTTAATAATAGAGACAATTTATAATTAAAAAGTACCAATTTTGGGCGTTGTAGGGGTGCTAATCTTTCCCTAAACGTAACCGACCACGAATCCCTTTTTATTATTAAAAAGAACGAATTTTTGGTTATAAACGCAGATCAGTTCATTTTTTTAATTGATGTTTTCTTAAATCTCTTTTAAAAAAAATAATAATTTTTAGGTATTCGACCTACCTGACCCAAAAGGCCGATGGCGACTCCCAAATTATTTTCAAAAACCATTTATTCACATCAATTTTTCCGCCAAATAAATATTTCGTGCCCGGACGAAAACCGGTTACGACACTAACCTTATGGCCAGAACTTAGACAAAACTCATTTAGGATGTTTTGGATCACTTCTACTTGTTTTAAGGATGCCTCGGCTAGAAGTAATAGGTCGTCCGCAAAGAATAAATGTGATAGTTTCGGACCATCTCTGGATAACTTTATTAGGTTCCATTCTCTCTTTGATATAGCTCGATGGACTGACTGTGCAAGTCTCTCCATGCAGAGCACAAATAAGTATGGGGATAGCGGACAACCTTGTCATATACCACGTGTGAGTTTGAACGAGTCTGTTTTCGCTCCATTCCATATGATTTGGGTGGATCACTTCTTGTGCAATTATAATGTTGTCTGTAATATTTCATCCTGGAACGAAACTTGATTGGCCCTCGGAAATCCATTTGTTAAGGAAAGGCTTTAGACGATTGGAGATGATTTTTGAGACCGTTTTGTAAAGCACTGTGCAGAGGCTTATTGGCCGGAATTGGGATAAATTTTCTGGTGTTGTGATTTCCGGGATAAGAATAAGGAGGGTTCGGTTTAAGTCCTCTCGTATTTTACCTTGTTCGAAGCATTCATGAATAAGTCTGCAAACACTCTACCAACTATATCCCAATTTTTTTTTATAGAAATATGCCTGATATCCTTCCGCACCTGGTGATTTTGCTGGGTTCATTCCAAATATTGCTGATCTGATTTCCTCATCGGTTATCTTTGCTGGTAATTCTCTTAGCGAGATGTCATCTGGCTTCTACAATTATTCATCCAAATTGTATAAATTCCCTGTACTCCTCTCGCTTGTGAAAAGTTGTGAGTAAAAGTCCACTGCCATTTGTTGGAGAGTATTTTGGTCTGTGATGATCCACTCCTTATTGTCCGTTTGCAGTGCTAAAATTGAATGTCCTTTTCCTGCTTTTTGCGCATGCATGGAAATAGCGTGTATAGCGGTCTCCGAATGTAGTCCAGTTGCGTCGTGATTTTTGCCACCAGATGTTTTCTTCGTATTCTAGGACTGATTCTAGTTAGTCAAATTTCCAGATCTGATAAATAGGCTGAGGATCTATATTGTAGTACTCTGTCTATTACCCGAATCCTAGCCAGCAACTCTCGTTTTCTTTTCCCTATCGATCCAAAAACTGATTGGTTCCATTCCTCTAGTTTAGGCATTAGATTTTTGGTATTTTATGCTATATCTTTGTCGTTGTCCCAATGTGCTTAGAGGAATTCCTTGAAATTTGGATGCTCTTGCCATGCAAACACAAATCTGAATGGTTTGGTTCTCTTAGTCTGTAGTTCCATTGATGTTTGCATGAGTAATAGACAATGGTCCGATCCAAGTCGGTCTAGGTGGTAGACTAGGGAGTTTGGGTAGGCTTCCAACCAATAAGAATTTACTAAGCATCGATCTAGACGTTGTCGTACGGATCCTCTGGCCCAAGTGAAACGTGAACCGCAAAAACCCAAGTCGATTAATCTAGTATCAAATACGAAATTGATGAATCCGTTACTAGTTCCTGTTCTGCCGGCTACTCCACCATTGCGTTCATCCGGACGTTGAAATTGCCTCCGAATAACCATGGTATACCAGGATCTAACCTTTCTTGCTGGTTCCATAGGTGTTTGCGGATCGATATTTTTGGACTAGCATAGGTTGCCGTGACATAAGTATCAATCGGTAGTTTCGGGACCTTTAACCAACATGTGGATGAATTGATCTGAAACCTTTAGGATCTCTATTGATATTTAGCTTCGCCAGAGGATCCAGAGTCCTACGCTAAATCCTTGCGCTTCAACTCTGAATGAGTTTGGGAATCCCAATATTTTAATGATGCTGTCAGCTCTCAAATAAAGCTGCCATTATCGGGTTGTAGTCTGCTATAAGTTTCTTGAAAAATCTATGATATGAAGGGCTATCGACACCCTGACAATTTCAAAATAAGCACTTAAACGTGACTTAAATTGTGGTTTGGTAGAGAACACTCCGGTGTTCCTTCAGAAACTTGAGAGCTCTGTATCAACTGCCGTGCGTTTTGCTGGATTATTTCTGCTTGTTCTTTTGTGATCGGTGATGCTGTGGGTAGAGTAGTAGTCTCATTCAAGTTATTCCCCATGTCGGCTCCAATTTGGCATAATTTGTTTGAAGCTGATTTCACTCATTAATTGAGTAGTGGTTTTGTGGGGGGCTTTGTACTGGGGTTGTTTTTTCACTTGGACACCCTCTGAGTTATTGTTTTTCCATGCTTTCGACTGTCTTGGTTTCCCTGAAATAATGCGTTCTCTTAGTGGTTGATTTCCTATGTTGCTCTTCTTGGATGGTTATCGCTAGGTGTGAGTCTCCTTTTATGTTTGACTTTTGGATTACTACTCATGGTACTTGACCAGCAACAAGAGGTTCAACTTGGAATTTGCATCCCAATTCCTCGGCATGTACCATATCTGTGTTCACATTTGTTCTCGACGATTCTACTTCCATCGGTAAGTAGTCACTTACACTTCATTTGTATGGTGGTTCTGGGTGAATACATCCTTATTTTTATGATGGTCTTTTCCATGTGTTTTGTCCTTGTTCATTCCAGTTATCTTTATAGATTGGTGTGCCTTTGCCATTACCTTTTTGTTACTTGGTTCTTCTACGTTGGTTGGTCCTTTAGATGAGGGTTCTCCGCCTCTAACACGTCGGATAGGATTGCAAAGCGGGATGAGGAATTCTGGATTGTTTTCCCCCTCGGTTCACGTCTAGTCTCCTGACTCTTCCGGTTCATTCGAAGTTGGTCCGTCACTACCATCCAAGGTTTGTAGAGTTCATCTTCATGTTTGTTCGGGTTGTTTCATTCTTGAGTATGCATTACTTCAAGATTTTCTTTGGTGTTGGATTGGTATCCACACATCTCCTTGGAGTAGCCATAAATACCATAATGGTAGCAGATGTTTTTAGGCCTTCATATTCCAGCTTTTGGACAAATCCATCGATACCTATGCATGGCAATTGAGGTTAATTTAGATCAACAGCAACAGCTAATCTTGCAAACTTCCCTCGTTCGCCTGCTTTGGTTTTATAGTCCACTTTGATTACCTTGCCGATTTCATAAGCTATCAATCCAAAAAATACCTTAGGATAATATCTGTATGGGAGGCCTGGGAGTCTGATCCAAACCATGACTTGAGATGGATGAGATTCTGATGTTGTAAAACTACGGCTCCATGGCTGAACTGTTAGGTAACTACCAAAAATTACCCACGGTTCTTCTGTCAGGACTTTCTCATAGTCGTTGTCAGTCTCGAATTTTATTAGGAAGTAATCGTTATCCAGGTCTACTAGTTGAATACATCCTTGGGGTTGCCATAAGACTTGGATCTTGTTCCATAGTGCTCTGTATCCTATGGTTTTGCCTAGCAAACGAATAATTATAGTTTGCCTCATGTTTTGATCGATTGAATCGTGGATTCTGTTTGAGAACTTGATTACAGGATATGGTCCGCTTCTATCGATTTCTACATCACCTTCCTGGATGGTTACGTCCTCTTCCATTAATTCCGTTAGGTGGTTAGAGTTCGTCCTTAGCGTTGCCGCATAAGTTCTTTGCACCACCACTTCACCGGTTTTGTGCATGGTCTCTGTTGTCTCCTTGCGTGCTTCTCCTACTCTGGGTATTACCGTATTTGTTTGTTCGCTCGATAACGAGTAGACAAGGTCAGTTTTAGAATTCTTGAGATAATCTGAAATTGGTTCCTCCGCTGGTCTTCCTTGTGACATCTCCATCAAGGGCGGATTCCGCCAACTTGTATCAGGCGGTTCTTCAGAGATGGTGACTACCGTCTCCAGCAGCGTGAGAGTATCCATGCAAACCCTAAGTTTTGCGAGAGAATCCGGACTTTGCGGAGCTTTTCTTAATATAACATGTCACTCATTATTAAATATTAATTGTATAAGATTTAATTAACAAAATTTAAATAATTAAATGATTTAATTAAAAAAAATTAAAAAATCCACGATCAAGTTTAAATTTCTGTAATTAAATGTTCATAAATATAATTAAAAGATGAAGCAAATGGTTATATTTTATCGGGAAAACAAATATTTTTGTGGGTGGATAATACACGAGATAATTTCTGAATCTCAATTGAATTTTTTTATGTTTAATTTTTAGATTAAAATTAATCCACTCAGTGTATTTTTAAATTTAGATACTAATTTATTTTCCAAATATAAATAAATAATTAGAACGGAGGAAATAAGCCCAAACTTAATAAAGGATTTCCTTAATTAAACACAAAAGCTATAAAATCAAATACCAAAGCGCAAAGATTTCCATTAACGTAAATACTAACATTTCCTGATTGGTACATACGCAATTTCTCTCATCACACACGATTTTCCCACACTTTCTCTTTCTTTCCCGGGAAAACAAGAAACAAACAAGACAACATGAGGGCAGAGAAGAAGCTGATCCAGGCCGTAACAATGTGGGTGAGACGACAACCGCCCAAGGTGAAGGCTCTCTTAGCGGTGGTATCGGGGTTGTCGGCGCTCATTTTTCTCCGATTTATCGTGCATGACCACGACAATCTCTTCGTCGCCGCCGAGTCTGTTCACTCCCTCGGAATTTCTGTCCTCGTCTTTAAACTCACAAAAGAGAAGACTTGTGCTGGTACCCCCCCACACACACACAAAATGCTTTAATTTTCATCGTTTGATAAGAAAGTTTCAGATTTAATACATGATGCATGGATGTCTCTTCATTATTATTGAAACACATATGGATACGAACAAGAAGGATCCTCTAAATTTATGAAAAGATTTGGGAAAAAATCTAATTATATCCATTAACATGGATAAAATGTTTCTAGTATGGCATCATATCAATTTACAATGAAGGATTTCTTTTCGATGCAAAGGGAAAGGGATCCCTTATTCCCTTTATTGATTGTTTCGCCAGTTCGATGATTTTATGAGTTTGGTACTTTGCTAATTCTTATGTTTGAATTAAATATGCTATTTTTACGGTTTTGCCAATTGCATGTATGACCAGAATGTTTGATACTTCGATTAATGAATGAAATATGCGGTATCTGTTTTAATCTTTTTCATGTGATTATATCAATTAATGATGGTATGATATATTCTTGATTATTTTCTTATGTTTTCACTGAAGTGTCGAAATTCTTTATCGGCGAAGATACCGGACTTACTTGATTCGGAAATGTTTTGAACGTTGTCAGGACTATCACTGAAATCCCAAGAATTAACAGCTATATTTTTAGCTGTTAGGCTGTACTGTAGCTTTGTCATGGAATATGATATACACACCGTACTCGATTTATCGACATTGGCTACGACCCTGTGGTTATTTACATGATCCGTTTCAAACTGAAGTCCAGCTACATGGAAGACAAGGACAACTTCGCTAATTCCTATGTTGTATGTCTCCATCGGTCATATTTTCTTTTCTTCATTTTCTACTTTTTTGCTTCCCGCTAGAAATCTATATCTGTTATGAGCTTTCATTTGTCTTCAACCGTTCTTCATGCTGTTTGCTTCAAATATGGTTGTGAAAGTCGTGTTTTGCTTCAACTTTCCCGGTTTGATTCAATAGATAGCATCATATAATCAGTTGAGCCAACACAATTAAAGGTGTTACCTTTTGTGTTGTTACACATGGACTCGAATAAACTGCAGAATTATCAACTTTGTTGCTCAAATGGATTCTTCTTCTGAACACATTCTAGAAGTCATAACCTGGAATTTGGACGCAGGTTATGCCTTGTGCTGTACTAGCTCTGTGTATTCATCCATCAACTTCTCATAATCTTGTGAACCGGATTCTCTGGGCATTCTGTGTATATCTGGAAGCGATCTCAGTTTTACCTCAGTTGCAAGTGATGCAAAATACTAAGGTATGGATTTACTTAAATAATAGATTCAATTTAGAAGGTTTATACGAGTCCTTCTGTAACTCGTCTTCTTGTGCATGCAGATTGTTGAGCCTTTCACTGCTCATTATGTATTTGCATTGGGTGTTGCAAGGTTCCTCAGCTGTGCCCACTGGGTTCTCCAGGTTAGATCTTTTGATGAGAAGTCGTACGTGGCTGGTTTTGGTTAAATTGTTATTGATGTTTAGCAATGCGAAATCTAGACCCACTTTGAGTACTTTTTTTGTAAAATTTATCCACTTAGGAAATAATAGGCAGCTTGAGCATGCTTGATGTATGGTCCTGAAGTTCGAACTGGATGCCATTTTGTCTGTCAGCTTATTGCTTCTAAATGTCAATCAATGATATTGGGTGTTAGCATAAGCTATGTTACTCGAACTCTAGAGTGCTCGTGTCGGATACGGTTATGCATTTGACACAGGTACTTCTAGAAAAAATGAAGAATCCAGGCAACATTGAACATAAGCATGTTGGGGTGAAACCTTTGTATGATGACGGTGGTTGTGGGAAGTGTTATTTTGATTTATTATAACGGTGATTGATTGCATTAAGATATTAATTCATTTCTCTACGACTTTCAACAGGTTTTAGACAGCAGCGGACGCTTGCTGGTAGCCCTAGGCTATGGATTGTGGCCTTCTATGGTTCTTATATCCGAAATCGTCCAAACTTTCATTTTAGCAGACTTCTGTTACTATTATATCAAGAGGTCTGTTACAACCTTTATAGTATATGGTACAAGCTAAACATCATTAATGTTTACTTATAGAATCATTTGTGGGCAGTGTATTCGGAGGCCAGCTTGTCCTCCGTCTTCCCTCTGGAGTGGTATAAGCTAAGTTCCCATTTTCTGGTTGTCGACGAGCTTGCTGACTGAAAGAAGTATAAATTGGTTACAAAAAGTGTCAAGTTGTCCTTGTTTAAGTTCTTGTTTTTCGGCTCTCGACACATTTCTTTCGACTCGATATCAGTGGATTGTATACTTTGATGGCTGAAACTTTTGGATTGTTATTTATATGTAAGAGATTTCATAGAAGAGTTAATTTTTTGTGTGAAATGCTTAAATTATTAGAATAAGCTGGGACAGATGAATTCAGGCCACCCATGTTAGAATCTAAGCATTTTACCTATTCAGGCTTTAGATTATGTAGAAAAAAAAAATCATTTTATGTAAAAATAAATTGTAAAATTCTATAAAACGCATAATCATAGGTGGATATGTATATAAATTTTTATTAATCTCTGTTTGATTTAATAAAATATTATAATTTTATTCAAAACACCGTACTGACCAAACTATAAATTGTTGTTGTTTTGATCTTTAAATAACACTCATCTCATCCATGTTCGCATCCTATGGATGTAAGGATTATAAGTTCTATTGTCACACGTATATATTTCAGACTGAGAGACTGATAACAGGACAAAATTAATCAAAGTTCAGGCAAGCACTTTCCGCAGATGAAATCGACAATTTGAGCAACTGCTTCATTGAGGGCAGCGGTCACTGCAGCCAAATTCTGCAGGAATTCCTCAGCAGTCGGTTTTTCACCGTCGACTATATCCGTCACCGCTTTAACAAATATTGCAGGAACTTTCAAAAGATCTGCAACATAAGCTACAGCTGCTCCCTGAAACAAAATAACAGGAGAAAAAAATGAGGCAGCAAACTTCGCCGTTTTGAAGTACAAAAAGCGTCTCTTTCGAGTTAGCATGTGCGGTTTCACAAGGGTGATGTGATCCATTTTTGAGATTTCTCTATTAACAGATGGGGTGTTCCGGTAATTACCTCCATATCTTTGACGGTAGCATCATTTGCTGCGATTGACTCTTCATCCCGAGGGGTCATATCCAATGAATCGCCCGTGGATAATTTGCCGGCCTGAAACAGAGAAAAGTATAATGGAAATTGCCCTTGTTGTGTCCCTTAACAAAGAAAATGTAGGTGCAAACATTTCATTCGCTAATGAGGCATCTAGGAATGATAAACAATAGTCTTGACCGACCAACAAGCAATTCTAAGGGAAAGATATGTAGATTGAAAGAAATGAAAAGGGATTTTAGAAGCTCAATGTTAGCAGAAAATACAGAAGTTCAAAACATGGACGACAAACCAGCTCACTCGCCGGACAAAGAGGAAAACAAACAAAATAATTTTACCTTCAAATTAAGTGCTTTCAAGAGATTCGGTGTTGAGAAGGTCTGCCGCGAACCAATGCCAAATAGATCAAAAACCTATGGAAGAAACAAAAATTAGTTACTGATAAATCATTAAATATCACGAACAAGAACTGGAAATAAAACTGCTCAGCAATGCACAAACTAGGTTCATGATGACATTAGAAAATGTGTGATCCGGTGTTGTCAGCCTTCACAAATCATTGAATGAGAAGTAAATTCATCGAAGAGTAAGAAATCATCGAAGAGTAAGGGCTGATATTACTCACTGGGATCGGTATTCTTCTATCGTGAAATGCAACATGAGATGCGAGAAAAACATCACCAATCCCTGCTCCCCTTGCCTGGAAGAATCCAAGAATAAATACACAAAATATTTAGCATAGAGATACAAAACAAAATCGATGTAAGCAACGTCTATCTAACAGAAATATAGCTAAGAATCATTGGTACTGTGACCTTAAAACCACCGGCAGTGCCTGCATTTATGATCAGGTCCGGCTGCAATGCCTGGATTGATGCATAGGTCACAAGAGAGGCAGAAACTGTGCCAACACTATCAACCCCTGTAAAGAATTAATCACACACTTTAACAAAATGGAATAGCGAATGGAAGAAGCTTCTGATTGTTGACATCTCCACTACCTACATGGTAGATGTAAGCATGTCTCGCGCAACTGACTCAGTTACTTGCCAATAAAGTTAAGCATTTTCCTGTAACTGATGCTACATTTGGAGTCTATGAATAAGATGCAAAGTTTCATAGCAATCTCTTTTTACAGTGTTATTCGAAAGAAAGTACATACCCAAGGTCAAATCTTTTCCAGGCCAAACTAGATTTATCGTAATGTCCTTGTATGTACCATGATAATGGACCCAAGGGACCCCTTCTGGAAACCTGCAACATTGCCAATATTGAATCTAAACCAAACACCAAATACACACACACTAAAGTATCGAAAATATCGATGATTAAAAGATTAACCCAATATCAAATTAATAGACTTTAAGGGCTTCCAAGAAACAAACTTTAACAAAAAATTAATGTAAATAGCAAAAGAGGAAGAGGAACTCACGGAGAGTGAGGGTTTTCAACCAGCTGGAACTTATTCACCACCGGCAAAGCTTCTGTTTGCATAGCTGAATTGAAAACATAAACCAAAACCCAATAAGCATCAAAATATAAATTAAACGTAAATATGGAAAACTAAAGAAAGATAGAAAGAGGGTTTTTTTACCAATGATGATAAGGATGGATGAAATTGGATGTTTTTCGACTTGAGCAACCATGGGATCCACTGAAGCATCCGATCCCTCACCATGAGGAGCCATAGTTGTTCCTTTGAAACCCTTTCCTTTATCTCTTTATCTCCCTTGCTTTGCCTTCGCCGTTGCCTTTGCCCTCACCATGGGATTCCTGGTATTTTGTTGACGATGCAACACCACTGGAAAATTTTCAGCCGTTGCTCGAATGGGGTCCGCGAGTGTTTCTTAATCTGATGGCCACACATGTGTGTTGATATTTTATTTAATCATTAGGTTTTATTAAGCCTAAATTACGCATTTAGTCCGCTCAAATTTTACTGTGATTCCATTTTGATTATCCAACTTTATTTTTTTTTATTTTGTCATCTAACTTTCTATATTTATTTTTTGGATAAAGTATACAAATGGTCCTCCAACTATAGGAGACTGTTATATTGAGTCCATTAACTATTAAAAGTTACAAAATAATCCCTATATTAATAGGAGTTGCTTTGTTGAGTCCTTGATTAATAAAAGTTATAAAATGACCATTCATTATGTTCCAAACTAGTCCTTTTACATTAAGAATTTGACGATCATATGAGCTTGATGTTAACATGCTGGTTGAGATATGATAGTCTTTTGAGATTATGAGATCGGATTTTACCATATCTCAATCAGCAAGTTAACATCTAACTGAGACTACCATCAAATTCTTAAAGGAAAATGATTACTTTAAAGCATAATGAATAGTCGGGTGATAATTTTATAACTTTTAATAGTCGAGGTATTCAACAAGTCAACTCCCTATAATTAGGAGATCATTTTATAACTTTTAATAATTAAGAAACTCAATAAAATAATATCATATAATCGATGAACTATTTATGTACTACACCCTTATTTTTTGGATCACTCTTCCATTATCTGTGTAATGAAAATATCAAAACGTTGTATGTTGGGTAGCTTTATATATGAAATTAATTTAATATTTTAATGTTTTTTTCATGGCTGAAATTCTTTTCTTCCATTAAATTATTGTTTACAATGTAATTAATATTAAAATCGATCTTTCGCTGGTCTAATCTATAATCTTTATTATTCAATCATCAAAAAATTTAAAAATATTATTTTCGTCCTTCTCAACTTTTTTATTGTTCGGATTTTAAAAAAAATACCAAACATTAATGAATAAAAAAAGATTTCAAAATTTCTTTTAATTTTAAAATGGTTTTTATTTGTAGAATAACAAAATTTTCACGCTTTATCAAAAGTGAAAAAAAATACAAAACTTTTACTTTAAACTCAAAACATTGTCTTAATCTGCAGATTTCGGCTTAACTCCAACAATCTAGGACCCTCCAATATTTCACACGTGGTCATGTTTCTGGTATCCTTTTTTTCTGTTTCTTTATCGTTTTAAATAATTTAAATTCCGAAAAGAATCGAATTTGACAAAATCCGAACCCAAAACCAATTTAATTTTGACTTTGGGGCTGAAAAAGGCTGTGAAAAGTCTTGCTTTCTCTGTGTTTGCATGCATAAGTTATGGTAATACACATCATTAGCACAACACACACCACTGAACTGCACATAAATCAACTTAATCTACTGGAAGTTCACTTAAAATTAACCAAAATTTATTGTCCCTCCTTATTTTGTCACCCCTGATACATATATAGAGAGAGATGTCTCCGGTATGCAACTAGGATGATGGCTGCAGCAGCGACGATGACGATGCAAGGGGTTCATGAACAACGGAATTCGAAGATATCGAGATGGGATTGCCCTCTAACTGCAGCATGATGCTCCCCAAGATCTCTGTCAATAGTTTCTTGAACTCGTCTTCTTTAACCATCTTCCAGTGGTTCGCATTTACCATGTCGAAAGCATCAGCAACAACCTTGTCGATCTGGAGAAATTTCAACAACTTTGGTTTAAGAGGAATGACATAGGCCTATAGTTGCAATTTTGCATGTTTGTATAACAGCCTATGTTAATCAACTTGGAGATGTATCCTGTATGTGCCAATATATATGTTGTTGCATTACCTGTTCGACTGCACCGATTGGAGGTAAACCGGCCGATGGAGCAACTACTTCGAGCACCGCTCGTAAATACTCTTTCGACATTTTGCTGTTGCGATCTTTTGGAACGTTGTTCAAAGCTATATTCAGTGACTGAAATTGCAAAAATGCATTCCTTGATAAGTCCAACATACACAGTACAGGGGAGACTACAAGAGGAGCAATGGAGCATATACCTTGTCTAGTTCAAACTTGTTGGATAGTAGTCTTTTAATGCCACTTCCATCGAAGGTGCTTTCGCTATGGGCGACGATTACCGGTTTCTCTTTGAGATTTTTGGCCACACGCTCTGCGACTTTCTTAAATGCTTCGAGGAATGTTTCTTGCGAGACAAGTTTCTCGACATCATTGTCATCCGACCATGATTGCAGAGCCGGTTCTATAATGTTGCTGATAACCTACACAAGCAAACACAAGCCATTTCTTAACATTACAGATTGAAGATTGAACTATATATCCATGTGGAAAGTAAATTACCCAAGAATCCGAACAGGGAGGCACGCCGTGATCGACAGTAAGTTTCTCGAAAGCGTTAACGATGCAATCCTGCAGCGATATGGCATCATCCGACACAATCTGTTGAAATATGGACACCATCTCTGCTTCATAACTCGGGCCATTAATGAACTCCGACAGGTCTTCGCCATCGATGCGGAGGATAACGATAGGGTCCCGCTTCAAACCAGCGGCCATGCCTAGTAAAATATCCGAAAGAACCTCTTTGAACACCGACTTGCTCACTCTTTCTTGCTTTCCTCGAGTGAATTCATTCAAAACCTGAAAGAAAACATATTTTCTTTAAAAACCCTGAACCCTGAACATGTAACATGTTAACATGCTTTAGCTTGTAGGTAAAAGAGAGAGAAACCTCTGAGTAAATATGGTCAGAATCAGGAGAAGAACCCTGAGCAGGCAAGCCAAGAGCAGCACCAATATCAGCAACGGCAGGCTGTAACTCTTTCACAGAGAGCTGACCATCGCTATCCTTATCGAGCTCATTGAACTTATGATCCACGAAACTGGTAAACACCTCCTTGTTCTCAACCAACTCCATTATATCCGAACCGTCTAGAATCTTTTCACTTTTCTTCTTTGGAAGGGTTCCTGCTGTTGACGTGCTTGTCTCCATTTATTTCTTTTGCCCTTTTTCTCTTCCTTTTCGGATCAAAAGCCACTGGTTTTTTTGTGAGTCATGTGATACATGGAAGACAAATGAGTTTACAAGGGAGCTCCCCCCCCCCCCGGGTTTTTTGTTGCGAGTCCCGTGAGTTAAACACGAGTTAGAAGTGATGAGAGAGGTTTAGGCTTTGGCCTTTGAGCTTTTGGGTGAGTTGCTCTTTGATTGTTTTCTGTTTGATTGTTTTCTGTGCTAGTGTATCTTTGGGCTACGCCTGTTTTACACGACACAGATTGAGGGGAAGTGTTCGTTTTACTTCGTGTTTGGTAACGTCGTTTTCTTTCTTTAATCGAAGTGAAGACGAGAGCTACAGGCATGTTTGGTTTCATTTTCATGGATACAACTTTTTAGTGGTTGCTTTATATCATATGTGCATATTTTATCCATTAATTAGTTGAGTGATCGCATCAATTAAGCAACAATGATAATAAAAGAATTATTATTATTATTTGAGATCTCAAATTCGAAGACTATGAATATTAAAAGTGTGAGTTTTCAATGTAAAAAAAGGTCAAGAGTTATCTTTAAATAAATATTATCTTTTATGTATCATAGATTAATAAAAAATTAATTTAGTAGTCAAGTCAATTTTATATGAGATTGAATTCGGTCTAAATTAATTCGTATAAAATATTTTTTTTTATACTTTTATAATATGATTTATATTTTATGAACGTGATCGTAATAGTAATAATATTTGATCTTATCATCAAACATAATCTAACAAGAGTAAAAGGGCAAAATGACATATAATAACAGGTTGAGTTTTTCATCAACCCGATCAGACTTGAGAAGCATACTCATTCCATATAAATTTGACTCAATCCTACTCGATCCAAGAAGTATATTCCCTTCACTAGAATCTAAGGGGTTGTTTGATAAAATAAAATGATTAAGTGTTGAATAACTCAATGGCTTGAATGATTCAAAGGCTCTGTATGAATTGACTCTGAATGTGACATGATGTTTGATAATGGTTCTGAATGTACAGTCTGAATTATGAATATTTTCATTTTTACCTTCATAATGATTTATTATATTATAAGATATGATTGTTTAATAAGACAACATGTGAAAAATAGGTATTATGGTAAAATATCGGGTGCTTAATGATTCAGAATGTATTTTAATGCTGAATCATTCAGCATAGTATTCATTCAGATGTGAGAATCAAACACGTTGAATATTGAACCGTTCATCATTCAGCGTTGAATGGCTCCATTCAGCGTTGAATGGTTCCATTCAGCAGTAAACAAACGACCCCTAAATTTTGAGATAAAAATCCACATATGATTTAACTCAACATAAATATATAGAAAACATTTCTATTCATTAAAATAAGATCTAATTAAAAGAAAAACTATATATAAAAAGAGTTATAGTAATTATTCTTAAATTTATAGAAAAATTATATTATTACTTCGAGTTAAGTCAAATAAAAAAATTATCTTAAACTTGAACTCAATCTCAATCTCTACAAAATCTTACCTGACTCAACCTAATATATATTTTTTAGCAGGAACTAATTGACATCGATAGTTAAGGGACTTATTATTTTCCCTAGAGGTCATAAATTCGTGTATTGACATGGATATGAACGTTCATAGTTAATTGATTTAGAGTATTTAAATCGATGTTACATTATATTTATCCCAAATATATTAAAAATAATAATAAATAAATATTTTTTTAAACGATGGTATCAAATTATATCAAAGTAAAATTTATCGAACTCAAATTAAATTATTTTCCTCATATAAACCCCAATAAATTTATGGATAGGACACGTGGGGTGATTAGGGAGCCTCCAAGAATAAAAGGAGAGCTTACGTTAGATAATCATTAACCGGCGACCCCAACGCACAATCGACCACCTTTTCGGCTTTACAGTTTCGTCAGTTTCTGGTTGTTCTTGTGATTTGACATTTGTAACTGCTTAACCTCTGGACAAGCCTAGAAGCAGACTCGATATTCTCACCTTTGTCTTTGTTATCTTTTGGACACAGATCACTCCTAAGAAGTTAGTAGTTTTTGGCATGGATTTGAGTCCTCTTTACCTACGGATGCTGTTGAATATGTCGGTAAATAATCTGCTGCATCAACTGCTCCTCGAACACGGACAAGCTGGAAGAAACTGGAAGATGCTGTTTCGACTGTGCTTGGTTCGGTAAGAGATGCTTTATCATATTCTCACGTTGTTGCCGCAAGTGATTCGTCAAATAGTAAGGCCTCAGTTTAAAGAAAAAGAAAAAATAAAAGAGAAAATAATCTTAGTGATCGAAAATGCCTTATAATATACAATTTTAATCAATTTTTTTAGATTTACAAAAATGACCAACAAATTCGCAACGGGAACTCCAATTTCGTAACCCAGTTTCTAAATTCGCAACGCGAATTTGTAAATCGCAACACAGAAGTCAAATTCACAACACAAAAGTCAAATTCGCAACGCGAATCTGTAAATCGCAACACAGAAGTCAAATTCGCAACGCGATAGTCAAATTCGCAACACTGAATTTCAAATTCGCAACACAAAAGTCAAATTCGCAACGCGAAAGTCAAATTCGTAAAGCGCGTTTATTTTCGCAACAAATTTTCGCAACACTGTTTACCTATATCGGTAATTAGCGTAGCGAATTTGAAAATCACGTTGCGAATTTGTAAATCGCGTTGTGATAGTACTATTTACCTATATCGGTAATTAGCGTTGCGAATTTGAAAATCTCGTTGCAAATTTGTAAATCGCGTTGTGATAGTATTGTTTACCTATATCGGTAATTAGCGTTGCGAATTTGTAAATCGCGTTGCGATATAAGTAATTAGCGTAGCGAATTTGAAAATCGCGTTGCGAATTTGTAAATCGCGTTGCGATAATACTGTTTACCTATATCGGTAAGTAGCGTTGCGAATTTGAAAATCTCGTTGCGAATTTGTAAATCGCGTTGCGATAGTACTGTTTACCTATATCAGTAAATAGCGTTACGAATTTGAAAATCTCGTTGTGAATTTGAAAATCGCGTTGAGATAGTACTGGTTACCTACATCGGTAAACAGCATTGCGATTTACATATTCGCGTTACGAATTTGGAAAATCGCGTTACGAATTTGAAAAATGGCGTTGCGATTTTGGAAACCCGCGTTGCGATTTACATATTTGCGTTCTGATTTTGAAACCTGTGTTGCGAAATTGGAGTTCTCGTTGTGAATTTGTTGGTCATTTTTCGCAAATCCAAAAAAAAGTTAGTTAAAAAAGTTGTCAATTCATCGTGATACATTTTCAAACTATAGGAATTGGAATTATTTAGAAAATAAAATAGAAACGGATATAGGATGAAACATTAAAAAATTAAATATAAATAGTGATTATTATGTTTTAGGAGATATAAATAGTGATTATTATGTTTTAGGAGACATGTCTCTACAAGCCTTTCGGTCTAAGTTATACATGGAATATGGTTGTAAAATCACGTAATCGTTCAGGTTTTAGTTAAATCCGGTCAAGTCAAGCCAAGCCTAATCGGATATATGTTTAGTCATATCAATTTATTAGTTTGACTCGAATCACGTCGGATTCATGTCAAATCAATTCGGGTCATTTTTTAGATTGATTTGACATCATATTCAGGTCGGGTTAATTGCAGTTTGGATCGATGTCATTTCAGGTTAAAACAGTTCAGGTCCGAAGCAGTTAAATACCATGTTAATTCAGGTTCGGATGTACTTTAGTTGGATATTGTTTAGATCAGGTCACATCATTGATAGACAAAATTCAAGTCGAATCTTACCGGATACGGATTGACTTCAGGTCGAGTCATTTTTGGGTTAATTATTTTTCGCCTTTCATGAATATCGAATTGTAATTTGTAATTTTATATGATTTAGAGTAAATTACAAAAAATAAAAATAATTATGGGTTTATTTTGATAGAAATATAATTTTAAAGAATAATTGAACAAACATGAAATTACAAACTGAAATTTAAATAAATTAAACAACGCGCAGGGATTAAATTGAAACAATTGTTAAATGTAAAGATGAAATTAATATCAAATTGGACTAAATTGCTTTAATTTTAAAAGTTGGTGAAGAAATGTTTATAGGGTTTAGAGATTGTGATATAATTTATAAGGTTTGAAATGAAGTTTATGATGTGATTTTCGGGGTTTGGAGTAAAATACAAAAATAGAAATAATTATGGGATAATTTCATATAAAAAATATACTTTTAAGGATTAAATTGATCAAACATGAAATTACAAAGTGAAATTTAAATAAATTAAAGAACATGAAGGGACCAAATTGAAACAATTGTAAAATGTAAAACTAAAATTAATATTAAAATAGACTAAATTGCATTCTTTTAAAAATTTGGTGAACAAAAGTTTATAGAGTTCAGAGATTATGATATAATTTATATGGGTTGGAGATTATGATATAATTTATAGGATTTGAAATAAAGTTTATGATGCGATTTATAGGGTTCGGAGTAAATTACAAAAATATAAATATTTTTGTGTCAATTTCGAATAAAAATATAATTTTAAGGACTAATAAGTAACAAATACATGATACATGCATTAAAGAAATAACTTATACATACATACATACATATTAATATATTACATAGATATATAAATACAACATGATATATGCATACATATATGCATACACCATACAGACATATCACACATTAATACGTACCGATCATATGAGTTATGAGACATGCATTAATAAATTATATATATATATATATATATCAAACAAAAATGCATGCATACTACATATATGATACATGCATTAATAAATTATACATACATGCATGATACATGCATTAATAAAGTATACTTACATACATACATATAACATATCGCACATGCATCATACATGCATTAATAAATTATACATACATATACATGCATTAATAAATTATACATGCATAAATATCACACATACATATATGCATATGTTAATACATTATACAAACATACATAGATACATACTGCACAGTGCATACATACATACATAGTACATATCATACATTAGATCTAACATACGTACATTAGATCGAAAATACATACATACCATACATACATGCATGCATGCATGCATTAATAAATTATACATACATATATATCATACATACATGCATGCATACATACATACATATATTACATAAAAATCAAATTAATTTTTTAAAAAAATTAGTCAAAATAATAAAAATAATAATCATTAAAAAAACTAAATTTATCGTTATTTATCTTTAAAACATTAAAATTATAGTTAATAACATTCAAAATAATATAATTTAGGACTAAATTAAATAAATATGAAATTATAATCGAAAAAATGTTAACATTTCTCATACAAATTCATATTCAATATCATTATTAGAGTTGCACTTATATTATTTGATCGTTAGTTTCCAACGTCTGGAAAAAGAAAGAGAAAGAAAGAGAAAAGACAAATGTAAAAAGACAATAAATAATGAGTCAAAAAGTTGGTCGATTTTTCGTCCAACATAATGAAACTGTGCTAAACAAATCTGTTTAACGTGTCACGTCAGTATTTCGCCACTCATGTTAACGGTTGTTAACGATGAGTAACTGATTTATTATAAATCAATAACGTTAATGACTAATTTGTTATAAATCTATAATATTAGTAACCAAATCATTATTTTTGAAACTTTAGTAGAGAAAACAAAATTTTACTCAAACTTTAATGACCATTTATACAGTTTACCAAAAACATTTATTTTGATATATTAAATCTAAACTGGAAAATGAAATCCTCCCAAAAAAAATTTGGTTGCCTTTCATTCCTCCCTTTCTAACCTACAAATAAGAAATCCACCAATTAAATCTAATTTTCAATTTAATAAAATTAATAATCATTTAATAAAATTAATTTAATGGTTATAATTAAATTTTCATATAATAATCATAATTAGTATAAAAATCAAGTTTAATAATTTAATAATTTCAATTAATAATTTGTTATACATTTTGAAAAATTATTTTGTATTTACTTTATCCATCTCAATTATTAATTTAATAAAAAATTTGAATATATTTATAGAATAAAAATTTATAAATATAAAAATATATATTAATTTAATGTTCACAATTAATTATGTACCTTAAATTATGAAGATATATTTTGTAACACTATAATATCATAATTTCATAATTTCACAACTTACTAGTTATAATAACCTTACTACTTGCATGTGCACTAATGATCCATATAAATACTCATCAATATGAATAAAATTCGAGTTGACACCTTTTATAATCTCTTCATGTTCTTTTTTCGTGATCAACTCTTTGCTATATCACAACATCGATTGACGATCATCATCTCATTGATTATGATTTTTTTGTCTAAATCAAAAGCAATGAATTGTTCTGGGCCAACGAGATAATATTGTTGTCGTCAACATTGATAAAATAAAGAGTTAGAGTCTGATTGTTAAACTATTAATTTAAAACTTTAAAATCAAGGTTAGGATATGATTTATCTAATTTCGAAATTAATAGGTACGTAAACAAACATAAGGATAAGATTTAATTTCTTTAATTTTGAAATTGACAAAGATTTAAGAAGTTATTACAGTAACAAATCAAGAGACTAAAGCTTAATTTACTGAATTTCAAAACTAATAGAAATCTAACAATTAATTAAACTAAATTGGAAGGGTTATTTTTTAGAAAAATCTATATCAACATGAAATTCGATTAACTAATGTTATTATAAAATATGAGAATCAAATTATGTAAAATTATAAGGATTAAATCCTTAACATGAACATAGTTCAAGGACCAAAGCCAAATTTGATATTTTCTTTTATCTTACAAAGAAAGTCACAGCCTAAGAACAAACCCTACCTAACAATGTGTGTTTGGTAACACTTAGGGTGTGTTTTAGTTGGAGGAATGTGAGATTCTCATAGGAATGGAATCCACATTTCCTCGTTTGGTTGGCCGGGAATGTCATTCCTGGTAATCTTACATTACCAATAGTTGATTTTTTGGGGTATATTATTGGGAATGTCATTACCTCCCTTTCTTTAGGTATTGTTAGATTACCGGAGTTTTGGACTAAAATGCCCTTAATTTTTTTTTCTTTAAAAAATATATTTATTCTGTCATTGAATAATAAAAATTATACGAATGTTAAATTATAAATTTATTCTTAAACTATTTTAGATTTACAAAAAAAAAGTCTATAATTAAAATTTTATATGAAGTTCAGGGGTTAAAATAAAATTTTACCCTTTCATTAAACCTTTTTATATTTTTAATTTTGTAAAAAATATATATATATATTTTATGAATTTAAATTGTTTAAAGAAAATATATAAATATTTTCCAACTTGTTAAAAAACAAATATATAATAAAGACAATTTGGTCAAATATACATTCCAATAATCTTTCATTCCTTTAACTAAAACACGATAATCTTACATTCCTGCTAAACCAACCAAACAAACACAAAATACAACATTCACAGTAATCTTATTCCCTGATAATCTTTTATTTCCACTGATAATCTTACATTCCGTGAACCAAACGCACCCTTATTGGAATCTATACATACCTAAATCCTGATCAATATAAGGCTCTATTGGTTCTCGAGAAAAAACAAAAACCTCACTTGCTTTCACGTTGAGCTCGGACAAGTTTCAGTCGATTTGTGTCTCATGTTTTATGAAATATGGCCGAAGAAAATAGTTGTAAATAGGGATGGATTGGAGGAAGATCGGCGAGAACGGTCAACTTTTTTTTTAAAAAAAAATTAAACTCTTATATAATTTAGATATATATATATATATATATATATATATATTATTAATAATTTATTTTTATACATGTTCTTGAAAACAAAAGTTATTGTAAAATTTATTTTTGGCCTCATAAAGATATTTTAGTAATTTCCTATACTCACTAAATGTTTGATTTCAACCATTATTAAACTCTTTAGTATCGAGTCTATTTAATATATTTAATTTCACTAATCAACCAACATTATTAGTATCGATACATTTACATAGGTATCGATGTCTATCTTAGAGTATCAATAATCTCCCTAAGTATCAATAACGAAAACAACCTCGAAAGACTTCAAAAATACCAATCGTATGAAGTATTCATACTATCCTTGAAAAGTTACTTATTTATCTTTGTTCATCTAGTATCGATATTATTCATCCAATATCGATATATAAATTTTTCCTAATAAATTTAACAATTTAATTTTTAACAATATAAATAAATTAATTTACAATGGAAAATTAAATTTTATAATATCTAATTTAAATGAGTGGATCAATAAATTTTATGCTAATAATAATAAAAATATTTTATTTTATTTATATTTATAAAATTTATTAATAAATTAAAACAAAATATTTAATTATTAAAAAATAAAGTAAAATCAATCTCTTTGTTTTACCCCTAAAAGAAGATCAATTTTATATTTTCAAATCCAAGTATTAATGTATTATAACGGTACAAAATTTTACTTGCAAAGTAAGAATCAAAGAACTGAAAAGTACAAAAAATGAAATTCCGGAAATACCCACCCATACGTTTCTTTCTTCATATCGAGTCTTCAATTAATGTTATAACGGTAAAAAAATCGTACTTGGAGCTGATCTCTCTAGTAGTATAAAATCATCCCATACAATTAGAATCCCTCCAAAACGAGAAAAAGAAAGCTTCGCTCTTATTTTCATATCTTCTCAATTTACTCCTTCATCCGTCGTTCTACTCTCTTTCTCTTTTCTTTTCAATTGTTTTCTTTTTTATTAATTTGATGCATTTAGAGTTTCTTTAAGGTTTCTTTACTTTCTCTTTAATTTTCATTTCTTTATGGATTCGTCTGCTTCTGATTTAATTATTCTTGAAATTTTCTTGATTACTCTTTTTTTTCAGCAACAAAAAGATGAGGAAATACTTGTGCCACTATATGATTTGACCGACAATCGACAGCTTGTGGAAGGTACTCTTTTCTTGGAAAATAGTTATTGAGAGGTTTACTTCTTTGAATACCTTACGTCAATGCACGTTCCCAAAATATTGTTCTTGTTTCTTGCGGTGGGCATCACTGGAAGAAGTGTTTGATTTTTTTCGATTGCTGTGATTTTACGTCTCAATTTATTAGTTGTATCTCAAACCGAGACTGTAAATACTGTAGAAAATCAACCACCGGATGTTCATCCTTCATCAAGATTCACTTGGAAGATTGAAAACTTCTCTAGGTTACACACAAGGAAACACTGTTCAGATGATTTTATCGTTGATGGTTTTAAATGGTACATTGCTTATTCCCTTGTTGATAGTACTTACCTTTTTTTCCCTTTGATTTTTTTGTCGGTAGTAGTTGATTATTCATATTCTCGGTTTTGGATTTCATAGGCGAATATTGATATTTTCAAAGGGTAACAACATGAATCATTTATCTATGTACTTAGATATTGCTGATTCAGAAAGTTTACCCTACGGATGGAGTAGATATGAGTTCGCTTTGGCAGTAACTGATCAAATTCATAATAAATATTTAATAAGAAAATGTATCACCTTTTACCTTCCTGTCCATACACTTACCGTTTAAGTAATTTTTTGGATATTAAAGCAAACCGAGTCTGTTTCTGGGTTTAGATAGTTTATAAAATGGTTGATGAAAAAAGAACGATTTCACCTTGTTCTATCATGTCAAAGAGTATGCTTTTGTTACCCTCTATTGAACAGATTAATATGGACTTTATGCAACTGAAGGCAGGTCATATTGTCAACACACATTTTTCGTCCTACTAGGATTCAAACTCCTAAAAATAGGATAGAATTTTAGGATTCAAACTCCTAAAGATATGATAGAATTTTGCTAGGATTCAAAAAATAGGATATAATTTTATGATTTAAACTCCTAAAGATAGGATCCACAAGCACTATAACTCACCATTGTAAGACACGATTTACACACAAAACACAGAGGAAAGCACGAAAAATACAAAGGCAAAGTTGTTGTAAACGATTCGAAAAGGAAATAAAAGGTAGCATCTTTTTTTACATTGGTTCGTTCATTTCTCGCATGTGCACGTTATTTTTCTTGAGATTTGGTTCGAATAACCCAAAACGTGGGTTGCGCCGATGACTAAAAAGGGGTGGGATTTCGAAGTTTCGAACCTATATCCACCCCCGAGGCGTGTTCATTTTTTTAAAATATTTAATTCTCCCCCCTAAATCATTTTTTTCCTACTTTATTATTCTTGTTATATATACATATTACTTTCTATTAATTTTATTATATATGTATATATGTTTTTTTATTAGTGTTATTATATATATATATATTTATATTTTCCTATTTTACATGTATATATATGTATATTACTTTGATTTTCTTTTTATTATTATTATTTTACTTATATATATATAGCTTTTACTTTTTTATATTTTACTCATTTATTTATCTATTTTTATATTTATCTTATATTTATGTTTTTATCTTTTACTTGTTTTATTTATTTATTTACATTATCATTTTATTTTTATTTAGTTGTTTGCTATGCATATATTAGTGTTATTGTTTTTTTATTTTATATATTCTATTCATTTTATATTTACTTTATTTCTTTCTTAATCTCCTTATTTTATTTGTTTTATTTTATTTATCATTTATTCATCTCTTCTAACACATATTTTGACTTTTAAAGGGTATATTTGTAAATCTGTCAAAGGTAAGTAATTTTGGATCATTATTTTATCTTTTAATTTAACTTGTTATTTTTCTTAATTAAGACAACTGGAAATTACGTAGTACCGAAAGGGCGGTTCAAGGGTGCTAATCCTTCCTTGACCGTAACCGACTCCCGAGCCCGACATATTTCTGGTAAGACGCAGATCAAGTAAGAAATAGGGTATCCGATCAACCCATTTATCTTTAAATAAATGATCGGTGGCGACTCCAATCCAAATTTCATTCAGAACCGAAAGATGGTTACGACAGCTTGGCGACTCCGCTGGGGACACAGGTAAGTGAGTCAAGCTAAAGTAATTTCCAGTTGTCTTTTTAATGAAAATGGTAAGTTTAAATTTTAAGGTAACATTTCGATCCTTATTACTTACTTTTGATTATATTTTCGAGTAATTAGTTGTACTAACCGTTTTCTCAATGATTTCAGCCCTTAAAGTCTTTTTTCATCTAAGGCTCTAAACCCGAGCTCCGAACCCGTTTTAAGTGGGGGTGAAAGCGACGCATTCGTGTGAATTTATTCACCGCATATGCCTAGCAAGTAGCCTTCGGGATTCATATACCTTATGTCTTCGTGTGAATTTATTCTCCGCATAGACATAAGGGAATGTGTCCTCTCGAGTTTAACTTAGTCCACACAAACCTGTGATGGGTTTAGGACTAAGGGTCTGGCAAGCCCAAAGGGGCACCAGCAAGGAGAACTCGGGTACCGTTTTTTTAGAACCTAAACCGAGAGACTATGGAGAATTAGAGCCCACCCCAAAACCTCACTTCAAACCCTAGGCTGTTATATTTCCTGCCTTACTTTCTGTTCAAAGCATGCGAACTAGACAAATATGCGATTAGGATTTGTTTGAGATTAGCATGCGGGATAGAGATCATGTCCGGGTAGGAATAATAAGCATGTGGGGTAGATATCATGTGGGGTAGGATTTTTCATTTTCATGATCGTTTTTTATTATTTGTCACCTCACTAACTCTTTTCATCTTTTTTTTCTTTTCTTTTATTTTCATCACTTGCATCATTTAAAAGAGGTATTGATCCACTAAAACGTGTTTGTTAAAACTCGAATAATCTGAATCCATGGACAAAGGTGTTGTAATACAAGAGATTAAAAACCCCGAGGTACGACTATGGTCCGAGAAGACTCAGAAGGAAAAGGGAGACAATCTTCAAGGAAACTATGTGTCAGAGCTGGTTAGTTACGCCTCTATCAGCCTAAAACAGAACAATGTGCAAGAACTTCGAGACATCTCCGACACAAAGGTAACGGGCAAGGAATTGAGTGGATCCATATAAGGCAACTAATGAAGGACCACCATGATGAATGGAAGATTATAGACCTTTTTGCACTATGTCTGTATGGCTTGATCATCTTTCCGAAGGTTTTGGGATGCATTGACGCAGCTGTAGTAAAATTGTTTGAGCAACTTCCGAAACGAGTCAACCCAGCACCGACCATCCTAGCCGAGACCTTTCGGTCTCTCAACCATTGCCGAAGAGCTGGCGGAGGTAGATTCATTGGATGTGTTCAGCTCCTTCAAGTCTGGATACACAGCCACTTTTGGAAGACTAACGGGGTTGCTTACCGCCGATTTAACACTACATATTCTCCTTTGGGAGAGTTCATCACCATGAAATGGCATGAAGGCGCTTCAAAAGAGAAGTGGACGAAAGTGTTCACTCATCTTCAGGACCGAGATATTGTCTGGAGAGCCCCTTGGTTGTTCCTCAGTGACGTTCTTTTCTGATGTAGGGACTCTGACACTATGACCTTACTTGGACTTTGGGGTGCAGTTGGGTATGCTCCATTGTTAGCACTTAGACAGTATGGGGCACGTTAGTTTGTCCCAGCAACATGCGGACTAGCTAGATCAGAGTTTGTGTACCATGGTGACAACTATAAGAATATGATCAAGGAAGCAGTCGGGTCATGGAAGAAAGTATTCCGGATGGATGTGGTAGCTGTCAGAAACATGCTTACTCCGGACTATGTGGAGTGGCGAAGATTGAGAAAGAATGATAACATCCCGGTGTCGGACTGTGAGGACACACGGACCATGGAAGAACATCTCAAGCATGTCCCTTCTGAACTTGAGATAGCTAAGGCAGAGTTTGAAGCTGTGAATAACGAGCTGAAGGAAAGAGTTAAGGAACTCGAAGCTGAACGTTATCAATGGAAGCTAGATGCCAACTCTCAGAAAGATAGAGCAGACAAACTTGAAAAAGAACAGGAAAAAGTCCGTTTTGAGCTCGAAGACTTGATAAATGGGTATCAAGATAAAGTCAAGGATAACTCCAAGTTGAAAGTGGCTTCTGAGTACTGGAAATATGAAGCTCACAACTTGAAAAGAAAGTTCGAGGGGCCTGATGAGAGAGCTTGGAAGGAACAGATGAAGACTGCCCAGAGGCGCTTAGCAGATAATCAACATCAAAACCAACGCTTAAGAATCCAGATGGCTGATCTGGAAAAGCAGCATGAGCGAGATGAAAAAACCATAGCTGAGTTAGAAGTTGTTGTAGATGGGTTCAAAAAGCAAGAGAGTGAGCTTCAGATAATGCCCTTCGACGAGGGTTTACAGTGGCGCTACCGTTGGGAGCAATCACAACAAATGGTGAAGGCTAGAGACGCGGTCATCCGAGACTTCCTGGATCAAGTACATAAGGCAGCCCGTCATCTTCAGGGCCTGGCAAGGGAAGCTGGAGTGGTCCGACAAGGCATACAACTAGTGACAGATGAAGACAGAAGACTTGTCAACCTACTAGAAGTTGTTCGGGGTCTAGAGGATTTAGTCCGAATGTACCTTTGATTACTTTTACGTCTCTTACAAGATAAAATATTTTTGTCTAAGTAAAGATTATTTATAATAATGGACACTTTTCGGGATCAATGCCTCGAACATTTCATGCATTCTTGCATTTTGCATTTTTTGCATCTTCATCTACATTTTTAAGCATTTTCACAAATTTCTTCATGGATGATTAGATGAAGTGGACACCACATGAAAGTAAGATTTTAACAATTAAAGAAAAAACTGAAATCAGTATAGTGGGAGCTTGATCAGTTGGTTATATGACTAAGCTTGCCAGGATGATCTGAGAAAAGAGTCCACATATCATGAGGGCTACGATGTTGAAGTTGTTTGCAGTTGCCACATAAGATGCTCCAAACATTCCTCTGAAAACTGTAAGACGCTTGCCGAAGAAGGGGGCATGGCATATACCATTTGCACTTAGAGGATTGTTTTGTTTGAACACGTCTTTGATATTTCATGTTTGCTTAATCATTTAAAAGATTGAATTTATGCTACTTTCTAAGGTGGAGTAATTGAACGAGTTTTAATCTTTAGTTTTTCAAATATTAAATGAATTAAGGATTCTTTTAACTCTTCAAGAATTATAGATTTTTGACATATGACAAGATTAGACATTTTTTATCATGTCTCAAACCCCAAAATAAAAAACCTTGATCATTACCAAAAAGACCAAATTTTGACATAACTTCCCTTTGAAATTCTTGAACATTGTCTTTATCTTTTTGATACACCCATACCTTTCTTTGAGTCAAATAAAGTCACACCATTGTCTTTTTAGACTCAAAATTGACATTTTAATACCCAAGGCATTGAGTTGTTCATTTGAACATGAGCATTCTTCTAAGACACAATTTGGGGCATCTCGCCAGGAGCCTGAACATTGAGATATGTTGGGAGCAAGGAGAAAAAAAACAATTCATTCGAAATAATTCTATCACGCATTAACTACACTGTTTTCATGTGAATGAAATTAATCCTGAAAATCTATCCCCCTGGGGATACCTCTTCTGTGAGGACTTCCATGTATGAAATGATGAACGGCTTTCTTTCTTTATCCCTTTACAACAGGAGAAAATATATATCCCTTGTGTCCCCTTTTGAGCCTGCAGTATTTTTCTTCTGATTCAACCCTAACCAAGGATTACCCTCCACATTGGGGGGCAAGGTGGAAGAAATCTGCTCACATGAGTGAAGACATCAATCAAAAGGAGACACCAAAAGGTGGACCAAATGGCAAGTGCGAAGATCCAATCAAGAACAAAAAAAAAGAAGCAAAAAAGAAAAAAAAACAAAGAAAAAGAGAAACAAGAACTAAAGGAAAAAAGAGCAAAAATCAAAAAGAAAAAGGGACAAAAAGCACATGCAAAGATTCCCTAAAGACAAATGGTGCATCAAGCTTTAATGAGATTGATCAAGCACAATCATTCCCGAATCACTGAATCCCTTCACTCGAAGATCATAGAGCATCAAGAGAAAGAGACATTTTGAGCAAGACAAGATCGATGGCATCAAAATGAATTGATCCTTGGTTCAATACCCTGAAACACTTGTTTGGGCCTATTTATCCTTTTCTTTCATAACCACGAACCCTGGCCTACATTACGTGCCTTAAAAGTCCCTTCTAATCATACATGGATTTCTAAACAGAAGAGACTATCTTCAGATTTCATCCCGCCCATCAGGATTAATCTTTGTTTGTAAAAAAACAATGTAATTAATGTATGGTAGAGAAAAATAACAAAGGGGGGTTCAAGACGTAAATCCTGAATAACGTCTTGAAACCAAAGGAGTGTTCGAGTTGAAAACCTGAAAAGGCAGCTCGAATATAAAAATTGTGCAACTGAGGCGATCACACAAATTCCTCGATAAGGCATCACACAATCCGAGTGTGACCATAAAAGCTGGGAGTCGGAGAACACTTCTAGTAGATGAGCATGCAAGCTACCCCATCAAACCTTTGAGCATCAAATGTCAAACCATTTAGCATCAAATGAACAAAAATGCCAAACTTTTGACCAAACACAATGACCTGAGACTTTTTATCCTTTACTTACTTGACCATCTCTCAAAGATAGCTTTATTCTTGACACTTGTCAAATAGCTATAATTTATTGAAGGATTAACATTGTAATTAATTCTTTGATATCCAATGAACTCTAGTTTTATGATTCGTCTCAATTGTAAAACCGTGAAAGGGGCAATATTTTTAAAACTTGGGATTAAACATTTTTCGAAACTCTTTTAATTGATATTAAAAGAGAAAGAAAAACATTTTTTTTCAAACAAGACAGTCTCTCTAGAGTGGATCTTGGTAAATGACATGTGACTCTTAGACACAAAACTCATGCTCAGAATCAATGCTGAAGCAAGAAATGAGGAACATTTGGGGCATCTTTGAAGATTCAACATGAAATATTGGAGCATTTTTTTGGGCATCTTTGGGGATTCAACATCCTAATGCGAATTATCAGGCGTTTTTCAAGAGATAAAATATAACCAATTCATGTTATATGCATCTTATGCATACATTTTAGAGCATCATATTTTCCCACATACATAATTTTTGCAGCTTTTAGAGTCAAGTTTCGACTTCAAGACGAATGATACTCGAATTAAAAGCACCTTTAAAGATTGATGTTGGTTGCTTAACTCAGCAGCAAGAAGCTACACTTCAACCAATTTGACATATTGAAAGATCGACAGATCTTAGAATCAACTTCAGACGAGTTCGAGAGATAATTCAGAACCGATCCAGTTCGCATTTTCAAGTTGGATTTCAACTTCATGACGAATGATATCCAATTCCTGGCTCAACTTCACGACGAAGGGGCCACCCACGATTTCAACTTCACGACAAAGGGAATCGTGCTCACTATTGTCTCTCTTGAGACAGTTTCCCTTGAAACAAACTTTGTCTCTCTTGAGACAGTTTCCCTTGAAACAAAATTTTGTCTCCCTTGAGACAGTTTCTCTTGAAACATAAACATTGAAAACATTTCCCTTGAAATGAGTTTTGTCTCTCTTGAGATAGTTTCCCTTGAAACAAAATTCCGTCTCCATTGAGACAGTTTCTCTTGAAACATAAACATTGGAAACATTTCCCTTGAAATGAATTTTGTCTCTCTTAAGATAGTTTCCCTTGAAACAAAATTTTGTCTCCCTTGAGACAGTTTCTCTTGAAACATAAACATTGAAAACATTTCCCTTGAAATGAATTTTGTCTCTCTTGAGATAGTTTCCCTCGAAACAAAATTTTGTCTCCCTTGAGACAGTTTCTCTTGAAACATAAATATTGAAAACATTTCCCTTGAAATGAATTTCGTCTCTCTTGAGATAGTTTCTCTTGAAGCATAAACATTGAAAACATTTCCCTTGAAATGAATTTCGTCTCTCTTGAGACAGTTTCTCTTGAAACAAAATTTTGTCTCCCTTGAGACAGTTTTCTCTTGAAGCATCATCTTTGAATATGTTTTCCTTGGAACTAATTTCATCTCCCCGTGAGACAATTTCTTTCGGAACTAAGTTTTGTCTCTCTTGAGACAGTTTTTCTTAAAACAAAATTTTGTCTCCCTTAAGACCGTTTCCCTTGAAACAACAAATATCTTTGAGATCGTTTCCCTTGAAACGAGTTCTGTCTCTTTTGAGACAATTTCTCTTGAAGCATCATCTGAACCGTTACACTCAGCTCAGGCACATACTTGAGATGGTCGAGAAGCATTTCTCAAATCAAAAATAGAATGTGCACATCAGATTTGAACATTTGAAGAATTCAAGATCAGGGATCAAAATTTGAAGATTCAAGAATCAAGATTCCAGACAGGAAACTGGAGATCGAGATTTCTCTCTAAAGCCCCAAGATAACATATGTTGCATATGCATTTTAGGCACACCTAAGAGCATTGCATCCATAGTATCACATATATGCATAACTTTTTCAGGTTTTAGCTAGAGTCAATTTCAACTTTGCGGCGAAGGATATTGAACTCAAAGCGACACGATTTGCTCGAGAGTGGATTTCAACTTCACGACGAAGGATATCTAGCTCGAAGCCAAACTTCACAATAAAGGGGTCTCCACGGTTTCAATTTCACGATGAAGGGAATTGTGTCCACCCGCAACATACAATACTTGGATTTCAACTTCACGACAAAGGATATTCAAGTCAAGGCTCAACTTCACAGCGAAGGGGCCATCCGCGATTTCAACTCCACGACGGAGGATATCGTGGCACTCGAGACAACACAAGTTCAACTTCACAATGAAGGGACGGCTGGTTGTCAACAAACAACTTCTCAATTTCAGAGCCAATTTCAACTTCACAACGAAGGATATTGGACTCCAGACAACGCAAGTTCAACTTCACGACGAAGGGACCGCTGCTTGTCAACAACAACTTCCCAATCTCAGAGCCAATTTCAACTTCACAACGAAGGATATTGGACTCCAGACAATGCAAGTTCAACTTCACGACGAAGGGACCGCTGCTTGTCAACAACAACTTCCCAATCTCAGAGCCAATTTCAACTTCACAACGAAGGATATTGGACTCCAGACAACGCAAGTTCAACTTCACGACGAAGGGACCGCTGCTTGTCAACAAAATTTCATTCAGATTCAATTTCAACTTCACAACGAAGGATATTGGACTCGAGACAATACAAGTTCAACTTCACAACGAAGGGACGGCTGGTTGTCAACAAACAATTTCCCGGTTCCAGAGCCAATTTCAACTTCACGACGGAGGATATTGGACTTGGAACAATGCTACTTACTTGGATTTCAACTTCACGACGAAGGATATCCAACTCAAAGAAGGATTATCTGCCATCAAAATTGTCGAGTTCGACTCCATTCAGCTCGATGACACATCAATCGCACTACTTTCCGGTTGCAGTCGAGGTTTTCAAGTCGAGGAGAGGACCTGGGTTAGCCGTGCCTTAGTGACAAGCAAACATTTTCAAACAGCATAGCTTAAGTCAAGAAAAAGCTATCTGTCAATGAAGATTTCTCAGTTCTATTCCGATCAAAGGTCTTTAAACCGAGAAGAAGACCGAAGAGTAACGGGAAGCCACATGCTGATTCAAATTCCGAACTACGGCTTTAATTTCATATCATTTCAAAATGAACTCGACTTCACGATGGAGGAGTCATCCGTAACTCAATTCGACAGGGAGTTATTAAAACATCAGAGTTAATTTTCAACTCCACTGAACGAAAAGTGTGTCTTTTAATCTTTGCCCTATCCCCGTTTCACGAATATGGGCAAAGAGGGGCAGCTGTCAACACACATTTTTCGTCCTACTAGGATTCAAACTCCTAAAAATAGGATAGAATTTTAGGATTCAAACTCCTAAAGATATGATAGAATTTTGCTAGGATTCAAAAAATAGGATATAATTTTATGATTTAAACTCCTAAAGATAGGATCCACAAGCACTATAACTCACCATTGTAAGACACGATTTACACACAAAACACAGAGGAAAGCACGAAAAATACAAAGGCAAAGTTGTTGTAAACGATTCGAAAAGGAAATAAAAGGTAGCATCTTTTTTTACATTGGTTCGTTCATTTCTCGCATGTGCACGTTATTTTTCTTGAGATTTGGTTCGAATAACCCAAAACGTGGGTTGCGCCGATGACTAAAAAGGGGTGGGATTTCGAAGTTTCGAACCTATATCCACCCCCGAGGCGTGTTCATTTTTTTAAAATATTTAATTCTCCCCCCTAAATCATTTTTTTCCTACTTTATTATTCTTGTTATATATACATATTACTTTCTATTAATTTTATTATATATGTATATATGTTTTTTTATTAGTGTTATATATATATATATATTTATATATTTCCTATTTTACATGTATATATATGTATATTACTTTTGATTTTCTTTTTTTATTATTATTATTTTACTTATATATATATATGCTTTTACTTTTTTTATATTTTACTAATTTATTTATCTATTTTTATATTTATCTTATATTTTATGTTTTTATATTCTTTTACTTGTTTTATTTATTTATTTACATTATCATTTTATTTTTATTTAGTTGTTTGCTATGCATATATTAGTGTTATTGTTTTTTTATTTTATATATTCTATTCATTTTATATTTACTTTATTTCTTTCTTAATCTCCTTATTTTATTTGTTTTATTTTATTTATCATTTATTCATCTCTTCTAACACATATTTTGACTTTTAAAGGGTATATTTGTAAATCTGTCAAAGGTAAGTAATTTTGGATCATTATTTTATCTTTTAATTTAACTTGTTATTTTTCTTAATTAAGACAACTGGAAATTACGTAGTACCGAAAGGGCGGTTCAAGGGTGCTAATCCTTCCTTGACCGTAACCGACTCCCGAGCCCGACATATTTCTGGTAAGACGCAGATCAAGTAAGAAATAGGGTATCCGATCAACCCATTTATCTTTAAATAAATGATCGGTGGCGACTCCAATCCAAAATTTTCAAGTCGAAGCCCAATTCCGGGGCCCAACCGAAAGACGGTTGCGACACATATCTGATTAATTTTGCACATATTTGACTTGCATCTTGCACACACACATCATCAATTTAATGCAAGAGAAAATGACTGGGGTTTTACATCCTTTATTCCCCTTGGTGAGCATTATGCTTATTTTGCATATAAAAGTGTAGATGATTGCTATAAAAAAAACTAAATACAAGAAAACTGCTACTAGAAGTTTCACCTGCAGGGTTGATTAATGAGTGTGCTTCCTTTTCACTTTAATGCCTTTATTAGCCTCTTTATTGATCTTCATTCCATCCGAAATTGAAAAAATCATGATAAATCCATCAAATACATGTTGCTCATATACTAAAGATACTGTTTTTGCCTTTATAGTCTTGAAAATATTTTAGCTAGCTTTTACATGCTTTTGTATGTTAGCATGTTTACAAGGACATATAGCTACTGTCAATCATTTTGTCATTTTTATTGCTTCTGATTTACTTATCACAGCAATTGAGTGCCTACCGTGATTTGGTTCTGTAAATCAATACATATCATTCTTTCATTATTAATATTTTTTTTGATTATCACAACAATTGAGTGTCTAATGCTTGCTATTGGAGCCTTCAGTTGTGGAAATATTTATTTTTATCTGATTGCAGTGAAGGACTTGGAGAGGGATATGATGGGGACATTGCTTTTGCAAGTGCCCTTGAAATGTTTGGTGGAGGACATATGACCCTATTAGTGTGGCTTTTGGAGGTATGTATTTGTCTAAATTAGTGCCAATTTTTTTGTTGCACTTGCTTGAACATTGGTAGGTACGTATGTACCTTGAAGAGACTGACAGTCTTCAGTGGTAGTGGCTTATTTTTATTTTTTATTTTTTGCTTTGGTGTTCTTCCTATTATAATAATTATTGGATTGATCTCTATAAGATGTCCAAAAGCATTTTTTTCTCCCTTTCTCATTTTGTTCTTCTGTTCTGACATTATATACAGATTATATTTTGGTATAGCTAAGTTTACCATAGCATTGAGAGAAAATGGGACATACAAGGAAGTTCTTGGGTCCCAAGTAAATTTCTGAAATATTGTTTGAGCAATAATATCAAATTTTATTATCGAGGAGTGAGGACCAAAGATAGTTATTTTGGATAAATTCAACCTTTTGGCATTTTCCTACTTCTTCTGTAAGAATTCTAACTGAAAGAAAATGATAATCCTTCAGAAATTTCAGTAGCAAATAATCTTTTGCTGGTTGTTTTCTCAATGCACTAAGTTTTTTTAGAACTGTCCTCGTGTGAATTTTTAAAACTTTTAAACATTGTGAGCATGTAAATGTTAGAACTATAATGAACTTTGACTACAGTTTATTGTCCAATCCTGTTGACAATCAATAGTATTAGAAGTTATGAACTGCTTTCTTGTCTCTCGAGGTTGAAACCGAGCTAAATGACAAATTACTGCAGTTTGTCAATATTGATTTACTTGAGGTCAAGGTAACCACCTATCTTACAAATGAGATTTAAGCTATCCTATAAAGTTGGGAGGATTTGGAACTAGCTGAAAGTTGGGTCGCCTTATTAACTTTTGCTATATGAAACAGTCTTATTAAGAGAAACATTGGTTATTTCTTTATTTATTTCTCTGCTATAGATTCATCCAACTTCTAATAATCAGTGTATTAATCTGGATCATATCTGTTTTATTTGTTTAGCCTTTTGTTTTAAAATATCTTCTATGAGTGCAGAAAGCACGTAAACGTTTTGACAAGGTTAGTCTCATTTACGACCAGGTACTTTAGAAGCTAAATTTGTTTTGCCAGTGTACTTTGTTTACTTGCTTTATTTACATTGCTTGAATTTGATAGTATAGTTTTTGAGTTGGCCTAAAATCAAATACATAATTATATTGTTCCACTTTGTATGATCTGGCAGGCTCGTGAAAAGTTTCTTTCACTGAGGAAAAGTACGAAGCGTAATCTTTAATTTTGATTTCTTTATGGATAATCGTCTGATTTTGATTTAGTTATTCTTGAAATTTTCTTGATTACTCTTTTTTTTCAGCAACAAGATGAGGAAATGCTTGTGCCACTATATGATTTGACCGACAATGACCAGCTTATGGAAGGTACTATTTTTTTGGAAAATAACTATTTTGAGAGGTTTACTTCTTTGAATATCGTTCTTGTTTCTTGTGGGCATCACTGGAAGAAGTGCACTTTGTTTACTTGCTTTATTTACATTGCTTGAATTTGATAGTATAGTTTTTGAGTTTGCCTAAAATCAAATACATAATTATATTGTTTATGATCTTGAAAGCGACAAAGGTCCCACAGGCTCTAACAGATTTTCTTTGTTACTAAGGGAATTTTTAGCTATAAATAAAACGCGTGTGTAAGCCTGAGAGGCAATGAATCAGGAAAATTGTCTTATTTCTCTTATTCTACAAATCTATTCTACCTTCTTTCTTTCTTAAAAAAAATTGGTTGTAGTGAGGAGCCCATAGCCAACATTTTATGAGAAATCACTAGTGATGTTTTACTTAAAAAAAATACACACTCAAAACTCCTCCCCAAACAAATGCTCTTATGGCCCAAGAACTAGTAAAGGGTTATAATCGTTCCTCTCTATCTTCAATGTGTGCCTTAAAATTGGACCTATAAAATGCTTTTGATTTAGTTGATGGGATAATTTTACTTAATGCGTTACCACTCCTTCGTTCAATATCTCTTTTAATAGAGGTTGTGTTGGTTTCTTTAAAGAGGTTAGACAAGTCTGTTCCCCTTATCTCTTTGTTATTACTATGGATATATTGTCAAAATTACCAGAAAAAGTGGCTGAATATGGAATTATTCAGTTCCATCGAAAGTGTCATTGAGTCCAGCTCACCAATCTTTGTTTCGTTGAGGATTTGTTTATTTTCTCTAAGGGCACTGTTAATTTATCTTAGGTGTTTGGAGGTCCTAAAACCCTTTCATGGTTTCTCGGGGCTGCAATTGAATTTTGATAAATCTAAGTTTTTTTTTTGGAATTGAGGAAGATGTCTTGCATGAGATCTATGAGGCTACTGGTATTCGTAGCGGCAAGCTCCCTGTTAGATATCTTGGTATTTCCCTCATTAGTAAAAGGCTCTCAATTCGGGACTGTCTTCCTCTGGTTGAGAAGATAGTTGCTAGGCTTCAAGGGTGGCAGGCTAATCTCTTTTTGTATGCTTGGAAGGCTTCAACTTATTCGTGTCTCATTTATAGCATTGAGAATTTTCAATTTTTGAACGGAGTTTATTTTAAATTTTTCTGGAAGGGTGATGATAATGTTGCTAAAGAAGCCAAGGTTAGTCGGTCGCAGACTTATACTCCTAAATTCTAGGGAGGGTTGGACTCAAGGATCTAAAAACATGAAATCAAGCGTGTATAATAGGTTTGATTAAGAAGTTATTGATTAAGGATGACGTTATTTGGATAGCTTGGGTTCACGCTTGCATTATAAAGAACAATTCATTTTGGCATCTTTCTTGTCCCCAAAGTTGGACTTTGAGGAATTTGTTTCATCTTTGTCCTAAGACCGTGCTAGCCTAGGGGCTATTGGGAGCATCTTGTTCCTTTACATGGGATCTGGAATGAGTTAAGGGTGAGACGTGATAAAATGTCTTGTATTAGGTATGGCTCACTCTGCTCCATCTCCTGTCCTTACAAAGAAAGTCTCGTTGTGGGGTTACGAATTATGTGGGTTGGGGGTGCGGGGGCGCAGCCCCCGCGGTACGGTACAGGGTTAATTTTGTAATTATGTACCAGGGTTTTCTATTATAAATAGAGATGTAACCTAGACCTAAAATATCATTGAATAAAAACTTCTAGCGCCGCCTAGGCACCGAGGACGTAAGCACATTGCCGAACCTCGTAAAATTCTCGTGTTCTTTTGTTTTCTTTACCCGTTTTCGTCAACAATTGGTATCAGATGTCAGGAGCAAAATTCGAAGTCGCGAAATTCGATGGTCAGGGTAACTTCGGATTATGGCAAACGAGGGTGAATGATCTATTGGCGCAGCAAGGGATCTTGAAGGCTTTGCGATCTACAAAGCCGGCGTCGATGGATGAGGAAGATTGGGAAGAATTGCAGCAGCGAGCGGCAGGAACCATACGATTATGCTTGGCGGACGAGGTCATGTATCACGTCATGCATCTATCGTCTCCAGACGAAATTTGGAGGAAGTTGGAAAGTCAGTTTATGTCCAAATCCTTAACGACAAAACTGTATCTGAAGCAGCGGCTGTATGGGCTGAAGATGCAGGACGATCACGATTTGGCGCAACACGTGAATGTCTTCAATCAAATTGTTTCTGATCTGGCTCGGCTTGATGTGAAAATTGAGGATGAAGAAATAGCGATGATTCTGTTGTGTTCGTTGCCTCCCTCTTACGAACACATGGTGACTACTCTTACATATGGGAAAGAGACTATCAATGTTGAGGAGATTACTGCAGCCTTGTTGGCTCACAACCAGCGGAAGCAGAATGCAGGGGAAAGCTCTCAAGCCGTTAGCTTATATGTCAAGGGTAATCGAGATCGTGGACGGAAGCCAGAGAAGGCAGGGTCCGGGAAGCGGAATTCCAGATCCAAATCCAGGGATAAGAAGACGATTCACTGTTACAAGTGCAAGGAGGCGGGACATATGAAGCGAGACTGTCCGAAGTTGAAAAAGCAGACTGATGAGAAGCGTGATGGCTCATCCAAGTCTGTGAACGTGGTCGAGGATGATAATTCTGATTGCAGTGAGGGTGATATGCTTTCTATTTCAACGACACAATTGACGGATGCTTGGATTCTTGATTCTGGATGTTCTTATCACATCACGCCAAATAGGGAATGGTTTTCGACATACAGGCCGGTTAATTCTGGTTCGGTTTATTTGGGTGATGATCGATGTTGCAATATTGTTGGTATTGGTGATGTCAGAATTAAGATGCACGATGGCTCCGTTCGGACGTTGAGTGGTGTTCGACATATCCCAGACTTGAAGAAGAATTTGATTTCCTTGGGCACTTTGCACAAGAATGGTTTTATCCCTAAGGCTGACGAGGATAGGGAAACCATTCGGATTGTTAAAGGAGCATTGACTGTGATGAAAGGCAAGATGACTGCAGGGAATATCTACAGATTGTTAGGGAGTACCGTTGCAGGTGGAGTTCACTCTGTTGAGTCCTGTGATGATACGACAAAATTGTGGCATATGCGCCTTGCTCATCTTAGTGAACGTGGTATGGCAGAATTACACAAGAGAAACTTGTTGCATGGTGTCAAAAGCTGTAAGCTCGACTTTTGCAAGTATTGTGTTCTTGGTAAACAGACTAAAGTCCGTTTCAAGACTGCGAAGCACACAACTCAAGGGATTCTTGATTATGTGCATTCTGATGTATGGGGGCCTTCTACGACATCGTCTTTGGGTGGATCTAGGTACTATGTTACTTTTATTGATGATTTTTCACGGAAAGTTTGGGTGTATTTTTTGAAACAGAAATCTGAAGTTTTTGAGAAGTTCAAGCTGTGGAAAGCTGAGGTAGAAAACCAAACAGGACGAAAAATCAAGTGTTTGCGGTCTGACAATGGTACGGAGTACACAGATTCACAGTTCCTACAATTCTGTAAGGAGCATGGGATTCAGAGGCATTTTACAGTGCGCAAGACACCACAACAGAATGGTGTTGCGGAACGAATGAACAGGTCGTTGAATGAAAGAGCCAGATGTTTGCGGTTGAATGCGGGGCTTCCCAAACACTTCTGGGCTGAGGCTGTTAACATGGCGTGTTACCTTATCAACAGATCGCCAAGGGCATCGTTGGCTGGGAAAGTTGCAGAAGAGGTATGGACTGGTCATGATGTTAGTTTTGATAACTTACAGATTTTTGGTTGTCCTGCTTATGTGCATGTACCTGCTGATGAGAGATCCAAACTTGATGCAAAATCGAAGGAGTGCATTTTTCTGGGTTACAAGAAAGGTGTCAAAGGATTCAAGTTCTGGGATCCAGTTGCGAAGAAAGTTGTGATTAGTAGAGATGTCGTTTTTGATGAACAATCCATGTTGCAGCAGAAGCAAGACACGACAGTGGTGGATTTCGAGCAGTTTCCAGTTAAGAAACCAGAAACTTCTCAACCGACTTCTGGTGGTTCCACTACGGATGATTTGCAGGATTATAGTCTCGCCAGAGACAGGGTGAGACGGACGAATATAAAGCCTCCGAACAGATTGGGTTTTGAAGACTTGGTATCTTTTGCACTTATTGTTAGCAGTGATGATCCGGTTACTTTTCATGATGCCGTTACTAGTCAGGAAAACGACAAGTGGATGGCAGCCATGGTTGAGGAGATGGAGTCTTTGAATCACAATCGCACATGGGAGTTAGTTCCCCTTCCTGAGGGTAAGAAGCCGATTGGTTGCAAATGGGTGTATAAGAAGAAACCAGTAGTAACAGAAAAAGAGGGGGAGAAGTTCAAGGCTCGTTTGGTAGCGAAGGGTTTTTCACAGCAGAAAG
The DNA here is from genome assembly GCF_006381635.1 of Hibiscus syriacus. Taxonomy (NCBI): domain Eukaryota; kingdom Viridiplantae; phylum Streptophyta; class Magnoliopsida; order Malvales; family Malvaceae; genus Hibiscus; species Hibiscus syriacus. Next base: position 207,462 of record NW_024062592.1, read on the forward strand.
GAGTTGATTATGATGAAATCTTTTCTCCTGTGGTCAGGCACACTTCAATCCGAGCAGTACTTGTATTGGTGGCTAGTTGGGATTTGCATTTAGAGCAGATGGATGTTAAAACTGCTTTTTTGCATGGTGATTTAGAGGAGCAGATCTACATGCGGCAACCTGAAGGTTTCACTCAACCTGGAAATGAGCATTTAGTTTGCAGATTGAAGAAATCTTTGTACGGGTTGAAACAGTCTCCGAGACAGTGGTATAAACGGTTTGACTCCTATATGATCAAGATTGGCTACAACCGATGTGAGTATGATTGTTGTGTCTATGTTAAGAGCCTTGATGATGGTTCTTTTATTTTTCTATTACTGTATGTTGATGATATATTGATTGCTGCGAAGAACATGGATGATGTTATTGGTTTGAAAACTTTATTGAGTCAGGAATTTGATATGAAAGATTTAGGTGCTGCAAAGAAAATTCTTGGAATGGAAATTTGCAGGGACAGAGACTCAAGGAAACTGCGGCTATCTCAACGGGGTTATGTTGAGAAAATGCTAGAAAGGTTTGCGATGAGCAGCGCAAAACCAGTTAGCACTCCATTGGCGAATCACTTTAAGCTCTCATCAGAACAGTGCCCCAAGACAGATAAGGAAGCTGAAGATATGGCAAAGGTTCCGTATTCTAATGCTGTTGGCTGCTTGAGGTATGCGATGGTATGTACTCGTCCTGATTTAGCTCATGTTGTTAGTCAAGTTTGTAAGTACATGTCTAAACCTGGTAAGCAACATTGGGAAGCAGTCAAGTGGATCTTTCGGTACTTAAAGGGTACTGTGGGACATGGAATTGTTTTTGGGAGTCAGCGGGATAATCCTTTGGTTGTAGGATATGTGGATTCAGACTATGCAGGTGACTTGGATAATAGAAGATCTACGACAGGGTATGTCTTTACTCTTGGTGGAGGGCCTATTTGTTGGAAGTCTACTGTTCAATCTATTGTGGCTCTATCTACAACTGAAGCTGAGTACATGGCAGCGGCTGAAGCTGCAAAATAAGCTTTATGGCTTACTGGTTTAGTGAAGGAGTTGGGTGTTCAACAAGGTGGAGTTCAGTTGCTTTGTGATAATCAAAGTGCTATTCACTTGGCTAAGAATCAGGTGTATCGTGCTAGAACTAAACATATTGATGTAAGGTTCCACAAGATCAAAGAGTTGGTTGCATCTGGAGAGGTTTTGTTTCAGAAGGTACATACTGATGAAAATGCCGCTGATATGTTCACTAAGCCAGTTACGACAGACAAGTTCAAGCATTGCTTGGACTTGTTGAATGTTTCGAGTTGTTAAAGAATCAAGGTAACCCAACCCACATTGAATTTTCAAGAGGCAGGATATTCGCCAAGGTGGAGATTTGTTAGGTATGGCTCATAAATATACCAGTAAAGAGGACAGGAGATGGAGCTGCGTTCGCTTCGCTCACTCCGCTCCATCTCCTGTCCTTACAAAGAAAGTCTCGTTGTGGGGTTACGAATTATGTGGGTTGGGGGTGCGGGGGCGCAGCCCCCGTGGTACGGTACAGGGTTAATTTTGTAATTATGTACCAGGGTTTTCTATTATAAATAGAGATGTAACCTAGACCTAAAATATCATTGAATAAAAACTTCTAGCGCCGCCTAGGCACCGAGGACGTAAGCACATTGCCGAACCTCGTAAAATTCTCGTGTTCTTTTGTTTTCTTTACCCGTTTTCGTCAACATCTTGTGATAGACTTGTGTTGCATTCAGGTCATACCCCCAAGGTTTCTTTTATTACTTGGATGGCAATTCTGGACAAACTATTTATTAAAAGCAGGCTCATTTTGTTCGGTATGTTTCTTAATGGGTTGTGTGATTTTTTTTTTGAATGAGCGGGAAACGAGGGACCATTTGGTCTTCTAGTGTAGCTTTTTCAAGGTTGTGTGGAAGAAATCCTGTAGATTTGTCTGTTGCGGAGAAGGGTTTTAGATTGGAGTCGAGAGCTCCACTAGGCATGCTATCATTTGAAAGGGAAAGCTTCGTTGTTGACTTTGTTAAAGTTGGCTTGGAATTGTTGTGTTCCGAGTCTGGACAAGTGTGCTTAGACACGATTCATATAATATTGAATGCATTTCAAGTTTAGTTTTTAATGACATTACACAACATCAAAAGATTTGTTAATGAGATTTTTATTATAGCAAAAACAACATTCCACAATTTTCACGATACCACCAAGTTAAATAATGATGCTGTAGCAGCAAATAGAACTTCCAAGCTCAATCTCCAAGAGAATGAGCATTATAATTATTAAAAAACAAAGTGAAAAAAATAGAATAAAAAAACAAATTAAAATACGTAAAAAACAATACGAGCATAAAAATATAATAAATTTACATTAATATATAAATTATTCTTTAGTGGAGTAGGGCAAATAAATTATTAAAAATATAAATATAAATAAGTAACATAAACACCCAAATACATCTATATAGACATTAAATAAATTATTAACATAAAATATAATTTTTCAATACTTTGACTCATTAAATAACCATAATTTTTAATTATGCTTTTGTCTGTTAAAGACTGACTCATTAGAACAATTTTAAAATTATGATGTAGATTTTAATTTTTTTTTCTTTTTTATATCAATATTTTATAATTTTGTAGGATGATCTTTAGAATTATCTATGAACTTATTATTTAATTTTATTCAAGGTTTGTATTTAATTTAGTTTGTTAATATTTGAAGGATCATAATTAGTTTCTCATGTTTGATTATGTTTTGGATACATGAATACGAAAGAAAATGAAAAGTCAAAAAAAGCTTAGCAAGCAGAATAGAGTAATCTTTAGAACAAGGTAGATCATTTACAGTTAAATTAAAGATGGGAAATTCTGTAAGAATGATGTGCTTCTAACTGTCATTTTTCCTTGTTGATTAATAAAAGTTACAGTAACCACCATCTCTAGTTTTCCACTTAAGGAGACCTATATATGCTCCCCAAGGTAACAAGGATGGAAAAAAATGTTTACATGGTATTAGTGATGTTTGTTTTACAAAATTACATTGTCCGATTTGTGCTAATTCTCTCGCAGTCAATTCAAGCGAGAGGTGACTTCAAGAAAGATGTCTTCGTTGCAAGGAATTTTGAGACCGCCAGTAGGATGACTATATCCGAACTCTTCTTCTGACATGCCTAGCAAACCTTGAAACAAAGGCTGGTTCAAGAACGATACTGGTATTACAAATCTCTTCTGGTTCTCTCCAACGTAAACTACAAAGTATCCCTTGGGAACTTTCTTAGAGCTCACAATACGAGGCAGGCGGATAGCCATTGTTGTTTTCGATGGATGTATTAAAGGTAAGACAGGGAAGATCTTAGAGAGATTGGAAAGAAAAGGTAAGGATCTTAAGTACTTGAGAATGTGAAGGTAGGTGTTGCTGATGAACTTATTCTTACTTGTATATATAGATGCAAGGGCCATAAGGAAATGCTTATCTATTAAGTGAGAGATGTGGAATGAGTGGTGAAGGGGCAATTGCTGGGGTCTTGTTAGTATCGACAAAGGCACGGTTTCATGAGGATCACATGGTGTTGTCGTCATATTCATTATCAAGAATTTCATGGCTAAGACTTGAAGGAATGGTTTGTATATCCCTTCTGGCAGACAAACCGACTCAGGACCCACTCAAATACGAAAGATCTTGGGTCCATAAAAGACTTCTACACAGTAGGAGAGTTGTAACACTTCTCCATTAACGTTAGGGGCAACCTTAGAGACATACAATCTGTCCTACAATAACAGGAAACATGTAACATGGGTGACCTTGACCTTCTATTGCTAGGGTTGGGTGGATCTTCTAAGACAAACCCTTGTGAAGAGCAGATGAAGTATGCCCTACAGTCTGCAAGTAGTCCTCAACACAACCAAATTGGTTGCATTTTATCCAGGTTGTTGTCTATGCTGTGCTGCAATCAAATTGTTCCAAGGAGGAGAAAGATAATATTAAGCCTTACAACTCACCAAATTTCTGGTATGTGTTGCTATATATGTACAACCTTACGGATGAACCTGTTTTCACTCCAAATTTCCGATGGCATGTTTGTTGAGTCCACATACATCGACTATCCGATATTACATGTAATAACTAATTCCCATCTTGTGTGGGTTGGAATCCTGGCATTTGTCTTGGAATTGCAATATCTCTCTACTTAACAAAATAAAGGTATATTCAGTCATTTGTATATTTTCTTACATAAGCTGAAGAGTACTTATGGCCTATGCTACCTGAACTTGAGGTCGAGTATTGAAGACGGAAGATCAAATTTCATTAAGATTTTCCTTATATTTGGAGGATGATACTTTTTATCGTGTTTGAATTTGTCGGACACAAGTAATTTAAAGAAAATGAAGAGTCCAACTCCATATAACTGAGCATGTCGTATGGAGTACTTTCAGAACAAGATAGATCATTTACAGATTAACTAATGATGGAAATAACATGAATAAATAAAAATATATTCTGCAAGGAAATAAAATTCCAACTGATGTGCTTCAAACTGTCATTTTACTTATTGGTACAAGTTACAGTAACCACCATCTCTGGTTTTCCACCAAGGAAGATTATTTCTGCTCCCCAAGGGAAAACGATGGGAAAAAATGTTTACAAAGGGTTAGATATTTGCTTTACAAATCTGTATTTGCTTATTCGTGTTAATTCTCTCACAATCAATTCAAACAAGAGATAACATCGAGAAAGAAGTCTTCGTTGCAGGGAATTGTGAGACCGCCAGTAGGATGACTATATCCGAACTCTTCCTCTTACAGGCCTAGCAAATCTTGAAACGGAGGCTGGTTCAAGAATGACACTGGTATTACAAACCTCTTCTGGTTCTCTCCAACATAAACTGCAAAGTATCCCTTGGGAACTTTCTTAGAGCTCACGATACGAGGCAGGCGGATAGCCATTATTGTTTTTATGGATGTATAAAAGGTAAGATCTTAGAGAACTCGGAAAGCAAAGGTAATGATCTTAAGTACTTGAGAATGTGAAGGTAGGTGTTTCCAATGAGGTTGTATATATAGACGCATAGGATAGAGCGGAAATCATGTCCTATTATTAAGTGTGGCATGTGGAATAATTGAAGGGGCAATTGCTGGGGTCTGATCAGTAATGAGAAAGGCACGATTTCATGAGGATCACATGGAATTGTCTTCCAACTCATTATCAAGAATTCCATGGCTAAGACTTGAAAGAACAGTTTGCCTATCCATTCCGGTAGAATAAACCAACCAAGGACCCGCCCGAAATATTGAAGATCAGGACCTGTAAAATGCTTCTTCAAAGTAAAAGAGTTGTACTATGTCGCTATTTATGTAAGAAGCTACTTTAGAGACATATATTTGTCACGCTATGGCAGGAAACATGTAACGTGGGTGACCCTGACCTCCTATTATCAAGTTAGTCATGTATTCTTTCCATGACTAGCTTGTAAGACAAACCTTGTGAAGGGCACCTGAAGTGTATCATACAGGCTATAAGACTAGTCCTCATCTGAACCCAACTGTTTGCATTTTATCCTGATTGTTGTCCATGCCGTGCTGCAATCAAACAGTTCCATGGGGGAGAATGACAATATTAAGCCTTACAGCTCACCGGATTTCTGGTATGAGTCGCTATATATATATATAGTTCACATTTCTAGTGGTATGTTTGTTGAGTTCTTTGCATATTTTGAACTGTCCATTTGAATATATAAATTTCTTCTACAGAGAAAATGGACCCATAACTACAAAAAATTAAATTAAGTTTGATACGCGTGTAAACTAGATGGGGACACTGTCTCCTAATACAAACAATACAGAGTTCACGGGCTAAACTTTCCCCAAGTTCACGAGACAAACTTCAATCATATATATATATATATATAAATGCCTATAAAAAGAACTGATCCTTCAAAATCAGAGCCAAACCACATAACTGGCCAAGAGAGAATGAAACGAAACTTCCTGCTCTTTTTCTTCATTCTATCATGCAGTCTCACGGTTCCTCTTCTTGGAACTCAAACCAAAGCACTCGACAACGGAACAATATACAAAGTCTCCAAGCAACTCTGTTGGGGTTGTATTGGCGAGTCACTCGAGTTCCTATTCGCTCACAACTTGGTGAGGGCAACCAAATGGGAGCCACTCTTGTTCTGGGATTTCCAGCTCGAGAAATATGCCCGATGGTGGGCGTCCCAAAGAAAAGCAGACTGCAAACTACAACATTCATTTCCAGAAGGTGACTTCAAGCTGGGAGAGAACATATATTGGGGTAGTGGCTCAACGTGGAGACCGAATGATGCAGTGCGTGCATGGTCCGAGGAAGAAAAATATTATGACTACGTGACTAACTCGTGCCAGGAGGGACAGATGTGCGGCCACTACACTCAAATTGTTTGGAAAAATACCAAAAGAATCGGGTGTGCTCGAGTGGTTTGTGACAGCGGAGATGTGTTCATGACTTGTAATTATGATCCCCTGGGTAACTATATTGGCGAAAAGCCATATTGATATGGTGGAGTACTGTAATACCAAAGGGTACCTTAACTAGTGAACTTAACAAGTATAATGAGGTACTCATTAGAGATATATGATCTAAATCATATATTCATATATGTGAACATTATAGAAGTGTATTTAATATGTACTCGAGTTGTGGACATAGATATAATATGGGACCTGGACATATATAAATTTCAATTGAACGATGTGTTTGCAGTCATTTTCCATACTTGTAGAACTTACAGTAACCACCATCTCTAATTTTTCACTTAGGAAGACTTATATATGCTCCCCAAGGGAAAAAAAGGACGGGAAAGAAAGAGTTTACATTGTGTTAGATGTTTGCTTTACAAAATAGGTTGATTTTTCTTAATTCTCTCACAATCAATTCAAGCGAGAGGTAACATCAACAAAGAGGTCTTCGTTGCAGGGTATTGTGAGACCGCCAATAGGATGAGTATATCCGAACTCTTCTTCTGACATGCCAAGTAAATCTTGAAACAAAGGCTGGTTCAAGAATGACACTGGTATCACAAACCTCTTCTGGCTTTCTCCAACATAAACTGCAAAGTAACCCTTGGGAACTTTCTTAGAGCTCACGGTATGAGGCAGGCGGATAGCCATTATTATTTTCAGTGGATGTATAAAAGGGAAGACGGGGAAAATCTTAGAGAACTCGAAAAGCAAAGTTAAGGATCTTAAGTAGTTGAGAATGTGAAGGTGGGTGTTTCCAATGAGCTTATTCTTGCTTGTATATATAGATGCATAGGATAGAGCAGAAATCATGTTCATCCATTATTAGGCTGGAGATGTGGAATGAGTGGTGAAGGGGCAATTTCTGGGATCACATGGAGTTGTCGTCCAATTCATTATCGCCTCAGTCTGCCATATTCGAGTGTGTCCTTGGACTACCAGAAAGGGTAGGCAAACTATTCTTTCAAGTTTCAATTCTTGATAATGAATTGGAAGACAACACCATGTGATCCTCATGAAATCGTGCCTTTCTCAGTACTGATCAGACCAGAGCAATTACCCTTCACCACTCATTCCGCATCTCCCACTAAATAATAGATTAATATGATTTCTTGTGTACCCTATACATCTATATATACAAGTAAGAACAAGTTCATTGGAAACACCTACCTTCACATCATTCTCAAGTACTAAAGATCTTTTACCTTCGCTTTCCAAGTTCTCTGAGATCTTCTCTGCCTTCCTTTTCAGAAGCAAACATCCATCAAAAACAACAATGGCTATCCGCCATCCTCGTTCTTGAGCTCCAAGAAAGTTTCCAAGAAAGTTGATTGCAGCACAGCATAGACAACAAACTGGACAAAATGTAAACAATTGGGTTACGGTAACGACTAGTTGCAAACTTGCAGCCTGTTGGACACACTTCATGTGCTCTTCAGAAGGGTTTGTTTAAGAAGATCCACCCCCTAATACAATCAACTTTTAATATAAAGTTTTCACTTTTCTATTCCATTTTATTTCATTAAAGTCAGACTGCAATAGGATGTCAAGGTCACCCATCTTACATGTTTGTTGTCATTGTTTGTCTCTAATGTTGCCTATATCAATAATGGTGAAGTAGTGTAGCTCTTCAAACTGTGAAGAAGTTTTACAAGGATCCAAATCATCCATATTTGAGTGGTTCCTCAGTCGGTTTGTTTTGCCAGAAAGGGTAGGCAAGCTAGTCTTTGATCCTGATAATGAATAGGAAGACAAAACCATGTGATCTCATGAAACTATGCCTTTCTCATTACTGATCAGACCCCAGAAATTGTCCCTTCACCACTCATTCCACATTCCCTACTTGATGGTTCAACATTTCCTTGTGACCCTTACATCTATATATACAAGTAAGAATAAGTTCATTGGCAACTCCTACCTTCACATTCTCAAGTACTTAAGATCATTTACCTTTTCTTTTCTAGTTCTCTGAGATCTTCCCCGTCTTCCCTTTTATACATCCATCGAAAACATCAATGGCTATCCGCCTGCCTCATATCGTTAGCTCTAAGAAAGTTCCCAAAGTTTACTTTGCAGTTTATGTTGGTGAGAACCAGAAGAGATTTGTGATACCGGTGTCATTCTTGAACTAGCCTTCGTTTCAAGATTTGTTAGGCATTTCAGAAGAAGGTTTGGATATACTCATCCCACTGGCGGTCTCACAATTCCCTGCAACGAAGACACCTTTCTCGATGTTACCTCTCGCTTGAATTGATTGTGAGAGAATTAGCACAAACCAGCTAACACAATTTTGTAAAGCAAACATATAATTCTATGTAAACACTTTTTCCCATCCTTTTTGCCTTGTGGAGCAGATATAAGTCTTCTAAATGGAAAACTAGAGATGGTGGATACTGTTACTTCTATTAAACAGTATGGAAAATGGTTGTAAACGCATCATTCAATTGGAATTTACTTCTTTTCATAACTTCCTATGGTCTCCTCATTTTTTCTATTTTCATCTTTAATTTAACCGTAAATGAATCACCTTGTTCCAAAATTTCTTCATATGATTTATCATTTCCTCTACATATGTCAGTAGAAAGGGTGATCATTCCCACTGTACAGATAATACTAGGACCAAGGTAAATTGCAGATGATACTGTTTAATTAACTTAGATTGATTACCTTATCTTCTTCTACATATCTTTGATATTTATATTCCAATTGTACGGATTATCCTATAATTTCTCTTTCATTTTTCCCTTATACGGCTAATCTGGAAAATCCCCTATTGCATCCAACACTATGCTTGTATACATTTGCTTCATTTCTAAAGCATGTCCTGGCCAAGATAAGAGAATTGCATCTGAAATCTTAGGCACCCAACTTCCAATTTTCCAAAATTTAGCACTACGAAATATTGGTTTATGAAATCACTCTTAAGAAACAACATTCAACAAATCTAATATCTGCAGCCTTTAAGGTCTCCTTTGCATTAAAAAAATCCATCAGTGGCTCGCAAGCATGTCGGTATATTACTTCTGCATCTATATCCATATCTAATTCTATCCATTTACTTTCCATCTAAATCCATGTATCCAACCAGTCCTTTCTAATTGTAGGGCACATTGTTTTGTCAACAAACAGACTCCAGTATGATTTTAGCCCTTAATCTTATAGAATAGTAAGAAGACAGAGCCATGTGAGAACTCTTAAGCCAAAGCAGTGCCACACATTACCACACTTCAGGATTTTTATTTATCAACTTATTTTATAAGTTGTAGGCCACATTGTTCTGTCAACATGCAACAGTATGGTTTTCAAGCCTTAATATTTGTGGAAGTATTGGAAGACAAGACCATGTGACACCCTCTCCAGCAATGTCCTAACCCATTGTTTCACAGCCGCTCACTCAAAGATTTTAAAAGGACTTTCGCATATAATCCTTCTATATATATGTTTTGATGACGAGCCACAGCCAAATCCAGTTTGTGTATTACAAATTCAAAGCTTTCTTCACATTCTCTATTCTCTCAGAGAAAAACATAAAGGAAAAGCAATGGCAATTTGTCTTCCTCGTGCGGCTAAGCATATCCTCCTCGAATCTGCTCTAACAACAAGCAAAAAGATGTTCAGCATCTTTGGATGTACCAAAGGGCTTCTTTCCTGTTTATGTTGGGGAATCCCAAAAGAAGAGATTTTTGATTCCTCTATCCTACTTGAATCAACCTTTGTTTCAAGGTTTGTTAAGCAAAGCCGAAGAAGAGTTCGGGTTCGATCATCCGATGGGAGGTGTTACAATTCCTTGCAATGAAGATGAATTCTTGGATGTTATTTCTCACTTGAATTGATCATAACAGGAGCCAACTAACAGATATTGTACATAAAAAAAAAAAAAGCTTACTTCATTGTAAATAGTTCCCTTTTCATTATTGAAACATACTGAATCAAACATAAATGAGGACATAAATGATTGTATAAGCTTTGGGTTGTTCATCAGCAAAGAAATCAAAACTGTATAGGCTTTAGATTGTTAACAGCAAAGAAACCAAAACTATCTATCACTGACCACGCATAAAAGATTGAAACAATGCTAAATCTTGCTCCGTTGATAAACTGGATCGATTTCTTTCTCGATATTGACATTTGTTGGACCTTTAACCCATCCTCCATCAATGGAATCCATAGGTCCATTCAATCCATCGTCCAAGAAATCACCAACTTTTTTCACTTTAACCTCCCTTGGCATGACTGGGTACTTCCCGGAGAAGCAAGCATAGCAGAAAGTTTGAGAATCACTAGTCAACATCTTCTTCAAACTATCGATTGGAAGAAAAGCAAGTGAATCGCATCCGATAAACTCTCGAATCTCCTCCACACTCATTTGATTCGATATCAACTCCTCTGAGCTCGGTGTGTCCACTCCGTAATAGCAAGAGGCGATAATCGGTGGGCTTGCAATCCTCATGTGAACTTCTTTAGCCCCTGCTTCCTTGAGCAACCTAACAATTTTTGATGATGTGGTTCCTCTCACAATCGAGTCATCGACAACCACAACTCTTTTACCTTCCAGCAAACCACGAACCGGTGAAAGCTTAAGCTTAACACCAAAGTCCCTAATCTTCTGCGAAGGCTCGATGAAAGTTCTTCCGACATAGTGTGACCTGATCAGCCCTTGCTGAAATGGCACCCCTGCTTTGGCTGCATAACCAAGAGCAGCCACCACTCCGGAATCTGGCACAGCAATCACAACATCACAATCAACTGGAGCCTCGGTCGCAAGTATTTCTCCAAAAGCATGTCGTGACTCATAAACGGACCTTCCAAAGACAACAGAGTTAGGCAAAGCAAAGTAGATATGCTCAAAAATGCATTGTTTTGGTTCAGGGTGATGCAGCAAGCAAAGTGATTGAACCCCATCCTTCTTATCCACCACCAGAACTTCACCAGGATTCACCTCCCTCTCATATGTTGCCTCAATCAAATCAAGAGCACAAGTCTCTGAAGCAAACACAACAGCACCATTACTTCTCCTTCCCATAACCAAAGGCCTAAATCCATGGGGGTCACGGACCGCAACAAGTTTATCCTCTGTCACAAACACCATCGAATAAGCCCCTTCAAGCTTCTCGCAAGCATCAACAATCCTCAAAAAGAAAGGCCTGGCCTTCGAAATAGCAATCAAGTGAAGCACAACCTCAGTGTCAGAACTAGTATTAAAAATCGAACCATTATCTTCAAGCATATGTCTCAAAGCTCTGTAGTTCACCAAATTCCCATTGTGTGCAACCCCAACAGACCCAAACCTGTAACCAGCAACAAAAGGCTGCACATTTTTCAACATAGAAGAACCAGCAGTCGAATATCTCACGTGTCCAATAGCCATTTCACCAGGCAATTGACTAAGCTTAGACTCATTAAACACATCAGAAACTAAACCAACACCGGTGATAGATTGAAGAACATTATTATTCACCGCTACAATACCTGCACCTTCCTGTCCACGATGCTGAAGCGCATGAAGGGCCAAATAGCATAGCCGTGAGGCTTCAGGATCACCAAATATGCCCACGACACCACACTCTTCACGGAGCTTTTCGCCATCATCACTATAAGAAAGCACAAAATTCTCCTCCGGGTCTGTTTTGTTCGTCGAAAAGAAGTCAGAGGTGGGGTTTTTAGAGCAGATGGCAAACGGAGGTTTCTGTAGATGGGAAACGGGTTTGAAAGGGAAAGAAGAGCGTTTTGTAAGGGTTTTTGGGAAGATATAAAAGGGAGTTTTTTTAGGTTTGTTTAGATAAAAGGAGGGGCTTCTGGATACGGATTTTGATAGTGCCGATGAAGAAGACAAAGGAGAGATGTTGGCGGAGGCTGCCATGGATGCTTGCTGTGCAGTTCTAGGAGATGAGTGGAAGTAAAACGCAACTGAGGAATATGGTTTTAAAAATGCAGACCCTGTTTTCTCTCTCTAGGTTTTTGACTTCAAAAAGGAGAGAACCAGACTCAGTGCGAGTGAAGATTCTCAATCCATTAAAAGTGGTTAAAATATGCGAAAAATACCTATACTCTTCATATATTTCAAATTTAGTCCTTATATTTTTATTTAGGAATAATAGCAAAAAAGGTCCTCATATTTTCTATCTTTTATTTTTTTCAAATAAAACATTTATATACTAGATCACCACCATACGTTTAAAAAATAATACACGTTAAATTATTTGAAATTAACTGAAAAGGTAGGCTTCAAGGATGAAAATGCAGAATTTAGAATTCGAAGAAAAAATGATCGAATTATTGAATGATCAAATTCGTCAAAATATATAATATAAGGACTTTATGTACAATTTGACATTCGTTCTTCTTCTTCTTTTGTACAATAAATTTGTTTCCCTTTTGTTTTCCTTTCATATTTGGCATGTTAAAATGATAAATCAAATTTTGTTGTCAAATTTTAGCTTCTTGCCGAATTATATAATATAATATTTAAAAAAATAAAAATTACCAAATATGATATTATTAAATATCACTTATCAAATTATTAACAACAATTATTTTACCATTGAGGTCGTTTGATTCGTGTCCAAATATGATATTATTAAATATCACTTATCAAATTATTATTATAATAATAAATAGTATTGAACTAAGAGAGTTAAGATACTTTATTTTCAATAAAAGAGTGTCGAAATTAAATCTTGAACTAAATTACAACTTTTTAAAAGTTGAGAGATAAAACAATAATTTTACCATAAATGCGAATCAATAAAAAAATTGATTCTCATCCAAACATTAGTTAAGAATATCATGTAAAGATAAGTTTGAAAGAGAGTTTCATCATTCTTTTCTTCTTCCTTCCCTTCCCCATAAAATATCAATAAAAAATAAAGAAAAATATTGATATTTTAGAATTTCTCTGTCAAGTTACAAGATATTCTCATTTTCTAAATTATCTCTTCCTAAAACAAATGTTAAATTTAATTATATTAAGAAAACAGATACAATTTCATCCAGTTATTAAGAAAGGTTGATTATTTTCTAAATTATCTCATTTTCTAATATTGATATTCTCATTTTCTAAATTATTTCTTTTCTTGGTTAACTAGTCATTCAAATTAGTTTTCTCTTATTAATAAATCGTTATCTTTTTTTTTATTCGGTGACATTAATTTTAATGTTAGTTGTCGATTTTCGGTATTTTTTATTGACTTTTTATTTTCTTATATTATATTTTTATTTTGTTTTGTTTTTTATTTTCAATAAGTCTGTATGTATACACGTTTTCATCTGGCATTTTTTTCTATTGTTTGGTCATTTGTTTTCAATTATCTTTTTCTAAGGGTTGATTTGACATCACTACGACAAATCAAAATTGTATTTATTTGTTATATTGTTGATATCTCTTACTTTGAACCCTCATATTGGATTTGGATACTCGTTATGTTTTCGTGGATAGCTTTTCACATCGCTCGAGTCTGATTTGCGATTTGTCGATGGTCTTTTAGTAGTTTGATTCTCTTTTGTGGTTTGTTTGTTGATTCGATCAGATTTGTTTGTATTTATCTTTATTTGAGTGTTTTTTGTTAGATTTTAATATTTTCTTATATGGTCCTTATGTGATCTTAAGATGTTTATTTTATTTCAATAATTATAGAAAATTATTTTAATTATATGCTTAATTACGATTATGATAATATTTACTGTAATTTAGGATATTTCTTATTTTGAATAGAATTGGTGATTTTAAAAAAAAAACGATTTTAAGATTTCAACAGGAAAATGGATGAGATATTGTTGTGGGGTGGGGAAATCTCAATATAAGCCACATCCAGAATTATTTTTTCATCTACGGTGAAATCTACAGTAACAATATAAAGACTTTATGATTACTTTGCGTCTTCAGGCCAAACGTAAAAACTCTAAGAGTGCACGTTGTCTACCTATTTGTTTGTGTATGGTTTGAAGATGTCGTGTATTCCTAGAATTTTATCTATTGACCTTAAGACGTCGTGCACTCTTAGAATCTTTACATTTGACCTGAAGACGCCATACAATCATAAAATCTTTATGTTGTTACTGTAGATTTCACTCTAAATAAAAAAATAATCTCTAATGTACCTTATCTCATAATTTTTTTTTTCTAACAACAATATCTCGACAATTTGACCGGTTTCAACGTTAGCAACGTCGACGCCAAATTTATAGCGAGAAAAAGGAGCTGAAACGTTGTCGTTTAAACGCAAACTTCCACAAACATTTTAAAAATGGTAACAACTGCACGAGATTAAACCTCAAGAGTGAAACATGTCGTGTCGTGTCCCCTCTCGTATAAGAGCTTGGGTTATTCCATCCGTCTGTCGCCCAAATCTACAAATAAATCAAGGCAAAGTGATACCGTGGTAAAAAATCCTTTAAAAAAAAGTTTATCCACCTGAGTTTTTTTAATAAAAATATTTCGAACACCTGGAGTGATGCACCATTTTTTTGTTCGAACAGAATACCCTGTCCAAAATTCAGCCATGCAAGGACCCGAAACCAGCTTGGTTGAAGTAAGAGAAGAGGTCATGGTTGCACCAGGTTGCGAAACCCTTAACCCCTGTTCAAAAACAGCTTGTTTCCTCAAACCCATTTTCAGTTCCCTCGAAACCCCACTTCCCAAGCCTGTCTCTCGAACAATCTTCTTTTAAACCCAAATATCTGCCTTTGAGTATCGGTTTCCATGGGTGGAGATGCAGGGCAAGTAGCTGGTCCATTTGGGTTGACAAAATGAGGGTTTTGCATGAATCTACTTGGAAGAAAGCTGGAATCTTGGATGCCATCTTGAACTCCACTTACCAGATTAAGCGAAACATTGATTTAGTTATTGGGTTAGCTGAGAAATGGTGTTTTGAAACTAAGAGTTTCGTTTTCTCTTGGGGCGAAACCAGTGTTACACTCGAAGATGTCATGATTCTCGGGGGGGGGGGGGGTTTCTGTTTTGGGTTCCCCTGTTTTCGCCGAGCTCGATACCGAAGAATCTAAGGAAATCGACGAGAGTTTAAAGAGTGCTCGGATCGAAATCCTGAGAAGCAAAGCTAAAAAGGCCTGCCCGAGTTTGTGGATGCAGAGATTCATGGACAATGGCAGAAAATTCGAGCACGAAGCTTTCCTCGCCTTTTGGCTTTCGAGGTATGTTTTCACCAATGCCTATGAAACGATTAGAGAACATGTTTTCTCCATTGCAGTTCATTTAGCTAGAGGGACAAGGCTTGCTTTAGCACCTACTGTGCTTGCTAGTATTTATAGAGACTTGTGTTTGTTGAAAGATGCTATCACTACTTCGACTAAAATGGGGAAAGAAGAGGTGTTTATGCTTACTCTTTGGTCGCCGAATCCGATAGCAAAAGGTGAGCCGAGGCTGGTTCAATGGCATGATGTGAGTTGCAAGGTTGAGAATGTGAGGTTAGCTCTAGAGTCGGCTGGTGGAAGTTTCGAATGGCGTCCTTATACTATGCAGGTCGATAACTGGAAACAACCTAAGTTTTATAGAGAGAATGAAGTTTGTATATGGATCACTGCACGACTCGATAAAGAACTAGAGTCCTTTGCCCGGTGCTTGAAGGCTTGTGAGCTAGTGGGAGTTGATTGCATAGAACAGTACCTTTCGCATCGAGTTGCAAGGCAATTTGGAATGGATCAGGATATCCCAGGTTGTGTTCCTCAATCGAAAAATCAGACTCTTGAGATTGCGTGGCTCAATTACTGTGAATCACTGACTGGAGTAAAATTATACATTCCATCTCGGTTCTATAAAGCTGGTGTTACAGCACGGTACCTGAAGTGGTGGAAGGATTCAGTGTTCGAGAGCAAAGGCACAGCCAAGGGTTTGAAGAAATCGCCAAAGGAAAGAAGCAAGCGGAAAGTTCTTCGGGTTGCTCTGGCTTTCATCAGAAAATAGAGTTTCCTTGGAAAGAGGGGAGCTAATGATCCATCTGTTTCACCTAATTGCACCTTGAAGAGCTCAAAGAAACAACAAGACAATGTCATCGAGACTAAGAAATCAAAGAATGTATCCCAGATTTTGGAAGAAAAGAAAATGTGCAACAACAAATCGACTTCTTCTACTTCTTGTAGGAAGTACTCTAAGAAATCAGTGAAGAATCCAAAAGGAAACAAAAAGGGCAGGAAAGAATCTTTTTCTCCCAATGTTCAGTTGGCAAGCTCAGAAGAGAGACTACGGCAATTCTGCTTCTCCCGATGTTCCGTCAGGAAGCTCAAAAGAATTAGCACGAACTTTGAAAAGAAAGAAGAAAGACGGCATTGATTCTGCTTCTCCCAGTTTGAGCAAAAAACGCATGAAAAAGTCTGCAGAGAAATCTAAAGGAATGAAGAAAGATACCCCTGTGTCTGCCTCTTCTAGATCCACTTTCGGAAGCTCCCAAAATCCAGCATCAGTTATGAAAGACAAGGAGGAAGCCAGCAGCGATGTCGCCTCGCATGTTTTACCTTCAGCGAGTGCAAAAGAGTCACCATGCACCATAGAAAGAAAGAACGAATGCAGTTCCTTGGACCCTATCGGTCTTGAGCGTATCTCTAAAGGAAAGGAAGCAGAGGATTCTACCGAGGATTATGACCCAACAATTGCAGAAATAATAAGATCCTGCAAGAAGCGACGCATTATTGTAACTAAAGACTCCGACAATGATGGAAACCCATCAGGCCATTCCCAAGGTCTTTCATCGACAAATGCAGATAACAAGGTTGTTAAATACTTGGAGCCATTAGCAACGTTGGTAGAAAAGGTGGTTGAGGACGAATCCGTTCTCAGATTAGGGGAAACTTTTGAAGGTCCCTACAAGGTGTAAAGATTATAAACAATTGTCTAATCTATGTAAACAAGAAAGAAAACAAATGAGAGAAATGAATCTTCTGAAATTCATTATATCAAGCGTGAGTATTACAACTCTTAAGGGGAGTATTTATAGCTAGTACTATAGCTATAACTGATGTAACTAACTCCACAACAAACTAACTACTTGATCTGTTGCAGTGAACCAAAACTCAGCTGCACAACCATCATGCACTGCACGTGAACATATATGCCATGCATTTACATACACTAACATTCCCCTTGCAATCTTCAACTTCAAATCTTCTTCAAGCTCAAGAAGCACAAACATGATCAATGCTCATTCAAACCCAAAATGAAATGAAAGTTCATTTACACTAACATTCCCCTTGCAATCTTCAACTTCAATCCTTCTTCAAGCTCAAACTGATCTGCTCTTAAGCTGCACCACCAGCAATCGTTGTCTGTGTTTGAGAAACAGAGGTGCTGATAAAGGCTTGGTCAACACATCAGCAACCTGCTCAATTGCAGGAACTTCATGCACTTGTAGTTGTCCCATAGCCACCATTTCTCGAACAAAAAACAGATCTAACTCAACGTGTTTGAACTTGGAATGCAGTACAGGATTAGCACAAACTGCAACTGCACTTGTATTATCACACCACAATGTGGCATTGCCATGTGAAACTACATGCAATTCCCCCAACAACGATCGAAGCCACACCATCTCAGCACCTGCACAAGCCACACTTATGTATTCAGCCTCAGCAGTTGAACGTGCAACAACCTGTTTCTTTCTAGAGCTCCACGAGACCAGGTTCCCACAAAAATATATACAGAACCCTGAGGTTGACCGTCTATCATCAACATCAGAACCCCAATTCGCATATGCAAAACCAGTCAAAGCCATTCTCGAGGAGGGTGTAAAACGCAGTCCAAAGTCAACAGTACCTTGTAGGTAACGAAGTATTCGCTTGACTGCCAAAAAATGAACATCCAGTGGGGCTTGCATGAATTGACACACCCTGTTCACAGCAAATGCCACATCAGGTTGAGTGATCACGATGTACTGCAGGGCACCTACAATGCTTCTGTATCGTGCAACATCTTCAAGTGGTGTTCCTTCCTTGGAAGACAGCTTGATGTTAGAGACCATAGGGGTGGGAAGACTCTTCACCTCACCAAAACCATGCTTCTGTAAAAGGTCTTGGATATACTTTTGTTGACTCAAAACAACACCATCACCTTCATAACTGACTTCCACTCCTAGGAAAAAACTCAATGGTCCAAGATCCTTCAACGAAAACTGAGCATTTATCCTGTCTATAACACTTTGAACAACCATCTCTTTATCCCCTGTTATGATGATATCATCAACGTACACCAGTAAGTACACCAAGCTATCCGAGGCCTTTCGAACATAAAGAGAGGCATCCGACTTGGCTAGGCAAAAACCTTCAGATTCCAGGTATGCCTTCAGTCGCTCAAACCAGGCCCTCGGTGCTTGTTTCAGCCCATAAATCGCCTTGTGTAGCTTACATACCAGCTCACCATTGCCTTGCTCATACCCTGGTGGTTGAGTCATGTACACCTCTTCAGTGAGCAGCTCGTTCAAGAAGGCATTGTTGACATCAACTTGTCTCAGCTTCCACCCCCGTGACAACGCCAAGGAAATGATTACCCTGATCGTTGCAGGCTTAACCACCGGGCTGAAGACTTCATCAAAGTCGATTCCTGGTTTTTGAAGAAAACCTTTCGCCACCAAGCGTGCTTTGTACCTTGAAATCGAGCCATCAGCATTTCGCTTTATTCTAAAAATCCATTTACAGTTTACTGCCTTCCTATCTCTAGGAAGATGAACTAGTGTCCATGTGCCATTCCTCACCAGTGCATCATACTCTGCTTGTGCAGCTTCTTTCCAAAGAGGACTCATCAATGCCTCTTTGATATTGGCTGGCTCTCGATCTGAAATTGCAACGTTATAAGCTTTTGGCTTCCATATTCCATGCTTGCTCCTGGTCATCATGGGATGCACATTGGAGACTGGTTGTGGAACATCAGTCCCCACTCCAGGTTGAACTTCAACGCACGTTTCTACTGTACCCATCTCTTCTTGGACTCCATGTGAGCTGGCATCACTGTCATTATTATTTAAAATGGCCGCACTACCATTATTATTCAAATTTTCTACTAGGACCGAAACTTGCTCCCTATGTGCACCACGCATATCACCATTGTTTAATTCTTCACGTGCACCATGCATACTTTCAACACTCACATTATTTCCTCCTTGCTCCCCATGTGCACCACTCAGATCATTAATTAATTCAACAGGTGAGCCACCACCACTTGCCATACCATCACAACTTCCTCCTTGGATTCCACGTGAGCTTTCATTTTCACTACTCCCATTATTATTTGAATTTGGCGCAACACTATATTGGACCCCACGTGAATTTCCATTTCCACTACTCCCATGTGCAAGAGCATTGAATTCACGTGAATAATGGCTAGTCCCATTATTATTTGTCGCACCAGTATCCTCCACTTGGAACATGCCATGTCCACTTCTCCCATTATTTAATTCGTGGACCACACCATGTCTCCCATTATCTTCAATGCTTGCATTTGTTAAATTCTCAACAAAAGTGGGCTGCGCACCACGTTCAAGAGCACTTTGCACACCACTATGCGTATTGTTGTGAACCGTTGTTAATTCAAACGGTGTGGCCCCATGTTCATGCACAAAATCTCGCATACCTCCAAGCGACGTGGTCTCATGGTCATAATTATTATCTCGCATAGCTCCAAACGGTGTGGTCCCAAGATTATCACCAGGTGCAAAAGACGAGGTGGCTCCATGTGCATCATTACAAATGACCCCAACCCCATGCGCATTATTATGGTTGCCAAGCGGTATGGCTCCACGCTTATTATAAACTATAGGCAACTGTCCAGTGGTAACAATATCTTGTCTATGACACTTGCATTGATTCTTATCAAAAGGAAATACTTGCTCGTCAAACCTCACATGTCGAGACACAAAGACTCTGCCATCATTGTCTAGACATTTGTATCCGTGATGTGAGGTGCTGGGCCCAAGAAACACACACTGCCTTGACCGAAAATCCAATTTATTTTGATTAAACGGCCTCAAGAAGGGAAAACAAGCACACCCAAACACTCTCATTCCCGAGTAGTCAGGAGCTTTCTGATAAAGAACCTCAAACGGGGTCTTGCCTGAAATAATCTCAGATGGGAGCCTGTTTATGATGTACACTGCCATAGTAAAAACATGACTCCATAACTTTATCGGCAGTGATGCTTGAGCTAACATGGCTAGTCCCATCTCAATAATGTGGCGATGTTTTCGTTCAGCCTTCCCATTCTGTTCTGACGTGCTGGGACAGGAGATCTGATGTTGTACACCATTGGTAAAAAACCAACTCTTCAGTGCCTGATATTCACCTCCACCATCACTCTGCAATGCTTTGATTTTCTTCCCAAACTGAACCTCTGCTATTTTTACAAGATTAAGAAAACACTGGCTGACTTCAGATTTCTTTCTGATTAGATACACCCAGGTATGTCTGCTGAACACATCAATAAATGATACATAATATACGTAACCTTCAGTTGAAACTACAGGAGCATGTCCCCACACATCTGACACAACCAGCTGAAAAATTTCTTTGTATTCAGTCAACGAATTACAAAAAGGTAGCTTGTGAGCCTTGCCTTGTAAACATGCAGAACAAACATTGTTCAATTTGTTTTCACTACTAGAAACATTACACATTTTCATAACATCTTTGACAGTCTTCTCACAGGAGTGTCCTAAGCGCCTATGCCAAAGTTCCAAACTACTTGAGGCCTTGGACACATTATTCACCATGCAACATGATTTCTTCTCTTCATACGGTAGCAGCTGGTATAAACCTTCATGAGTGAGCTTCCCTCTCAGCAGAATGTTCCGAGTCTGTGCATCCTTCACCAAGCACTCAAAAGGATGAAATTCAATAAACACATTGTTATCACGAGTGAATTGAGATACTGACAGCAATTTCTTCTTAATGTGTGGGGCATGTAGCATATTTTGCAATACTAGAGGTCTGAGGCTAGAGGACAGAGAGCCTTGACCAATATGATCAATTTTAATTCCTTGACCATTACCCATTAGAAGAGTGTTGTTACCTTTGTATGTCATACCTGAATTGAACGGTACAAGATCATTTGATACATGATGAGTGGCACCCGTGTCTGGATACCACAGAGCATTGGAGTGGTTTGGAGCACTGTAAACTGCTGCCATACTAGGCACAGTGGATACAAAGGCTATAGGTGCAGTATGAACAAATGACTCTTGTCCTTCTGTTTTTGCAGGATGAGTTCCACAGTCCCCAGGGAAACGAGTCAAAGCATAGGGCATACCATGCATGGAGCTGGATGGAAAGTGGTAGAAGACAGGAGATTGCAGCGTGTGACTATACGCATGTCCATTCACAGGAACTATCTGTTCAGCTGGTTTCTTCCACTGCTCAGCAGACTGATCTTCACTGCTAATTCCAGTGAAATCTTGATCAAAGCGACGATAACACCGTTGAACGATGTGCCCAACCTTTCCACACAACTGACATTGTGGTCTATTTGAGTTGTTAAATCTTCCTCTGCCTCTACCACGATAGCCTCCCTACTGATTTCCCTGTTGTCCTTTCACCGAATAAAACTGTTTTTCTGTTCCATCTGTTTCAGTGGCAGCCTGAGACCTTGTCCCATTCTCTTCTTTCGGCTGTACAACCATATTTGCAGCAATACCATCGCTTAAAAAAGCTTTCTGCCTAGCCTCACAATCCAAGAGCATTTCAGTGAGATTATCTAGTGACACTACATCACGAGATGCTATAGCAATAATGGACTCGAATTCCATTGACAATCCAGCAAGAATCACACTTACTTGTTCTTGTTCAGGTACAACACAACCTGCAGCATTCAACAAATCACAGATTGTCTTGATCTTGGCTAAATAATCACTCACAGTCAAGCCAGCTTTCCTCTGAGAGTGCAAACTGTGCCTGAGAGAAGAAATCTTGGCACTAGAACGAACTCCAAACAATCTTGAAACTGCATTCCAGATTGTGCGAGAGGACGTGAGCCCTGTAAGATGTGGCAAAACCTCCATGCTAACCGTTGTCAACAACCACGAAGCAAGCAACTTGTCTTGTTGCCTATGCACAAGATACACTGGATTTTCCTCAAGCTGCCCAGACTCATTTGTAACAAACTGAGATGGAGCAGAATTATCACCAGAGATGTAAGCCAACATTCCATAGCCATCAATTATAAGGGTCACCTGATGCTTCCAAAGAAGGTATGTTGCCTCGGTAAGCTTTATGACATCCTGTTTGGGTATATGTTGTACACTGGATATGACAGAAGAACCATATGACGTTGAGGTAACTGTGGTATTCACCGGAGACTGAACATCAGCTTGTTGCAAGTCCACCATCTTCAAAGAAGGGCAAGAACCTCCAAGAACCTCCAAGAAAAGAGGCAAACAGAAACTGCAGGACCGTTTTGGCAACTGATACCATGTAAAGATTATAAACAATTGTCTAATCTATGTAAACAAGAAAGAAAACAAATGAGAGAAATGAATCTTCTGAAATTCATTATATCAAGCGTGAGTATTACAACTCTCAAGGGGAGTATTTATAGCTAGTACTATAGCTATAACTGATGTAACTAACTCCACAACAAACTAACTACTTGATCTGTTGCAGTGAACCAAAACTCAGCTGCACAACCATCATGCACTGCACGTGAACATATATGCCATGCATTTACATACACTAACACAAGGACCATAGGGAACTAAAGATGGTGCAGGAGGAAGTCCTGATGAGAGAATCAGGAAGAACGGCAGAACACGAAAAGGAGGACAACCCCGAACAACCAGTTCAGGAAATGCTAAGCACTTGCTATGTGATCGACATACCAGGATTAGAAGCTCGAATTAGCAGGCTTGAGAAACTGGTTGCAGAGCGAAAAGCGAGAAGATCTGCTGGCAAGTAGTCTCATAAGCATCAACGGTGTCGAAGGAGAGTGCACTTGCTATGTTTTGTTTTGTTTTGTAAACCAAAATAGTTGACAAGCTGGGACCTCGATGTATATTGACCCGTTTTCAAATATCGACCCATCAGTAAACTGATATCGGTTCAAAGATAATGGCATAAAAAGGTCTCGAAGCCAGTGTGTATAAATGAGGGGGGAAACGTCATACAATCGAAGAATTACCGAAATAGTTTAACATCCAGTTATATAAATTTCTTTTGTTTAATATTGATTTAGGATCATCGAATTAATTAAAATTAATAATTAAGATATACAGCTAAAAATTAAACTTTTACGGATAAAAAAATAGAAAATTTTTTACAAAATTCTAATCTCATTTATTAATTTTATTTACTTCAATATATATATATATATTGTTATGGGTGATGAGGAGGTTGCAGAAGCATTACACATCGAAGATGATGGTGTGGATGTGGGTAGGCATTTCGTGGCTACATTTAGAAAGAAGAAAGATTGCATTACATTGAGGACCAGCTAATTATCAGACACGGCCTTTGGTTTCAACACTGGTCCATGTATTGGAATAAACCAGTTTCACATAAATAAATATGGCTCAAATGCTTCCATCAATATGGTCCCGATCATGCTGATTGTACCTTGTTTGTTGTAAGAATGAAACTTTCTACGTCTATATTAATATATAGAGATAGGATTCAATTACACAATGTATAACTTTTTAAGTTTTATACGGATTTAAGATTGATAAAATTAGACAACTAAGATTAAAATGAGAAGATATTAACAATTAACTGCATTAAAAAATAAGAAATTAATCTCAACCGTCTATTTTTACCCATCTAACAGTCTTAAATATGTGTAAAACTAAAAAAAATAATTATATTGTATAAATAAATCTAACTTATATATATGCAACAGGTTATTGAAGGTGTCTCGACGTCCACTGGAAAAGCGGCTGCAGGTGGTGTTTTCAGTGATCACTTGGGTCACTTCATCTCGGCTTACAACAAGGATCTAGGCTTCTCTTCGGTCCCCTATGCTGAGCTTTGGGGTATTTGTCATGGTCTACACTTAGCTTGGTCCCAAGGTTTTGAGAGTATCTTGGTTCAAACTGATAACAGCGAAGCGTATTATCTTTTGTTCTATGCTTCGATGGGCTTTCCTTTTTGGCAAGTTCGCAAGATTTCGTCCTTATTCTGCCAATCTTGGCATGTTAACTTCAGTCTAATCAAGCGAGAAGCAAAACGTGCAGCAGACTTCATGGCAAAGTCCACTATCAGACATGATGACTTGGGCTCTCTTCAGTACCCTACAGAACGGGCTCGATTCCATCCTTCAACAAAACATTCATGGCCCTCCTTTTTTAAGGCTTCATTGATGTATTTTCTCTTTAGCTTTTGCTTCATTTAAAAAATATATATTTTAAATTTAATCTTTATAAATAAATAATAATAATAATAATGGAAGAGTTTATATCTCAAAATATTATATCTAATATTTAAAATTTTATATGTATATCAATGTTTACTAAACGTAGGTTTTGCTCTCATTTATGAGTGGATGAATATTTTACGTGAACTTCTATTTTGCCTGATTTTATATAAATAATTGTTTAACAAAATTTATTAAGTGGTCTCGATAGTTAAAGGTATTGTTGTTCTCCCGAGATTTTGGATTTGAATCGCTACATTTTCAAAGTATATGAGTATTAACATATATTACATTATTACGAAAATAATTTTTTTAAAACAAAGTAGCTTAGAATTTTGTGTGAAAAAACATCATATCCGATTTAACTCAAAATAATAATATAATTACCTCTTAAATAAAAATAATTATAATAATATTTCCTTATATTTTTTTCCTATTAGGTCATGATTTTATAAAATAAAAATTATATATATTGTCCAAACAGGTCAAATTTTTATCTCAAAAATTAGATTAAATTTTATGTCAAATGAAGTATCTCTAAACCTAAATCGATTCAAATGATGAATAAAGAAATATAATACTCGAATGGAATTAAGATAAACCAAAACCTCAACCAACGCTGACCCATGTCCATGAATTCGACTTAATAGTGTTTTTAATATTAATAATATCAATCAAATAATTCAAATAAAATATTATAAAAATAAATTATAAAAGGGCTCTCTTAAATAAATTATAAAAGGACTCTCTTAAATAAATTTGATTTTCTTAACAATGAGGATACTTTGTACAGCTTATTAAACCCAGAAAAAAGAAAGAAAAAAACTTCATAGTTCTTGGGCTAAGTTAGAGTCACATAAGAAGAAGAAGAAGAAGAAGAAAAACCCAGATTAATGGGTTCAAAATAGTAGAAAATAAAAAGAAAATCCCAGAAGAATCGATGTTTAAAAAAAAGGAAAAGAAAAGCATAGCGCCATACAATGCTGCTACATATGCTTCTCTCAGCCATCTTCATCTTCTCCAAAAGACAACCCACATCCCTTCACCTAACAAATCAATTGTTTGTTTTTGTTGCTGTTCATCTAAGCATGGAAGTGAGAGAGCGAAAAACGACTTCTTCACAAGGGATAGTGAGACCCATGTCGTGGTCGAACCCGAACTCTTCCTCGGCTTGTCGGAGCAAGCACTGGAACTCGGGGTGAGTCAAGAACGAGATGGGCACAATGTACCTGCTCCTTTTTTCGCCGACGTAAACGGCGCAGTGGCCTTTCGGTACGTCGAGAGGGAGTCCGTCTTCGTCGTAGCCGCCGTGCTTCTTGCCTAGACTCGAGCATCGCTTGAGGATTTGCTTCAGAACTGGGGTCTGAGGGAGCTTGGATGATTTTCTGATCGCCATTGATGAGTTCTTTGAAGCAGAAAGGAGGGGAGAAGATAGAGGAGTGTGGGAGGATTGAGAAGGAGAAGACCGGGGTGTTTATTTATGAAGTTCGAGTCATGTGAGAGTGTGGGGGCAGTACTAGGACAAGGGCAAGGCTACAGGATCATATTGTATCCCCTAGTTGAATAGAAAATCAGAATTTCGGTTAATTCAACAAGTGGGGTCAAATTAAATATTGGATCCCTTACTTGATTTTCTTATTTCATCAAGTATATTAAATCATATAACTATATTTAATTTGCATCTAATAAATTGATTCCAATTCAATTGGTTTCAATCCAATTTCATCTTATGAGTTTCTTTTCTTCGTCTTTTTTCTTGAATTTTGGGTTTGGGTCGAGTCAAGTTTTGTAAGACATGAGGTTGATTTGGTAGAGTTTAGAGTAAAAATATATAATTCAACTCGACCCGAAATAATATAACTTTTATTTATATTTAATGATAGTTGCTATAATATCATTTTCTCTCAATATATATTTTAATTAGGTCCTTATTTTACCAAATAAAAATGGTATTTTTTATATTTGAGTCGAGTTTTTCTCCCTAATTTTGAATCGAGTGTCAAGTGAGGACTATAATAGTCAGATTGTGTGTCAGGTGAGGATTATAATAGTCGGATCGAGTTTCGATCAACTAATAAATCTGACCCAACTTGATCTATTATCGTCCTTAATCTATAATAAATCCTCGTTTTTATATCAAACGAGCCATATTATAAACTATTTTTGCATCAAATCAAACAAAAATCAATACCAAATTCTTAAGAAAAAGAGGGGTTAAATTACCATATCTTGAACATTTATCAAATAAATATATATATATACCAAAATGGAGCATATAAACAAATGAAAATAAGGTAAGTAAAGATACTGAAGAGTAATAGTAGAGAGCATAACATTCAACGTTTGCATGCTGTTTTGTTTAGGATCCCAATCCCCTAGGTCTCTGTTAATAATACTTCATTGTTCAAATCAATAATAATACTTCATTGTTCAAATCAATCTTAGATTCTCTTACCAGACAAACAAAAATGAAAATCCTCTGTCCCTTCTACTTTTCCCAACATGTGCCCCATGCATCTTATTACAGTAAAAGTGTCATCTTTTAAAACCTAAAAGATATCTTAAATACGCGGCATATAGCTTTAATTAATCTGCTAAACCCTATAATCTCTCTCTCCCCCCTACCTGAATTCACGGACCGATGATGAGTTCACTGGGAAATACAACAGGTTCTGTTGGTTTGAACATTTGGATCTTTGCGATTACTTTGTCTTGTGATTTCTTGTCTGAAGGGCAGAAGAAACAGAAACCCATGTGGTTTTTTACTGCTGGATTTGCAGGTTTTGACCACAGTTGCAATTTTCTTTTACGTGGTCAGTTCAGTTGATCATATTTCATCTGAAGAAATGCAAACTAGGTCAGGCCAACTTGGTGATAAAATAAAACCCTTTTCTTTCTCTTTGTATC
This sequence comes from Hibiscus syriacus, assembly GCF_006381635.1. Taxonomy (NCBI): domain Eukaryota; kingdom Viridiplantae; phylum Streptophyta; class Magnoliopsida; order Malvales; family Malvaceae; genus Hibiscus; species Hibiscus syriacus. The sequence continues at coordinate 235,220 of NW_024062592.1, forward strand.
TGCAACTTCTGGGCTTATGGCATTGTTTATTGCAGAGCCAATGACATATACATATACATATATGCAATTAAAAATGAAGAAAAGAAAGATGCTTGACCTAGAAGACAACAGTACCTTGTAACTTGTAGTTGTTTAGTAATAAATAATGCTCTGTTTGAAATGAATATGCCAGTACTCCATAGTTTATTCTATCAACGAACAGCAAATTGCGCAAACTAACAATGCATGGGCGCACTTTGTGAATATGAAATTAATAAAAAAAGAAGTTATCATGTTTCTTTTTTTGGATTAATTACACAAAAGTTCCCTAAACTTTAAAATGTTTTGGTTAAGTTTTTCTATCAACTCATCCGCTAATTTAAATGTTAATTGGAATATGATTATTTGTTAGAGCAGTGTTAGACATAAGGTCCCAAGGGCGGATGTGTTTTCAATTGCATGTGGTCCACCAACAAAATAAGAGCCTATTTAGGTAGTTGGTGCCCTTCAAATATGCACCACTTATATCTTCCTAGGGCTGGCCTAGTTCCATTTCACAAACACAGATCCTCCATGTTCTATGGCTCATTAAGTAATAAAAGAAATCCTAGATTTAATATTTATACGGCAATGTCCTTCATGTCGTTTTCATATATCTTTTTGTTTTTTCTCATATAGTAATAATGGATGATCTTCATGATATAATTTGACAGTTTAATTAAAAAATTTAGAGCCTTAAGAAAAAAAATTAATAAGAACTTTTAAAATTTTGACGGTTTAATTATTCTTTAAAAAAAATTAGGAGGTTTAATGAAAAAAAATTAAAAACTTACCAATTATAGGATGGTTTAAGAATAATGCGATAGCTTTTTTAAATGAAAGTAAGATATTTAAATTTTGATATCATAACTGAAGAAAACTAAATTTGCAATATTATTTTATAATTAACTTTTATAATATTTAATATAGATTAATCGATTAATAAATTAAATATCGTTATATTTTTTTTTAGATTTAATTAAAAATATTCAAAAATCTAAATTAAAACGTTCAGGCCAACTGGAATGCAATATAGGTCAATTCCTCAACTGATTCCAAATCTTGCCTTAATCAGCTGAAAGCAAAGACCAAATCGCATCATAGTACGGATCGGCAATTAGGAAATTTTTGGGGGATTAAATTGCATGATTTACGGCGAAAACAAAGAACAGAACATCAATCAAATCAAACCCCACGAGTCACCATCTATGACAGCCACATCTGCATGTTCTCTGAAGGGAAACTGTATGAAAAACAATTACGAAAGGTCCACCACTGCTCACCGGTGCTCTGTTGAACCAGGAGAGGCACAGTGTTTTTCTTCTTCTTTAATAGTTGGAAAAAAGAAAAGACATTGGGTTTCTGGTTTAGGACGTGAGGGCCATGTTAGTGTGGTGCCACGAAACTGTGTTGTGAGGGCATTTCTACAGTATCGCGCCTTAATACAAGGTTAAAATAAGGTGATAATAGTTTTATTATTGTTTAAATAATAAAATCGGTAAAAAGTTATTGATAATATTATTTTTATTTAAAATATTAATTTTTTAATATTTTCGATCATTTTTTAGTGCCTAGTAATATTTTTGGTCATTTTTTAACGTCTAATAATATTTCTGATCATTTTTTTGAAAATCCGGTTAAAACCCTAATAATAATAAAATCAATTATTTTTTAGCGTCTAATAATATTTTCAATTATTTTTTACTGACTTTATTATATAAACAATAACAAAACTAATAATATTATAGTTTAATCTTATATTAAGACTGTCACACGAGAATATTTCTAGTGTTATGAAGACAACGTAGTAAGGTCATGTGAGGTTCGTTCCTTCCCCAAACTGCTTCAAACCGCAAAAGCATGGGTTGTTTCGACCGTCAGTTGAAAACTGTAAACTGCACTGTTTTGGAATCTTTTTTCAGTACCTAAAAAATTGTACTAAATCAACAGTTCCCTAAGTCACGTTTTGTCCTTTCTTTGTACCGCCTTGTTTTACTACTCCAACTCAGATATAGGTCATGTGAGGTTCGTTCCTCCCCCAATTAGGTATGGGCACCATATAATGACCTTTTAAATTAGGGATAGATATGTTAGCTGTATAGATGAATTTTGATCTTATCTGATTTTATAAAATGATATTTTTTAAATTTTAGATTCATGTCGAGTTGTGTTAGACATTTTAAAAGGAATAAAATTAGGTTAAGTTAATTTCAGTTTAAAATAAAAAATTTCTTACATGCAATAATAATATTTTTATATATTTGAAAAAAATACAATAATATAATTCTTTATACTTTTTAATTAAATCTCTATTTTACTTAATAAAAATGATATATATTTATGTCAAATCAAATCAAACCGAGTACGAAAATCTAATTCAAATGTCGAGTCATAAAATCTTACTAAATCCGAATAAGTTCATAGGTAAAAATATATGATACTCAAATTAGATTTAGATCGATCAAAAACTTAATTAAACCGGCTCATGTTTATCCCCGTTTCAAATACCTGAAAGTAGGGGAGCAAAAATTGAGAGGGCGATTATTTTCACTCTCAAAGATTAATGCAGTCTGTGACTTACGTAAAGGTCAAACACTTATTTAAGCAGCTCCACCACAACTTTTTCAGTAATGTCCTCTATGTATATTTTATTCAAATCGGATTCTCAACACGGTTCTAATCAAACATATATGACGGTAAATGAGACGAACTAAATCATGAGCTATTTAATATCGATTCAGTCAAAGCTTGATAAATACTTAATTTGAATGGATTCAACTCGAGCTCGACTCGAATTCTTAACAAGACGAAACGAGCTACTCATACTCGACTCAAAAAACTCACGAGCTACTCGAAAAAATAATACACTAAAATTTTATCTTTTAAAAATTAAATTATTAATAATATTAACATTTTTGTGTTGATTTTTTTAGGAAAATACATTATAAATGTACTTTAGATTCAGGTTCGAGTTTTAACCGGATTAAGATTTTTTTTATTTCGAGCTTATTTGAGCTTCAATTCATAGTTTTGAGTTCGAGTCGAGCTTGAAACTTTTAGGCTCGCGAGTTTTCAAATCGAGTCGACCTCAATTTCAGAGTTTTCGAGTCAAAATGAGCTCAGCAACTCAAACTCGACTAGTTTACAACCCTAAATTTACAAATGCTTATCTAAAATAAAGTTAATTGAATTACGGTTCTATCTTTCTAGTAACACTTCTTGATAAAAGGAAATTACAAACGACATGAAAATTATAACATTTGAAGAAACCTCAAATTGAGTAAAAACGTCATATTAAATTAGTTCGATTCGATAAATTACTTTTGCAAGTCCAGATTCAATTCGTAGTTAAGCCAAATGATAGAACAAACGGACAAGTCAAACTTCCAATGTTAATGCAACAAATAATGTCAACTTAATGCTTACATCCAACAACGGATGGTATATGATTGTTTCCAGCTATATATTTTGTTTTTATTCCGTGATCAGAGATGGATATCCGAACCGCGACACTCCGGACTCGTTGAACTCGGACTTAGAAAACCAATGAATGGATGCAGGTGAAGAAAATATGAAACAATAACATACTGAAATAGGCACTGTGACTTTTCAACTCCTCGAGAAGTCGCAAGCTACTGTTTCAACTCGGATTTTGTCATTGTGTTCCCGTTCTGCTGTTGTGATTGCGGCTGCTGCTGCTGGAACTGATGGGGAATGTTTAGCTGGGAAGACTGCTGCTGGTGTAGCTGGAATATCTGGTGGTTAACAGGAAGCTGCTGTGAAACCATCCCCTTGGGCGGATCAGAATCACCACCTAGCTCTCGAGTAGCAAGCTTTAGTCGCCGGACCTCGGCAGTTAATGTTTCTTTGAGAGCTGTCCAAATGCAACACAAGGGTCGAGTTATTGAGGCATAAAATTTCACAGATAAATGAATACGACCAATATATGCAGACCACAATCTCCACCTCTGAGACAGGCTAAACATAAAGTTCAGCAGGTTTAATTGTTTCCCGAGTATGAGACTTTGTGAACAGAGGTAACATGTTTATTCTAATATATGAATATCAATCGAACGTGATAATAGAACTATACAAACACATAATATCCGTTGCCGGATATTTTTCCTATCAATGCACAATGATTTTAGCTACAAACCATACATTTCCTATACAAGATATGAATATCTTAGATACTTGCACGCACATGTCTTAAGAATCTCTCGTTCTCAACAGTACCGTAAAAGTAGAAGCGGATAGTTGCAGTTACAAAAAACAGAACATGAGGTACCAAGAAGCATGAAGTATGAAGCATGAGACACCATGATAGTTGCAGTAAACAGATACTTTTCGGCCAAAAGTAGAGGACTAAAAGATTTAACAAAATGAAAATTGGATTACACCATCACGAAGTTGTGCCTGTTGCTCCATGGCCTGAATACGAAACTTCATCGTTGTTCTGGTTTGTGAGCCCGGCAGATTCTCTCTGCGTCAATTTAAAGTTGAGAATGAGGAAAAGAAAAGTAGGAAATATAACTATAACATCACGTGCTCGAAATTTTCCACCTGCAGGAGTGTTGGTTGAGCAGACAATGTGGTAGCTTCGGTCTGCAGAGTCTGAACCTTGTGCTCCAACTCTGAAATGTAACGCATCTTCCTTCTTTGGAACGGGCAGCTGATTGGGGATTAGCCAAAATCCTTAAAAGTACCAACCGATAGTTAAGTGAGATGCTATAGGATCATCAAAAAAGTTATTACAGACTTGAAAAGTACGATACCTCTTTGCACGCTTCGGATCAGTCATTGCAATCTCCGCAAGCTTATCATTTGCCATAATTTTCTTCATTTCAGCCTAACTGAACTCACCACTTCCAAGATCCAAACTAAAGGAAGATGAATTTCCATCAATTGAATTGCCCGGTGAGAGTCGTCCAGGACGAGTTCCCGGTGAAGGTGGTAGTTTTGGCGACTCGTCACCAAAGTTCAACTTCCCCATGAAACTATCCATTGAAACACTTCTATAATGTCTAGAAGAAGGAGCTATGTCTCCTCCTGCACTCCTTTTGATCCCTTCCCTCTTCTCAGATGAATTCATCCCACCTAGTGATGCACTATTTCCACTCTTGTTCGCACTGCTTTCCGCTTCATTATCGCTGCTATCACCACATTGGTCTTTGTTCCACTTGGTTTATTTGGGATGGGAGAAGTAAGGGCTCTCCATTGGTACAGAATGGACCTCATGTTGGGCTCTCCAATACCAAATTAGGTTTAGATTGGATTGAGTTCAATCCCCACAAATTTTATACCTACAATTATTATGGGATTGTGCTACGTCTTTACCAACATAAAAGATAGACTTTAAAATCAAACATTGAAAATGGTAAAATGATTCAATAATGTGTTAAAAGAACAATATTTTTCCATATATATATATATATATATATTGGATAAATTATTTTTTTCAAATAAGATGTTTTCTATAATATTATGAAAATCGACCCGAGTATAATGATTTTTGGATGACACCTAAACTACACATCGACTTCCAAACACTTTATGTATACACGATAGCATAGATAGTTAATTATACTCCAAAAATCGTCGTATGATTCAGACGGTTTTTTAGATATTGTAGTGTGAATCAAACGACTTTCACGAGTACTATAACAAACATCATTTGACGAAATATATTTTCTCCACCTATGTCCATATTATTTTTCAACCCCATTATTTAAACAAATTATCCACTAAAAGGTTCTTAAAAGGCCAACCCAAGCTCTTTCTGCTGCTTAAATTAATGAATTAAAAAACATAAAAGATTTATTTAAACTTAATATCTAATTGAGACTAGATTTATTAAGGAATTTGTTGTTATCTTTGAGATTTTAGGCTCTAGCATTGCGTATGCAAGGAGTTTCGAACATATATTATCTTCTATTATCCTATAATTTTAAAAAAAGATTTAATTTATATAAATTAGATTAATGAATTTAAAAATATAAAAAAATATAAATAATAAAATTTTATAATAAAGCCAATTCTATATAATAAAGCCTATAAAAACTTTAATTGTTGTTGAACCGGAAAAAAAATATAACATAATTCTTTAGTTTCGTCTCTCTCAAGAACTCCTACTTTAGCCAATCACACATGATAGATAATTGGGTCATCATGTACTCTTATATAATTATCAACATAAATACTCGGCTCGTACCAAAGCAACTTCCCGAGTCATCGACTCGTTTCCCCCCTGATCCTCAGATCTAAACGACAACGTTCCAGATCCGCAATGGCTTCTGTTTTCAGCGGCGATGAAACGGCACCTTTCTTCGGCTTCCTCGGCGCCGCTGCTGCTCTCGTCTTCTCCTGTAACTATTCATCACTCTCCCCTATAATTTCATCGTTATTTGTTCTTTCTTTTAAATTATTATCTTATCTCTTTTAATATTAGACCTGTTTTAATTTCCATTGATAGAGAATTCATGGATAACTATTTATATGTTCGTTTAGCGAACCGCTTAAAAAGAAAAAGAAGAAAATTTCCATTTTTATTGTAAATTACGTACAAATTTAATGGTATTTGACATGATCTTTGAATTTGTGATATGAATAATTATAAAATAAATTATTATTTGGTTAAAATTAAATCGTCTTACCTTTTTTTATTTAAGAATCTTTAGTTCACCTGTTGACATAATTAGTGTTTTTCGTTAAAATTTGCCATCAATATCACTTGAATTATACTAACGTCGAAACGAATCATGGTACGAACTCAGTACGCATACTGATAGATAGGAGACAGTGTTAACGATTGGACTAAAAATTTTAATTTGAAAAAGTAATATAACTTGGTTTTCATTTTTTTAGTACAGAGACTGAATTTTGATACTGTTTAAGTACAGGATTTGACTTTATAATATTGCTGTCAAAGTTTACTTTCTATCGGACTTAAATGGCAGAATTTAGATTTGGATACTGCATCCAAATAAGCTCAGAAGCGCTTGAATTGAGAAAAGTTTTAATTTGTGAATTTAGGTATGGGAGCTGCCTACGGGACAGCAAAAGCGGTGTGGGAGTGGCTTCAATGGGTGTGACGAGGCCTGAGTTGGTGATGAATCTATTGTACCGGTGGTTATGGCTGTGTTTTGGGTATTTATGGGTGATTATTGCTGTTATTATTAGTACTGGGATCAATCCTAAGGCCAAACCGTATTACCTTTTCGATGGTTACGCCCCTCTTCCTCGGTCTTGCTTGGCCTCGCTGGTCTTCTGCTGGAATGGCAATTGGAATTGTTGGGATGATGGTGTCATATATCTGCTTTAACTTCCATGGGACATTTTTGTCGTTAATTAACACCAGCTGGTCTGATTTTTTTTTTCACGGTTTCTTTATGCACTCGTGGATTTTGATATCATAGCAGCCCTTTTTCCCCTATTGGGTTTGAGTCAGTTTTGAAACCCAAGCTGCCCTCCCTCATCTAGGCAGGCTTGAAATTTCTGAGATAGTGAAGTCTAAATCTATGGGTTTTTTTTATATAATATAATTTAGAGTTAATTATAAGATAATATTTGTTCAGAATATTTCTTAATCATTGGCAAACACATACACTCCTTGCAACACGGTTGCTCGAACCCTTTGCACCTTAGCATGTTACAAAGATAGCATTTCTATTACTCAGTTTCATTATGCTCTTTGCACCTTAGCACTAGACAAGAAAAGCAACTTAGACCCTTGGGTAAGTGCCCATCTGATGATGTGCACCAGGCATGAAAAAGTCCTGATTGAATTAACGTTATTTTCTTTAATTTTTGACCATAAGTAAATCATTCATATTACTAATGCACATATATGCATATACACGTTCGTGTATTGACAATACAAAGATAGAATTTCAGTTTACCAAGTTTGCTGTGACCTTCACATTGTGCATCTCTCTCATATCTATTGTTGAATCGTCGAAAATGTTTTTTGAGTATTTAATGAAATCGAACATATCATACGTTTGGCATATATCTTCAGTCTGAAACTTCGAACGAACGACTTTGTTTTGCAGAGCTAACGCGCAGCAGCCGAAACTTTTTGTTGGAATGATCCTTATCCTCATCTTTGCCGAAGCTTTGGCTCTCTATGGCCTTATCGTCGGCATCATCTTGTCTTCTAGAGCTGGCCAATCTAGAGCAGAATAAGCTCGTGCAGCTGCATAGTATTCTTAATTATATTGCTTATGTAGGTATCACTGTATCCGAACTGTTATTCGATCGTGCTTGGGTTAATTCCGATTAAACAGCAAGTCCAGTTATTTATTGATTAAAACATCTACTTTTGAGTACTCATTTGATGGTTGATTTTTCCCTTATAGAATAGAATTGAGTTTTCCTGAAAAAAAATGCTGCTGAAGTTCAAGCTGTTAATGGACAGGTCGGTTGTAAATGAGACGAGACAGATCGCGAGCTACTCGAGATCGACTGCGAGTTCTTAACAAGCCGAAACAAGCTACTCATATTCGATTCGAAAGCTCGTGAGCAGTTCTAAAATATAATATATTTTTTAAAAAAAAATATTATTAATAAATTTTATTTATGTATTGATGTATTGATATTTTTAAAAAATACAGTAAGATTTCATGTATTTAAGGTTCATGTTCGAGTTTGAGGCTTCAATCGAGTTAAGTTTAAGAATTTTTTTCCCACTTCGAGTATTTCGAGTTGCTCACGAGCTTCAGTTCAGGATTTCAAGTTCGAGCCGAGCTTAAAAATTTTAAGCTCACGAGTTTTCGAGCGAGCTCAATTTCAAAGTTTTCGAGTCGAGTCGAGCTCAGTAATACTCGAGCTCGACTCGGCTCGTCTCATTTACGCCCCTAGTCCGATCCATATATCCCAATTGTTGATTATGTTTTCTGAAAGTAATATTCGATGGTTCGTAGGCCCATAGATTTGCCCCGGACTGAGCAAGGAACTTTATTCCTCGAGCCGAACTCACGTGGCCTAACTTGAATTTAAATTAAGTAATTGAAAATTTATTTTTATTATCTTTAATTATATGAACATGACATAAATTTTGTTTTAATATGTTTTATTAATGTATAAGAAGTGCTCTTTTAATCAAATTAATTCGTATTTTGCATAATCTTAAGAGTCAAACCCACGTCATTTAGATTATTACAACAAAAATATTTTTACTCGAAATGTAATGATGATAGGATTTGAATTAACATAATTTTCATTCACATTTTTTGTCAAAATCTAATTGATAATGTGTGAACACACAAATATATAAGAGATTTTTGTAATTATTTTAAGACAATCTCCCTAAATTTAAACCTAGCAAAACTCGAGACCCTCCAATGTAATAAATCGCAATTGCAATTTTACTCCAATGTTTGGGAGAAACATGACACCCTCTAAAAGAAATTTTGAGAGTTTTATTTAAGAATGGGTTTTAAGTGCATCCTTAACATAAGGGTACTTAAATTGATTTATATTGTTTAAAGTAAGTGGTGTCGTTGATCTGATTTATGCAAAAGGTATGGTAAACGGGTTTCTTTTTTGCTCCTATTTGTGAATGGGAACCGGATCTCCGATCCGAATGTCTCCGTCACGCTCAATTGCCAACCAACAATAGTAACGGAATGACAAACGACGTCATATAAAATTAGAGAAAATAGTTTGTCACGAGAAAGATTCCAGATTGTAATATATGCCAAGTCAACAGCATTTTTGTATCTTCAATCCGACCAATGATCATTTGTTACACTAGACCAGACACACAACAACCACAAAAGAGCAAAGATCATCAACATGAATTTATTAGAAAGTCTTATCTCAGGTTGAAAGAATGCAAAGTAGTTGCTGTCCAAGACCCCCTGTTACGCACTCGAGGATCCTTTAGATCTGCATCAACCAAAAATTAAGAGTTTCAACATTAAAGTTAAACTAAATGGGCAGAGCAAGCGAGAGAGGCTCTTTCCATTACTGCCTTGGTGATAGTGCAAAAATCGTCCAAATTTAGAAGAGACAAACATGTAGAATCATCCCATAAATTATACAATGGATGATGTATATCTAAATGAAGTATGTATTGGACCATTGGTGGAATGGCAAGGACTTGTTATCAAGTTCACAGTTGACAACAACCTGGGTTAGTCTTTGGACGACACCTATCCCTTATCAAAAAATAGGGGGGGGAGAATCTATATGAAGCATGTGGCTAACCTTTATTGCTTGGGATATGAAAAGATGGATGTTTTAATCATTCTCTTCTCGACCATAATTATACACAATCTCAATCTGCATCAAAAGCGAACAATCAGAACCAGATAAAAAGCAATGAGACCAATAAGAAATTTAGTAATAATAGCTGACAGAACACAAATGATCTAAGCAACAACATAAAACAACACAGTGCTGCATGTATTAGGAGGTTATGCATATTATGAGACAAGTTGACTTTTCAACTCACCACACCTTTCTCCACCAAATAGATAAATTTCGATGCTTGATCAAGATAAAGATAAAACCTACTTAAAGGAAGAAATAACCAAACTATCTGCTATCAAGTAGTAAAACAAGACAAGAAAAAGGCTTCTAATTTCTTTTTACTAGTTTTCTTCTGATCTGCCGTATATAATTTGTATAATGGGTTGATAAACAATGTGACTAGTGAATAACTGTGTACAAGAGGCATTGGCAGAATGCATTGCAAGAAATGTTTAGCTTAACACTTACCCCAGAAGGTGGGACAGGGTTCGAGTAAACTTGGAACCGCCAGGAGCCCAAGGAACTGCAAATGAATTTAATACACGAGCTTCAAACAACATACTAGGTTTAAACAGGAAACTAAGCCCTTATAAGAAACCTACCTATATCACAGTCAATCAGCATGTCATAACAAAAGTGATACATAATCAGCAATAATTAACTATTGGTGGAACACTATTAAAAAAAACTATTGGTGGAACAAACACAAGAATGTAAGTGGAAAAGAGATGCCGCTGAACAATGAGAAGTGAATTGGCATAGTAGTAGTGTGGTAACATTTCCTTTCGCCTTCTTCTGCCAACCTTGGCTCTCATTTGTTTTTTCACACAATCAATTTCACTGGTATCATCAAACTATCATCATCGAAGAAGAACTGAAATCCTATAACTGATTAATTATTATGAGATTCACCCAACCTTCAGAATTTTGAGCAATTATCCTCTTAATTGTAGAAAAGAAAGTTCAAGTGAACTTATGAAATAAAAAATTTATTTAGAAATAAAAGAAGTGAATTAACATGGTAATGGTCTGGTGGACCAGACACAAGAACGTAATAACCAATTAGAGGTGAACCACGCACAACAATGTAAGTGGAAAACAATGCAACAAAGCAATGAGAGGTGAATTGACATAGTAATAGTTTGGTAGCATCTCTTAAACTACTTCCACAAACCTTTGCTCTCATTTTCCTTGTTTCACACAATGATTGGAAGTTAACTTGTATCAACAAACCATCATCAGACACTAAAATCCTATAATAATTAATTAGTTGCCAGCAAGATTTCAATCCCTTATCAAAATTGTGTTATTCGCCTCTAAATTGTTTGAAAAGAAAGGTTCAAAACAACTTATGAATCCCAAATTTCACTTACAAATCCCTTCCACGTGATAATTATTGAGACATGATATAAAATTCAAATTCCACTCCATATTTCTCTCGCCTTATATAATAACCATGTCTCTTACACCTACCGATATAAGGATCGGGATGCCGCCACTTATTATAAGTTGCTTCACCTGCAGCTATCATTTTGTCAATTGTGTCAAGATCTTCCTGCAAAACACACCAAATTGTAAAACGAAAACCAAAATAGCCTCAAGTTAAACCAATTAATTAAACCGTTCAACTACTATAAACATCATCTACAAGAGTCCTTACTCCTTTATAAGTTCAATGCAGAAGGTCAATAAGCTCAAATCATCATCATAGGAACAAACGAAAAAAAAGATATGCTTCGCAAATCACTATACGGTAAAAAGAAAATTTGAGATTCAACAAATACTCGTTCAAGTTTACTGTAAAATCAATTTGAGTTGAAGATTGAGAAATGAGGAGGACGAACCACATGCTTGTTGGCTTCGAATTTCTCGCGAAGGTCAGAGGCCTAAACATATAAATGAAATTAAATAAAATAGAGATCCAGTTCAAAAAAAAAGACGAGGAAATAAGATTGTGAAATTTTGAGGAGTTACATCTTGATAGAAGAGGTGGCGATGGACGGCCCAGTTGAGGGTGTCTTTCAGGGCACGGCGGTAGAGGATCCGAATCCTTTCCTTTTGCGCTGCTCGTCGAGCTAAATACGCCGCCGTCGTGGCTCCGCTCATTTCGGTGGCCTTTTTGCGATTGATTTCTCTTTAAGACTCTACACTCCCCTCTCTCTCTCTCTCTCTCAGGGTATTTCCCCACTCGACTTCCGCTCAGATATGGAAGCTTTAAATTGATCTATGAATGTGGACAGGAGCCCGTTGATGATGAAACGACAGCGTTTTCCCTTTTCAAAGCCCCCAATAATTAGTCTAATTACTTTTTAAAAATAATTTTAATTATCCTAATAAAAACAAAATTTTAATATATATTTTCATTTAATATAAATATAATTTCATAATTATAATATTACATAAATATTTTTTATAATTCTACTATTCTGTTTTTAATTTCACCGAAACTAATCTTATCACGCACCCAAATAGATCCTACATCACATGATTTAGAAAAATTTACGACACACAAAAGTCCTTGAACTTGCGAAGTTCGATCAAATTAACACTTAATTTTTTTTATTTAAATTGACCTTTGAGAATGATAAGTTTAGTCAAATTAATCCATGAACTTGACGAGTTTAATCAAATCAATCCTCTAAATTTTTATAAAAAATTATCAAATTTAGAGATTAATTTTATTCAAAATTTTTCCTATTAAAAGTCAAAAACAATGTTTATTTAAGCTATTATAATCTCCAGAATCAATAATATTTCTCTTGCGTTCTCTTTTATTCTTTCCATTTCTTCGATTTTTTTTAGATTATAACAAATGCTATAACATATATTCATTACTATGATAAGATTAACGTACCAAGATAATTTTATATAAAAAAAACTTACATAAATATAAGATCTTAAGCATGATTATAACACACACACACACACAAAAAACATTTATACGACATGAATACACAAAGGAATGGCAAAACCAGAAAGCAGTATTTCCAAATCCGTGTCACCTAAGAGAAATACATTCAAAACCCGAATTCGCCACGGGCAATTTCGTCAAGCCAGTTTTTGGCTTAAGAATTACATTCATACACCATTCTATCTGGTGGTCATTCCAATCTGTTAACAATTTCAATCACTAGAAGAATGCTACATCATGGACTATGACTCAACAAATTACCTCAATGGCTGTATTCAGGTGCTAACAAAGGCATAAAACACAGGCTCATATAAGGGATGCCATGCTGTTCTTCCAACTAAAGGATCTCCGCATAGGCCGCGGAGGCATAAATCTAAGGCCGAGCATTTCGTTGAGGGCACGCCCCTGCTCTACAAACCTGATCAGCTTCGCGACAATTGTGGCGCTCTCGGTGACGTGATTGATATCCTTGTTATTGCTCCACAACTGATTCACCAGCTGCAGCCTTCTCTGCTTCGAGTTCAAGTCAATGCCCCATTTCTGGTATAGTTTCTGTCTATCTTCTTCTGAAAACCTTTTCCGCATCAGCTTGCTCAGGGTCTGCCTCTCGCGGCTAGAGCTCTTACACTGTGCCAGACAAATTAACAGAGTACGAATTTTTTTTTTAAGAAATTACATGCAAAGGATAATATAACACATTATGGAAGTATACATAAAACAGAATATGTGTTGTCGACTGAGTCGAACTCCACACAATTACTAAGGCTGTAACAGGATCCTCAACAAGAAAACTAAAGCACACTTCAGGATACAACATTCAGTATTGACACCAGATACTATGTCACATATGTCCTGTGTTCAAGCAAGGTTTCACCATACAGCATTCAAAGCCTATTAGACAATCGGTGGTTGAGAGAGACAGAGAGAGAGAGAGAACCTTGAAGCCAGTGTGAGAGTGCGACCATCTTCTACTGCTTGGTTTCCTTTAGAAAATGTTTCCTTGAGGAAGGTAAGTCTCCTAAGCTCTACCTCCATGTAAATTGAATCATTTCGATCACCTTTAAAGAGGAGGAAGAAATATGTTCTGTGAACCAAGGAAACATAGCAAGCATGCCAAAGTTCAAGTATTTCTCTCCGCAACCTCTCAAATTCCAGTGGCCAATCCAGAGGAGATCCTGGTGCTTCACACATCGGATCCAACCCAGCATCTCTGATGCTCCTTCCAGACTCACCTGCTTCTAGGCCGGTGCCCTGAACCTATGGAGAAAGTACCACACATTTGCCAAGAAATCAAACGAGACATGCCAGAGTGCATATATTGAAGTTTCTGCCTACAGGTCGAGGGGGAATAGTCGATAGTCTCACCTGACCACTGGCAAGTTGTTTCTTCAGTCCGGCTACAAAAGTATGAATGCTAGTAATTTGCTCATCTACAATCGAAGCACTCCCAAGAGAAGACAGAGAATCATTCCTGGAGAGCCTCCCACTATCGGGACCAAAATTTAATGAAGGAAATTTCATTTGGTAATTGTCTGGTCTTCCAGGAAAGCTTTTCTCGAACGCGTTAGGAGGGGTGCTTTCAGTATGTTCCCTGTATATGGAGAAGATGTACCCTGACATCTGCTCTACAACTCCAGCTTCTACTCACTCTGGTCCTCTTGAATGCGATTTGCTTCTCTATGTCCATTCATTGTTCGTGGCCAGCCATCATCTCTATTAATGTCGGTGCTAATCGTCTTCACTTACACCATTTGGGGTAGCGTGAGATTCAGAATCATTATTTTCCCTGCCTGGTCCATCAGAATCGTCCTTGCAGTATCATCAGGATCATCAGCAGTTCAGCTGGAGGCATGAATGATCTTCATGATTGTTCAAGGCCTGCGATGACTCCCCCTCTCTCTGTCATAACAATGGTTTGAATTAAATTTTCTAACACATGCAGCAAATTGATTAGAATCAGCCAAACATGATGACTGATTCTGAATAGTCATCTTCCCATGATCGCCTGCTCGTTGATCGGAATGGTAATTGATTCTTGCCTGATGAGAGAAAGAGAAAGAAGTGTAATCAATCATTAAGGAATTCAAATCAAACGAAAAATATTTCAAGAAGAAAATAGTGAATAATATTGCAACTAGGCACTGTATTCAGTGAAAAGAATATGTAGATACTATAGGCAAAACACAAACCAATTGTCCTGAATCTTGATCGTTCCCAATCATACTTAGCAGATCCTTGACCCGAGATTGAGCAAGATCACGTTGCTTAGTCAACTCTCTATTCTCCTTCTCCAGCTGAATAGTGCAAAGTCGTGCAATCAATGTTAGGCAACATGTAAAATGTAAATGCCTAAGCTTTCCCTCCTATATTTTACATGTCAGACACCCCCAATGTTGTAGGCTTCTTAATCAGAAAATAATAGTCTGCTTGATTCACCAATTTTATATGATTAAATCACCCAAACTTTACAAGTTTTAACACAGAATGCATGATTCACCAACTTGTTATTGTTCATTGTTATCATGCTAGACAAAAAAAAATAGAGATAATTGCATATGCTAAGTAAATTGCTAATCCAAAATTAAATAAAAAAATCAATTTTGTCCATTAAAGAGGACCCCCTGACATCCTTTATAAATTTCCCAAAGGGAATGGTTACCTTCTCGATCTGAAGATCTTTCTTTCTCAGCAAAGCTGCATAGTCGCTGTTAGAGGAAGGAGGAGGCAAAGGACTCCTGAGTTCACTTTCTAACCTGGCCAACTCTCTTTGCAAATGCTTAACTAAGGCCTTATCAGACATGACGACATTGACCTGAGCTTTTGTAGTAACTTCTTTTGCACAACAAGCAAACAGAAGAGTGTTCCTGGTCTGTTCAATGTGGCTTCGTGCAGGGCTCAAAGTACATATGATTGCAGTCCTGGCATTACCACCCAAGCAAGGCTGCAGTATCCGTGTCAGCTTGGAATCCCTGTAATTGATATGCCCTTGTCTGCCTTTACTGCATCCACCATAGTACCACATTGATGAGTTGAGCAATCTAGTAGGTGGCAATAGTTTAACAAGACATTGCCATTTTCTACGACATAAAATATTCTGTATTTGAACACATTATTATGGTAATTATAACTAAAAATCCAACTGGATTGAAGGAACAAACACTCAAAAATATAGTAAACAGTGATTTAACATTAGTGCTATCGAGAAAGATTCAGATCTGAATCTAATTAAGCAAACCATCAAAAAACTAACCCCCAAATGCTTTGTTTCAGTCTAAAATTGAAAATTGATAACCATAAAGGAAACAAATAGGAACTCATTCAACCTCACAGTAACAAAATAACTACATATAGATGCTTAAAGAAATTAGACATTAAACAATCTCTTGCAGATGATTGAAATGAAAAACAAGAGCACTCTAACATATGATAATCCAAGTATCCAACCAACCTTAGTTTGCGAACAACAGTTGACAGAGTCAGTAAACTACGATTTATATGGCAACCCTCTTTCAGTCTTGTCCCAGTGGATAAGGCCTGAGATGCTCGCTCACTTCCAGCCAAATCAATAAAATTCTGCACCCAAATAACTGTATCACTTTATTTTATTTTTTTCTCTCATTTGAGAACTAGCAAACCGTGAAAGTGAAAGTAAATTCCAAGAGCTATACCACACTTGCTGCAAGGGTTGTTGAATTTTCTTTTCCTAGGAACTCCCGAGCAGAGCTTTCAATTGTCTACAAAAGTTAGAACGTACACCATGGTAAGCTAAAAAAGAAAAGTAAAATTTTAACATCATTACACAAACTGTTAGCAACTTAATATCCAATCAATGTCAAAAGAACGGGCAGAGGAGATTACCAATCTTATAATTTGATGAGATCGGGAGCTTCTCTCATTCAAGGAAGTCTCTCCTATCCTTCTTTGAGCTGAAACAGTGCAATGTATTAAGAATTAATTATAATACATAAATGTGCAACATCATCCAGTAAACAGAGCACTCTTTAAAATGTTTTACCTTCACAAATTGCAAGGAGTTCTTTCAAATGGTTCAAGTCCTTCAGAGATTCCTCTGTGACTTTTTCCACCACAGTTCCTCTCTGACAAAATGAACGTCTTAGAGCAATCATAAACTCAAGGAAATGACACTAATATTCTAATATGGATGTTGCTACTCACCTCAGGATCATCACGCAGCCTAAGTTGGGTGTTATCTGAGCTTAGAAGATCTCTAATAACTTCATTATATATCTCAATTGCTGAGAACTTCAAAACGAATGCTCTCTCTTCATGCTGGAATGATGATATTGGTACTATGTAAAAAACACTTTTAAACAATAACCATAAGAAAATGCAACATGATGGAACACAAATGAGTTAAAACTTTTAGTACTCTGTTTATGTAGTCAAATATATCTGCAACAGTATACTCAGTTATTCCATCCATAGTGTATGTCTTCCCGCTGCTAGTTTGTCCGTATGCAAAAATACTAGCTGGGGAACAGATGAAGGAAATTTGTTAGAGAAAACTTCTTATTCACCAAGAAGTTTATAAACAGAGAACAAATGCCGAGATGCCAATTCCCCTACTTACAATTAATACCGTTAACAACTGAAAGAGCAATCTCCTTGGCTCCATCCTGATACACTTTCTTTGTCGAGCAGTCACCCCGAAATACTCTATCTGTTCCCACCATAAGTGGTAAGAAAAAAGGTACAGTCTATTAATCAAAACTATTGTTAATCCCCCAAGCACATAACAGAAATATTCCATGTTTGATGCTTTTAAACCTGATTTTAGAACATAAGCCAACAATGCATGTTTCCTTCATTAAGCTGGCCTAGGTTCAATTAGCCAGGCTATTAAAGGAAAATTTTAGTATCATTTACCAATGTAAAAGAAATGTCAGCTTGAGAAAATATTGAAGCCAGTTTTCATAGTTTAATGCAACAAATTTCGTTCGACCACAACCAAAAATGAAGACAGAAGAAGTTTGCTTACCGAAAGTATAGGCAGATGGGAACGTGGATCCTTCCCTGAGGGTGTTCCGGTATAGGATAGTATTGTCATTGATGCACTCCCAGTCGGCAACTTCATTTGCTACAATTTCCTTGTCACTCAAAGGCCGCAACCTCACCAAAACAAGAATCTTCTCCTCACGAGCAGCTGCCATTTGCACCTTCTCCAACTTTAACTCTTCCCCACCAATTGCCCCAATTTTCACACTCCTCTTTTACAGTTGCCCCCCAAAAAATTCAAACTAAAGATGTCAAATACACAAACTCACTGTTGCTTTCCTATAATGCAAGCGAGTTTGTCGTGGTTGCCAAACAAATATTAAGCCTATGCCCATGCAGTCACAACTATAATCTATCTGCAACAAGAAGCTAATAAAGATTACCAATCCAACCAATTACAGAAAATTTTATTGTGATCATGAGTATAAAAATATAATCACGGGGTTATATCAGTAACGAGTTAATCATAAGGTTTTCTCCCAACCAATCTGAAAATGATTACATTTTAATATTTTAATTTTACAGTTAAACATCAAGTAAAAAACAAATAAAAATTGTAAAAAGAAAACAAATGGCAACAAATCTGGTAGTTAAGATGAAAATCTTCCTCCCTAATCTCAACCCCACACCCAAAATAATAATGATATTTTTTATTAAAAATAACGAAAACAATGATTTTTTATTATTAAAAGAACTGAAAATTTCCCGTAGTGGCCACCAAATATGCTTATATGCCAAGTTAAACGACAATATTTAACTTTGTACACATGAACAATTAAAAATTTTAATTCATTTTCTCATTTCTGCTTCTTTTATACCTGGAAAAGAAGGACGGTGGTTCAGTTAAAAGAACTGACGACGGCATCAACTTTAGTCCCAAAACACTGTCGTTTTCCCTCCATTATTCTCTGATCTGAACCCCTTAGCCATACTCTTCCTGTCTTCCACCTCGAAACTCGAGCTCTACAAAATCCAAAAAACAACAGAGTTTGAATCCAAAAAACACGATAAAATAGAGCATTTCAATGTACGAAAAAAAAAACAAAATCCACTTTTCAATGTTTAATATATTAAAATAAATTATAATACTTCACTTAATTTAAAGCTTTTTCATGAAATGAAAGTCGCTACGGATTTCATCGAAGAAGAAGAGAAGAGAGACCTGACAGGAAGAGCAGAAAACAGAGGCAAAATGGAAAAAAATTCAAAGGTACCTATTACTTTATTTAAAGCTGAATAGCGAGGGACAAAATCGTGAATGCCAATCTAAATAAAGGATGAAAATAGAAAGCGAAAACAATGTATAATTCAGCTCCCGGTCCTTGTACTCTTCTGACTTTTAATTCAAGGATTCTTTCTTGAAGTTACAAGTGTCGTTACAATCACAATTTTGCAAAATACAATTAGAATATTAGATTAATAATGTGAATATATAATTATCATCAGAACAATTATTTAAAAAATAAATTAGATTAATAATGTGAATATCTTTAAATTTAGATAAAAAAATATATAACATAAGATATAATTTGATCGATAATATTAATAATTTATTTTCATTAAATTTATTTTTTTATTCGCTTGATTTAGAAATAAATATTCGATTGATAATGCTGTACCTATAATAAAAATATTAATAAGATCCAATAAAATACATCAATAAAAACCATAATTATTACTAAAAGTGTAAACGAACATAAAGTTCGATGAGTTGTTCGTGAATTTCTAGTATAACGTTTGTTTATGTTTGTTTATTAAATAAAATAACTATAAACAAAATTTGTATGTTCTTTTAATAAACAAGCGAACACAAATAAAATAGTGTTTGATTCTTTTATATTCGCGAACAAGCTTTATTGACTCGTTTATCTGATTTTCTTTTTCCTTCTATTATTTACATTTTAAACATTGATGAAGATATGAAATAAATTGAACACAAAGTAAATTTTGGAGTTCAAATTGTGAGACCTAGATAACTAAAGGAATAGTGATGTAGTTTTATCATTTCTCAACATTCAAACGAGCATGTTCGTGAATATTAAACAAATATGTTCGTGAACGTTAAACGAACATGTTCGCGAATAATAAATAAACGAATAAGTACATTTTTAAAAATAAATAAACGAATGTGAATATGTTATTAAAAAATTAAATGAATCTAAACCAAATATGAACATCTTAAAAAATAAACAAACGAGCATGAACACAATCTTATTCGTTCAAACTCGACTCATTTACGCTTCTAGCTATTATCTGTGCTCCCAAATTACTTATTATGTGCGAATTTTAAACCACCACGATCAACGGCGATCTATTTAAATTAAAAGGATAAATTATAATTAACCAATCGATTAATCTAATAATGATCATCTCTTCTATCAAATATCAACAAATGACATTAAAAACTAATTTGAGTTAAATTTAACTAACATGTTTGAATATTAAAATGTCACATATTTAAATTCAATGACTATTCATTAACATTATTATTAATTGAATTACAATTTTTAAAACCAAATAAATGGAGACATTTGGGGGAATTATAATTAGAGGACTAAATTTCAAAAGCCAGGAGAATAAAGAGACTTAGGGCAGAATTAAACCAAGAGAAAAAGAGCGAAATGGAGATGATGGAACAGTTAAAATAAAACCGGCAATTACTTGAGAACTAGAAGAGATAGTGGAAGGAGCCGGGTTTTGTTTTGGGTTTTGGAGATGGAAACCGGGACCGGTGGTCCTGCAAATCTGATGCAGCGTCAACGTCCTTTGAAGCTTCTTCTCTTGGCTTTGGCCTGGCCCTTCGACTCCTTTGTGTAAGTCAATTACGATTTCGCCCTTGCCTTCTTTTGTAATGTGAACGGTGGAAGGCACGTGGTCCTTGTGTATTTGTCAGATCATACCGTTTCCATCGGAGTTTTGTTACCGTTAGATTGTTGAAAATATTAATCTGATTTTTTTTATTTTTTTTTTTTATATGTAAATCTCAATTGGATCTTAGGTATGCCCTGACCTAAACTGAGAGCCACCATGACCTAAACTTTTGTATACCAAATATATATATATATTTTAGTTTTTAATCTTAATTTTCTCTCTTTATATTCATTGTTTTTTTTTTCTTCTTCATCTTTTTAATTGAAGACCATATTAGTCTTAATGTTGATTGTCGACTATTAGTATTCATTATTTTTTATTTTATTATACTATATATTTATTTTTTATTGTTTTTAATTTTTAATAACTCTGTCTTTATGGTACGTTTTTTTTATCTTTATGATACGTTTTATCTCCCTTTTGGCACGTTTTAGGTCACTGGTCGTTATTTTTTGTTTATCATTTTTCTCAGGGTTAGATTTGACATCATCACGACTGATTAAGATGGCACTCATTTATTATCGTGTTGTTTTCTCTGCTTTGGACTCTTGGATTGGTTTTGGATACGTAATTTGTGTTCGATGGTAGTTTTCTCATTTCGCTCGATTCTGATTTATGATTTATCAGTGTTATTTTTATAACTTGATTCCTTTTTGTGATTCCGATTGCCGATGTGGTCAGATTTGTTCGTAATTAACTTTTATTCGAGTTTATTTGGTTAATTTTTAATCTTTTACTTATATGGTCTTTGTGTGATCTTAAGTGGCTAGTTTCTTGTGTTAATAATTATAGAAAAATATTTTTATTGTGTGTTTTAGTTTACGGTTGCGGTGGTAAACTTTCATTGTAAATTTGTAATTGCTATAATTTTTTATTTTTAATAAACTATTAGCTTCTATTATATATATATATATAATAATGGAAAATAAATAAATTTAAGAATATTAAGATTCTCCTCTATGTTTTTTTGTAAATTGAATTTAGTTTTTATTTTATTTATATGTTATATTGTTTTATTATCTCATGTAATAATAGAAAAAGGTCCATGGGGATCTTTGATAAATATAAAGTATCAAAAGTGTACATACACATGGGATCATTAAATATCTTTTGAAGCAAATTACAAGATATGCATATTTTCCCAATTTTTATCATTTTCATGGTTATAAAATATGAATTAGTTTATAAAAAGTAAAAAATATTTAAACTATATTAAAATTTAATATATATATATATATATATATATATATATATATATATATCAGGTCGGGTTGAGTTTTTGTCATCTAAATCTGATTTGAATATTATATTTCACCACCCGTCATTTGTTTCGAATTTGGTAAAACAACTCAAATTTTTTTTGGTAAAACAATAAATTAAATAAAAATATATAAAGAAAAATATTATTTTAATTATCCTTAAATACATAAGAAGTAATTATACTAGGGTTAGGATCCACTTAAACCTAGAGTAAAACTTTTAATTTTACACCCTTTTAGGATCGTCAGATGAAAGAAAATCAAATGATGAGATTTACTCTCTGTTTTTTTTCAGTGAATATCTTCACATTTCCTACTGTTAATCTCATCCAACGATCATAAATTTTTTTTATCCTAACTTGAATCAATAATCTAATATTATCCTTGAAAAAACTCGACCTAAAAAATTTTACTCTTATAAAATTAAATCGAATCAAAACCGATCAATCTGAATTCCAAACTCATCCTATATATATATACTATTTAACCACTTCAACCATATTAATAAACATTATAAAATTTGTCAAAGGATGAGTGGAATTTGGAAAGAGTGGTAGGTCCATGATTGCAACTAACAAAATGAGAGATCATTATTTATTAATTTAGAGGACATTCTTTCAACGTGCACTCAATTTGGTCACCTCCATAGATTTTTTATTTTTCGAAACACAACAAAATTAGTTTAATTTGTTTCCTTCAAATTTTAAATTGTATAAAACAAACATCTATTTTCAAAAACTTTAATCAACACATTTTCCTAATATTCTGATTTTTGTAAAATAAAAAATTATATTTGTTTTCTAAAACCAAATGAAACCTAAATTTTTTAAAAGACGACTTTTACAAATAATTAGAAGGATGAAAATGAAATATTCAGAAATACGAAATTTATTTTTAAAATATAAAATAAATTAAAGGGGTTTTAGTATTATATTTAATCAAAATAATCAGTGACTTGGTTCCATGTCGCACACGACTCTTCTTGGATTATCCCAAAAAGCTAAAGAAAACAAAACAAAATCAAAGCTGGAATTAATCTGTCTCGTTGAAAATTTCAGACACGACCAATTCTTTTTGAAAGGAAAATTTAATAAAAATATAATTTTGTTGAATTACTATTGGCTCCTTAAACAACATTTCTGTGGAAGGATGTATTTATCGAATGATCTTTAGATTCAGTCGGTCGAAAATTTTTAATAACAATGTATTATATTATTAGGACAGTATTATTATAAATTATATGAGTTTTATTTCTTATTTTTAAGAAAATATACAGTTTCGAAGGTCGCAATTGGACGATAATGAAAGTTAAATTATAGAATTAAGGAAGTTTGAACGATTTTAATGGTACAATTGAAGTAAAGTGACGACATCAAACTTATCATCTTATAGAGTTTAATTCGAATATGATTTTATAGAGTTGTTTCTTAAAAATAATTGAGTTTGGATTGGGTCCGGTTTTATGGCAATGAGATTTAGCTCGGTCATATTCAAATTTAAAGTAAATAAAATTTGATGCGACTCGAAATAATAATATAATTATCATCTATATAGAGATGATTATTATAATATCATTTTCTCTAAAAAAATTAAATTAATTTCTTATTTTACTGAATAAAAATAATAATGTTTTATATTTATGTTAGGTTGAGTACGAGTTTTAATTATAAAATTCAGATCAGATTTTAAATTGGATTGGATGTTCTTAAACTCAAATCAAATCATATATCGAAAAAGTTTAATACTCATACTAAATTTGAGTCAACTAAAAAATGACTCGATCCATAATCATCCTAAGATTGAAGTTGAGGGCCATAATCATGAAGATGCAGTTTCAATTCAATCAGGCCCTTCAACTGAATTTGACCTAATTTTGCATGAGATTAAAATATGTTAAATTATTCTATTTGATTATATATGATATGGATAATAACATTTAATATGTGTTATTTTTAATTATATTTAAATATGTAATATATAAATTTTAATAAAAAAATAAGTCAACTTCTTTGTATCTTATTATCTCATACTTAAAAAAGAAATAAGACAAAAAAATGGAAACTTATAGTTTAAATTGACTAACTAACCAAATGAATTAATTCTGAAGTCCAATAAATTAGGTCACTTAAGACTTAAATCGGTTGATTAAAGTATAATTATAAACTGAGCAAGCACATTTAGTCGGTTAGCCTTTATCCTTGTTTCCTAATATTTCTTAAGTCAAGAGTTTTAGTCAGGAATCAACAATAGGTTTTCATGAGGGATAAAAGTCCTTGAGAAAGTTTGACTTTGTGAGAAGATGCAGTGAGGACGGAAGTAAAACATTTTTGTGAGAAAAATGAAGGGAAAAGACCCCAATGGAAAATAGACCTTTTGGCTTGAATGAGCAATAACCAAAACAGTTGACAGAACTTGTTATATAAATTTCAGGATACAAATGGTAGGATAAGCTAACTTTGTAGGTAAGATCCACTGAGTGACAGCCGTGTTATATGCATATGTTACAGTTTGGGATCATCAAAGAATGATGAACATTCTATAATGTGTGATAAAAGGGTCTACTAAAATATTCATGTTCAAGGTTATATGATTTTTGTAGCTTGCATTTGTCTGCATTTTTTTTTTCAATGTCTGAAGAAAGAAAGACTGGTTCATAAGCTGATAGAATTTTTTATGCAAGGGTGCTTGCTCAAGGGTTAAGGGGGCATAGGCACTTGGGGACTTATAATGTGCATTCGAGAATATCTTTTTGTTTGCCTATTTATGTGACTACTTGTTTGCTGTTACTTTCTGTTAAGATGCTGTAGGTAAAAAATATGTTGGTCGACACCGTGGTCTGATTTCTCTGTTGTCATTCTATGCATAAATTTCATTTATCAACTTTGATTTTTATGTATAGACAAAATGTCTGTGTTACTTTTTACTTCTCTTTTCTAATTAAAGCTGTGCTTTCTATGAATTAGGTTGGCATCTGTATAGCAACTGTAAGAAGAATGCCCATTATATGTGTTACACATGTACCTTTTCCTTGTGCAAGGGCTGCATCAAAGATGCTGTAATCCTATGTGTTAAGGGTAACAAAGGTTGCTGCGAGTCATGCAAGAATCTTGTCACGTTGATTGAAAGGAAGGATCAGGTAAATGAAGAAATGGTATTATTATACCGATATTTTATTTCCATTTTATTTTTGTTTTATTCTTTGCATTTGCAATATCTCATTATTGTTTTATTATTGAACGTTGTGAGCTTGATAGTATGTTGTTTTAGCCATATATGCATTAAGAATGTGTAGCTCCTGACGTCGTCTTTTGTATTTGCAGTATGTTTCCATGATTCTATTTGATTGTGGGAATTTTATATTTGGAATCATTTCTGCATTTATCTCAATTTTCTGATATACTGTGTTTCAAAATTTAGTTTATTTTTATATATTTTTAGCCTAATAGGGTTGTTTATGGGGTAAGTTGTAAATATGTAACAGGTGATTTCGTAGCATCAACTTTCTTTCCTCGTATAATGTTAAAATTATTAATATCAATCTTGAGCTCTTTTTTCCCTCTTGGTATTTGTTTTTTTTTTGGTGGTGTGTGTGTGGGGGGGGGGGGGTTATTCCGTCTCTTTAGTCTGTTTTATGAGGATGATTTATTTTGGGTTTTTTTAAGCATGCTTCATTATAGAATGTCTCAAGTCTATGTTTCATCATCTTGAAATAAAAATAGTCAACGTGTTTGAATTGTATGGTTATACCAGACTCTTGACCTTCATACTGACATTGTTTTCATTTGCATTCTTCAATGGTTTCTGTTTTTTGTTGAGTCTGTAAGAACAAAAGAAAAGAGTGTCCACCGGAGAACATCACATGTTAAAGTCTTTCAGATTGAGAGAATGTGCTGAGCCTGAGCTGAAAGGAAAATCAAGAAACATGTATCAATATTTTGTCTTGATTCAGTAAAAAAAATTCAACAGATTACTAGTTATTTTGTGGCTGTATTCACATATGAATGTTGAGTCATTCCTTGTCTGGGGTTTTAGGCTCTCTCTCTCTCTCTCTCTCTCTCTCTAGCTGCTAGTTTGGTGGAAATTCTCCATTTTGTGGTTATCCAGAATATTTGTTGTTATTTTTGCAGACACAAATAGATTTTGATGAGCTGGGAATAGGATTATTGGATTGATTTAAAAGAGAGGTTATCTATGACTTTAGATGAACTTTCTTAGGCTAAAAATCCCTGGAACGGTGCGGCCAAACAGGAATCAGCGGATGAACTTCATGGTTTTGATGATGTTGGAGGGTCTGCTTCTGATCATTCTTCTGGGAATGTGGAAGTAACTGTTTCTAAACGAAGAAAGACTAGGAGTCAATCAAAGGCACGTGCAAGGGAGGGCGATTCACCAAGCACTCTTGCATCTACTGGTGAAGAGGCATCTACAGATGAAAGTGCTGAGAGGGCATCAAAGAGCTCTTGGATGTTGTTATGAACATGAGGAACAGAGACAAATCTGTTTTATCTCGAATGGAGCTCAGTCAACTTATATTTGATTACATTCACAAGTACAAGCTTCGAGATCATCACAATACATTTTGTGACACAAAGCTTAAGAATCTGATTGGGAAATCAAGAATGGGGCATATTGAACAATCTTCTTGACCCTCGCGTATTTTTCACGAAGGAGGATTCTCAGACTGATGGTTTCCAAGGGAGTGTTGTTGATGCAGAAGCTAATCAACTTGAGGCTGATTAGAAATCTGATGCTTTGACAAAGACCGGAAAAGATAATAAACATAAGAATCATAAGAAGGTTGATGCAAGGGGACTTCAATCGAATGTGGATGATTATGCTGACATTGATATGCATAATATCAATCTAATTTATTTGTGACGAAATTTGGTGGAGGAATTGCTTGAAGACACTGAAACATTCCATGACAAGGTTGGTGATTCTTTTGTGAGAACAAGAATATCTGGTGCTGGTCAAAAGCAAGATTTGTACAGGCTAGTGCAAATTGTTAGTAAATATCTTTCTTTTCAATTAGGGTTATATGTATGCATGTAGACGTGAAGACATTTTGTTGTTGAGAATGGCTAATTAGTATGTTCCGTGATCTTGAAAATCATGAAGCACAAGTTTATGGTGGGTAGTCTTGATTAAGTGTGATGCCTCATACAAAAAAGAGTGAAATTTCTTACATATGGATAATATGCAAAAAAGGATCATGTTCTTAATCCTGAATTTGATCTGCTTGGGTAGTATCATTGGTAGTATCATATCAGTTTGTGTTATTAAAAAAGAACAACCAAAATTTTTCTGTTACCAAAATGCAGTGGTTAGAGTCAGAGATAACGCGTCTCAGTCATCTTCGTGATCGAGCCAGTGATTTAGGACGTAGAAAGGAATATCTTTTGCTTATAATTTTAGTTTCTGCACTATAATTCTCTTCAATTGCAATTGGATGCTTTCATTTAGTTTTTAATGAGTTGCAACATTTTTGGACATTGGGCATGCTAGAGGCTTGACTGTGATGCCTTGATTGAGGGAGGGAAGGGAGGAGGACCAGTAACCTCACCTTTATTTCAAAACATCTTTTAGGTTTAAAAGGGAGAGATATCCCTGCTAAACCAGAAGACCTTCAATTTGTATGAACTGTCCAAATTGGGGATTTGGTGGAGTAGGATGCCTTGTTAAATAGTTTTACTTAGATAAAATTTATCCTTTTTCAAATAGTATTTATTATAATGTATAATCATAGTGCATGCAATTGAAAAGTATACACTAAATGATCATCTTGTTGGTGCAATCTGAAAATAAGTTATGTTTTAAGGGGGGAAATTGATGACACTTCTTGATGTAGTTGCTAGGGACTACTTTCCTGCGGTTGAGTGATGAACTGAACCTACAGTTACTATGTGCTAGACATATTTCCTTTTAATGGAAAGAACCGTCTCCGACTGTTTTATTGTAGACCTTGACTTTTGCTCACGCTTAGAGAATGAGTAGAGAAACTACAGGTTTTAAAGACACCTGAAGAGCTACAACGTAGATCAGAGGTGTTTCCTGATACGTGTAGACCCCAACATGATCCTAGTTACGAGGAGGAAGATGATATTTCCCTGCTGATTTAAAATATGGAGAACTAATGAGACGCAAGATGATTCTATACTTTTGACTGATGCCTTGGCTGGAAAGTTTCAGAAAGACCCTCCTCCAGTAGAAGATAATAGCCTGCCCAAGGCTCAAATGGCCTTGTATGAGAATTCTCTTGGAGCAACTTTGAAACAAGGAATGGAAAGCCAAGTAGGAGAAAGATCAAGGCTTGATCAACATCATGTAGCTTGTAGTCCTCAACGTGTTTTGGCTTCGCCAGGTCAATCTGTCGTAGAAAGTTGGAAATCTCAAACAGAAGTCATTTCTTCCACAGTCAGACCGACCTGCCCCATCTTCACTTGAGATCCCAAAGCTTTCTCGAGATACATGGGGCTTTGACACAAATCTACCTTCTCCCACACCGAACCAAACTCTCTCTGGTGGGAATAAGGGGACAAGCGTTTGAAAGCAAATGGTCTCCTACTCCCGCACAGCCTTCGGGTTCTCTTCCAGTAGCTAGTCCATTCCAAGGAGTTGCAGTAGGGGATGCAACCTGCTACTGTTGTTCCAGAGAGTGGGAGCCAGCCGCTCCTGTAGTGCATTCACATACAATGGTGTCAAGTGAATCACTCAGGAGACAGGTCAATGCTTAGGCTTCAGTTAATTTAGGTGCTGATATAAAAAAAATGCAGCTGTGTCTATCCAGAATTTAGTTCAATCTATGGGTGCTCATAATCCTTCTGCCGAAACTCATGGACCGGGTTCTGTCCAGTTTCAAGGCAAGAAGCAATTTCTGTGTCCTCCATACCTGCAACTGGAACTCAGAGGTGGGCAAATGCTTCAACTCAGAAGTTAGAGCCAAATCCGTCACGTGCCATGCCTGCTCAACCTGCTGCTTATGGTCATTGGGATGATGCATCGCAATCCAGTCAACTCCTTTCAACCCAGGAAATCCCACTGGGGTTTTTCCGACTTCTGGCCAACAGAGTATGATGCCACGAATTCCAGGAGACCTGCCGGTCCAGTTCAGTAAAATGTTCAGCTTCCTGCTCCACCTAATTTACCTTGGGTATGACTGTCACAGATAACCAAGGTACTGCCCTGAGAAGGGGATCCGGAAATCAGAACCCTGCTTGGGGGGCAATGATAGGGAATCAAAACATGGGATGGGGTGCACCGGTCCCTGCAAACACAAATATGAATTGGGGAGCCTCTAGTCAGGGTTCAGCGTCTATTAATGCAACTCAAAATTGGGCTGCACCTGGCCGAATGCAAATCCAGGTTGGACTGGACCTGGGAATACAATGCAAGGATGGACACCACCTAGACAAGGACCCAACACTGTTAATAATGCAAATTCTGGATGTGTTGCAACAGGTCAAGGAGCAGCACCAGGAATTGCAAATCTTGGTTATGCTGCACCCTCTAAAAATACAAGTGGCATGTGGAGAAACGAACCGAGTCACAACGGAGACAAGTTTGCTGATCAAAGGGACATGAGCTCCCAGGGATGTGAATCCGGTTTCGGTGGGTAGAAACCTTGGAGTAGGCAATCATCATTCGGCGGTGGAGGTAGTTCTTCTAGGCCGCGTGACCTGATTGGTTCAATTTGATTTTAGATCTAACATGGACAAAGATTATATAGCCTCTGGTTGGTTCAAACATAGTTTTATTAACTTTAAAATAGTTTTATTGATTTTAATTATGTAAATATATAGATATTAATATAAAATTATATTTTAAATATTTTCATTTTAAAATGAGAAATTTTGAGGATGAAATACAAATGAATTTAACTTGTAGGACGGAAATTGCAAAATTGCTCTATTTATACTCCAAAATACCCCTAACATTCATTTCAGTTGCAGAGAGTAGACGTATGAAGATGAACAAGGAAGAGGCTAAAATCGAAACCCAAAATCAAAACCCCAACTCTAGCGCGAACCCCAACAATCAAAATCAAATCCGAGGATCCAAAGGGAAATCATGCAAGGGCTGCCTCTATTACTCCTCCGCTCTTAAATCCAAATCCCAAAACCCAACCTGCGTCGGCATCCCCAGAACTCTCCAACAAGGTCTCTATCTCCCTTCATATACTTTTATTATGTTCTTATGATTCTTGGTTTCTTATGCTTTCTTTTCATTTCTTGATTCTTTTGAATTTATTTGTTAAAACTTGGGGGGAAACGGTATGAACTGAATGGAAGGTATGATAGTACCTAGGTACATAATTGGGGAATCTGAATTGGAAGCTTCCAAGGAAGGCCGTACTCTTACGGATTTCAAGTATGCTTGTGTCGGTTACTCGGTTTTCTTGGATAATAAAGATTCTTCAGCTGATAATAACCAGTCTGATAAACCGGTTGAATTACCCTTCTGTGTCGGTCTTGAGGTATTTCTTTATCCCTTTTTGGTTATTTTATATTCCTAATGCATGTTTGGAGATTGTGGGTTTTGGCTACAAATTAGATGTATTTCATTTTAGATTTGAACTGTTTGGGGATTATTGATTTTTATGACTGCATGAGTGCTAATCTGTATGAATTCTCTTATGTTCCTGCGAATATCCATAAAAACAAAGGTATTTGACCGCATAAAATATATTTCATCGCTTTATGGAATATGATAACACTTATGTGTATGTTTTTCAAGGACTGGAACAAATCACGAGCACCGTCTTAACAGTTTTAAAATGTATTTCGCCACATTTATAGAATATGTTGACACTCGTGTATGTCCTCAGTTAAATAATACACTATTCTGGTTACCTGTTGCTTCAGGTATTGTTGGACAGAACAGCTGCTTCGAATGACCATGTTCCTGCGAATATCCATAAAAACAAAGGTATTTGAAGTCATTTCATTTGGGTTTTTTGTCTTTTTCAGGCATGTGTGAGGAAACAGTCGTGAGTATGAGAATAATGTTACACCAATAGTTCACTTAAAGTCCCATGTTACGATAATTGGGATTATAATAGTGTGAAAACAAACAAGATCGTGAACAGGAACACGGATCTACATGAAAAATCGGAGGATTTCGTGGGAGTACATCAAACCCTAGAACCAATTGTACAGATACAAAACCCTAGTTGATTAAAACTGTATCATACTGCATGGGCTCTGCCTCTACCACAAATCCCCTATTTTCTCCCAATTTTATTTATTAACCAAGATCGCAAACTTTTTGAGTCTGGCCACAATGGAATTTGAGTCACAAACTCTAACATCCCGACCTCTTTGCAGTAGTTCTTGATGTAAGTTGTAAAGAAAATTTCTGGGTTCTATCTCTTGTTGCATGCTATTCATTGATGATATATTATAGTCCTAGACTCGAGTTAATCATCGGTTAAAATTCTTGATGATTACTTTTTGTTCAAAAGTTTTAGTTCAAGCATTTATCAAACCAGATGCGTGAGAGCAATTTCATTAAAAATTAGAAGCAGAGATGATGTAATCAAAATCAGTGATCCTGAAAGCTCCGAGGAGAAGTTTGTTTGGATTTGGTGATTCATTAGGAAAGGTATTCTGAAGAGAGGAAGATACACAACGGAGAACAAGAGAGGGAAAAGAGAAGAATATAAGTAGCCGAGAAATGAGAGAGGGAAACCTCGTTATTAGGTTTCAACTCTTCTCTAATATAGTGTTTCTTGTATTTGCTCACTTGCAGATAGTCATGCGATTCCTCAACCTCGAACCCAGAGGTCAACACCGTCGACAGGAGATGAATTCTATAACAGGCAAGCACTGATTGAGATTTTGGAACACTCTTAGATGCATTAAAGATTACGCATCGTTTCACGTTTCTTCATTATATATATATATATAGTTAAGTAGCGAGAATCCTAAATTGTGAGTACTGAATATACGTGCAGGTTTAAAAGGAACGCAGGCCTCGTGGCAACGGGTGTTGTCAAGAATGTGAATAAAATCGGAAACCGCATCAAAGAAACTCTGGACGACATTATGTATAGGCGACCAAAGTGAGAATTCTGAATACTCTTATGATCGTATGCATTCTAATAAGGAATTCTATTGTATTTGTCTTGTTTTTGCTATGGATTAAACCCCTTTTTTCAACGCTGGAAGATGAAGCATTTGACTGCTATCATTATAACACATTTTTGTCAAGTATACATGAAAGTAGCTGCTGCTGATGGAGCTTGTTCATTTCCAAAACTCAAACTTTGATTCGGTAGTGCGCTAAATTGTTAAGAATTTTGTTGTTTTTCTATTGATGGATAGAATATCCATTGCAATTCTCAAATAGATTTTATATTTAATAATATTCTAAATAGGTTTTATTAAACAAAAACTCATCTCTATATTTGGAAGATACATATTATCTATATATTATCACACAAGTTGATTAGCATGTAATTACTTCAAGTAATTTGCTACAACGTTAGACATAAATGTGAATTTGCACAACTAATAGTTTTATTTTATTTCTTATGTTATTTACTCTTTTCTTTCCATAATTTGTCTCTTATATTGATTATGTACATAATTTTAAGAGATATTTGACAAAGAGAAATGATAAAATTATTCTAAAATGTGATTGGTAGATTTATTTTGACAGCGTAATGAGACATGCAAAGGTAAAAAACGAAATGTAAGTGTTATTTGTTGACTTTTTTTCGTGGGAGTACTAGAAAGTTAAATTAATTATTTTATTGCTTAATTTTATTTGGAAAAACGGTCGTTAGATTTTCTATATACTAAGTTATTGTTTATTGATTAATTAATAATTAAATTTATCATACTATTTCAAGATATTTATTAACATGACTATATTAAATGATACTCTTTCCTTCAACTAACTGATTTGATGTAATTGTTCGACTATTCAGAATTAAACAAATTCAAAACTTTTGAGGGGTCTTTTTAATAAAATTTGCTAGTCTTATTAAAAATTAAAAATATATAAAAGTATAATAAGAGTTTACAACTATCTTTATAAAATAATTATATAATTTTGATATATTTTAATAACATTAAAATTAGCAATTTGGATCATACATGAAAAAATTATAAACCTAATTTAGCCAAAGGTTCGAAAAAATAATACGAACAAATCTGATTACATGGCAAATGAATCACAAAAGGGTTAAGCTATTGAAATTTATCGAGAATCATGAATCAGAATCAAGCATCGTAAGAAACTACCTACAACGTAAAATCGTGTATCCAAATTAATCAAAATGTTCATAACAGAGAATATCAATAAAATTATAAATAAGTTTCATCTTGATTTTTAGTAGCGTCGTCGAATTCAATTTTGAGAAAACATAAAATAAACTTATTGAATGGTTTTATAATTTAAAAGGAGTAGTTCTCCTTGAGTTTTTCGATTTGAACAATTACATTTGTAGGATATGTATGTGTTATCAATAGTTAAGAAAGATTACGAACATATGTTAATTTGTTATCACCTCAAATTATCAACATTTTTTAAAATAAATTCACTTAAAAAACAACACAACAAGGTTGAAATAAGGAGGATACAGTCTGTAGATTGTGTAGCCGAGCTTAGTTCAGAGGGCGTAAGAAAAACAATCATGACACCATCTACAAACTATCATGATAATTCATTTGATTTTGTCAACAAATCTGGGCCTTAGACAGATTGAACCTTAGCCGTTGCTAAAGCTTGTACGCTAGGAAGACAACGAAGATTGAGATGGTAAAGCTCGAGACATACCTGCCATAACACAAAAATGCATTATTCGGTACCCATTGCATTGCACCGTATATGTTTACAAGAGCTTCTGTGAATATACAATACTAGTATACATCAGTACAACATTTATATTATGCAAAAAATGAGCATGAAAGCAAAACTACAGGGGATCAAAAGTTCAAATCAGAAGGAAGAATTTGCCAGTATTGTCTTTTAAAGGAAACTTATGCAGATGTTCTTCAAGTGTCCTCAAAATACAAGATTTAATTGGATCAAAAGTTCAAATCAGAAGGAAGAATTTGTCAGTCTACATAAATAATATTATTTTTATTAAAATATTATTAGACCATTATATAATGTCAAAATCGGATTCGGATCCGGATATTTGGATATCTGATCCGAAATTTGATATCGAATTTTTAGATCGATAGGATCATTACTTTAGGTATCCGAAATTTTTAGATATTCGATATCCGATAATACATACCCTAATTGTGCGTTCTAAAATTTTATAACACGTGTCTTAATTTTTAATTCAACTTTCTAAAAACTTGACGCCTTTACCATAAAATGTTATAATAACCGTACCATTACCAAGTGCACCATTTTTTTTAATTTTATTCTGTGTATGTGATCATCACTGTGGTCCACTGAAAATGGTATTAGAAGACACTTTCTTTTGTCAATTTGTTAATGGTGACGTTTGCTCTAATGACTCACACGGCCCCATTTTAATCCTTTGATTCAGATATCTCGACAACTTGGCCTTCTTTTCGTGGTCTCAATTTAAAAGTTAAAAAAAAGTTGATTTTTATAAAAAATATATAAAAAATTATTCAAATTTTAAAAAAAATTCAAAGATAAAGTTATGTATAAAAATTGTCAGCTAAAATTTTTAAAACACTAAAATAGAAGTATATCTTCAGGTTTACCAACAGTATATATTCGTATAATTTTAATGATATATTATTATAAAATTCGATTATAATACTATATTAATTCATACGTGTCTAACATTCAACTCTTAATATTTGACGTTCCGTTGCCTTGGAAATTGTCAGGAAGCAAGGGCCGGCTGAATCATTTTGAACGTGTCAAAAACCACTAGAAAGTGACACTTTCAATGTTTCAATTAATAAAATAAAAATTATAGAATGATAATTAAATTTATATATTAAATTTATTATATTATAAAAAATTAATCATTAAAATTATTAAAATTTATCAAAAAAATTAATACGACCTCGTAATACTCGTTTAATGATAATTTTAAAATAATTTTATAATTTTTTTAAATTTTAATAACTGAAAAATGATTGGAATATATTTCAATTATCATCGAGTGAATTTTATCCTAATAATAGTAGAAATAAATAAAATTCAAACTTGTAATTTTAAAATCTGCTGCAAAAATAAATTGATAAAAAAGTCTAGAAATAAATTAAATAAAAACTGAATACTAGGAATTAAAACCCTACCTAATTTCCGAAATTAGACCCTGAAATCTAGAAACTAAGCTAAGCCCAATAAGAGTTAAATTAAACCCGGTTCAATCCTGGTTTAGCTTTGCTATTTTCCTAAACTCTCAAAAACTCGGAATCATACGAGTCAACTCATCCGATACCTTCCCTTCCGCTACCTCTTTCTTTCTTCTCATTTCCAAAACTTTCCGGTGGCTGTTGGAGTGTACGTCACCGGAGAAAGTGGGGCTACAAGCTGGTCTGTACTCGGGAAAGAGCCGACCGGACTTGTAACGAACCCCACAAGCGTTGCACAAGGTTTTGGCACCGAGTGGACCAGTTCGCCACTGAGGAGTCTTTTGAACTTGGCAATGACTACACCTTCGTTGGAAAGCGCTCCCACCACTAGCCTGAACGCCCGGTTTTTTCCTCTGCTTCTTCGTCGGCTGCTCGGAGAAATCGTTGGTCAGCTCGGTTTTGAGAACCAGAGCCGAAGTCATGGAAAATCCGGAAGAAGCACTTGAAGACGACGACGCCGTCGTCGAAGACGATGACTCGGAAAGAGGCAACGACCCAACCGGCCATGCTTTTCCGGTCGGTTTAGCCCTTTTGCTCCGACTTTTAGACGGTACCGGTGACGAAAAACACGGCGTTTTCACAAAAACGGGTGCCGACGAGGATTCAAACCGAGCTTTTGCTTGGCTCTCTTTGAAAACCGGGCATGGAAAGTGAAGCTCCGGAACCGAATCGTCCACAAACTGAGATACCCATTCAAGCCCTGCAATTTCTTCATCCTAAAAAGACCAATATATATATAATAAAAAAATTTGCATGGAAAAGAGGGTTTTATTTCCTTTTTGTAATTTAAAATAATTTATTAAGAAAATAGAAATTTACCGGTACAGATAATTCGTTGGTGAGAACAGAATCAAAGGAGAAACTGCTGGAATTCGAGTTGCTATCATCATCTGCTAGACGTTGTTCTTGCGAGAGAATAAAACCAGAATTTTCTTCGTTATCGAATTCTCCGTTCGTGAAATCAAAGAAACAATCGACGGAGAAATCTTCGCCGGGAACGGCACCGTTCAGGCACAATAAATCATCGAAAACAGCATGCTGGTTGTTCTTCTGCATGGTTAATTCTCCCCTTACACTTGATTTCAACGCTCTTTCTTCCATGCAGAACTCCATTTTATCTACACCCAAACAAACAAAACCTTGTTTTCTTAGTTAAATAATTCCGAAAATTACTAATTGGATAAAACCCAGAAATTTAAAAGCAACAGGAAAACCAAAAGGATAAAGGATTATATATATATTACAAAATTTAAATAAATTACCTGATACAGATGAAGGATGAGAAAGAGGGAAAGGTGAGGAGTTGGTTAAGGCTTGTTCGAGGGCGAGACTAATGCTAAAACTTTGACACACAGTTTAATGGAATTTATCTTCTTTACCGTCTCTCACTCAACAATTTTTTTTTTCAATTTGTGAAATTATTTATACCATAAAAAGAAAAGTCTTGTTGGAAGAGATTTGACTTTTCTGTGGTGGCCTTGTTTGGACCGAATCCAATAATTTCCATAAGATTTTTCTTTTCGATTTTTTCATGTTCACTGGATTCCTTTTGACATATGTCTTCTTCTTCTTCTTTCTTTCCCTTTGCTTCAAATAATATTATTTATGGAAGTTTTATAAATTTAATATATATATATATATATATTATCTTCGAAGATCACCTCTAAAAACTATTAATTTTCTGTTAATTGAGAGTCTTAGATAGATTCTTTTGTTCATTTTATGAATATATGAATATTATAATATGTGAGTTAGCTATAAGATCTCTTACATGTCCACATAATATATCAAAGTGAAATTTTAAAAAATTTACTTTAAAATAAATTTAAAATCAAATACACATTTATTATTTATATATAATAAAATTTATAAAATATAATCTCTAAATTTCCAATAAAATATTCTTACCGTTAAACGAAGACAACACTTATCTTTTTCTTTTATGAAGTGCATTTGGTATTTAAATATATTAATCACATTCGATATTTAAAAAATATATTTAAATAAAAAATGTATTTAAGATAATTTAAGATAACAGATGTATAAAAAAAATAAGATAACAAATATTATCCTTTTCTTCAATATATTTTAAAAAAAATTAAATATCAAATTGGAAGAAGATAATTAATTCAAGTGTCAATTTACAAATATTTTTTTCAAGTATTTAACTCAAAATAACGTGCCTAAATCAAAATCAAATTTTCAGATATAAAATTTATATTTAAGATAACTAATTCAAGTATCAATTTAAGGCACGGTATTGTTTATTATTATAATAGTTTGACGTTTCATGTTGTATTTATCATGACATACATTCTTATTATAAAATATCGACAATCTCTTATAATTAGATTTCTTTTGCAATAATTTGTTGATGTATTCAAAACGTTCATATATGAATCTCTTATATTGATTCTCTTAATCTTTTCACCTACGTTAATATTGCGTCTAGTTTTCATTTTTAAATAGAGAAAAAAATTATTAATAATTATTATGCTTTTTTTTTCTCTTTGAAAGTTTACACATATATTCAAATGAAGATTTTCTTTTCTTTTCACATATTTTATATTTTCATATTTAAATTGTGTTGTATTTATGGTACATATAAATCTAGTTTCTTTTTTTTTCTAACAAACAAATTGCAAATTACTTTTAACTCTAAATAATAATCCGTTATTAAATTATCTATTTCTTTCATTAATTTCTCAAAATTGACACCTGGCTTTGAGTTGATTTACAGTATTAGGTTGCTTTGCAGCATCAATTTCGGCCCTTTTCCGGTGGATTTTGCTTAACAATTCCCGCCTATTCCTTTTCTAATTTTAGGGGTTTTGTTGTCAATCGACAGATATCGAGCGTGTGTAATCCAACAATCTCTAGCGCTTCAGATTCTATATCGGACGGTTCAGGACTCGAATGTATCTCACGTATTGGCAAATCTAAGGGTTCTTTGATTTAGTGGCAAAATTGCTTGCCAAAAGTTCACGCATGCAAAGGTAATTGCATTGTGGAATAAAATAGGGTAAAATATCTATCTGGTCACTCATTTGTTCTTTGATTTATGTTTTGATTATTCAACTATTTATTTTTCCAAAATCATATCCAAAAATGCTGTTATTCCAAAAGCTTATTTAAAAAACAACGGAGAAGTAACTCTTAATCTCAATAAAACAATGTTTTGCATTGCTTCTGTAGTGAAATAGTAGATAAATGTTATTAAACATTCATGCACGAACTAAGCGATCTTAGTGATTAAGGAATTGTTGTTATCATTTGAGATATCGGGCTCGAGCATTACGTATGCAAGGATATGAGTGTTCAATACCACATGATTGAGAGTCTTTAAACATACACTACCTTATATTAAATTAATTTAAAAATAACATTTTTATTTA
The DNA here is from genome assembly GCF_006381635.1 of Hibiscus syriacus. Taxonomy (NCBI): domain Eukaryota; kingdom Viridiplantae; phylum Streptophyta; class Magnoliopsida; order Malvales; family Malvaceae; genus Hibiscus; species Hibiscus syriacus. The sequence goes on from NW_024062592.1 coordinate 274,242, forward strand.
AAAAATGTTTTGCATTGCTTTTGTTATGAAATAATATTGAATATTATTATATGTTTTTATATATTTTTTTATATTATAATCACATCTATTCATTTAATATTATTTTAGATTATTTTTCCTTTTTTTTAACATTTTTCAGATTTTTTTTCAACTTCACAAATATTGTTGTCTTAATTACATTTAAAATAACGACAATATCATAGAAGTGTGATCCAAATAGTGGAATTTAGCTATACATGATGATAAGAACAACAATATAAATAGAGGACAAGTGGGGTAGATGTGAAATTGAACCTAGCCATTGCTATTTTTAAATTTATTTTTATATTTAATAATTTTTTTTAAAGTTAAAAGTGTAGTTGTGTATACAATTATAAATACAAATAAATATATTTAAATTGTTATTAAGTACGAACTGAGTAGCATCAATGATTAAAAAAATGGTTGTTATTCCTATAACTCTTAAGTTCGAGCACCAACAACTGCAGAGAATTTTAACGTTCATTGTTAAATGGTTGAGAGTTTTTATAATAAACAAATATTACTTGCAATAACTCTAGATTAATAAAAGAAAATTATTATAATCAAAATTAATAATTGTAAAATAAGATCAAAAATAATATATGGACCTAATTTAAAATAATTAAATCTTTGTTATTTTGTAATTAAAAATAAAATAAATAGAAAACATACATATAAAGTGATATGTAATTGTTATTGTATTTAAATAGAAAGATTAGTGAAAATAATACAAATGCATCTTTTAATTTCTTGGGTAATTTACATTTAGTACCTCAACTACCACTTTTATTTTCTTTTGGTCACCTAGCTATTGTTTTTTTTAAAATCATACCTAAAATTACATTTTTGTTTTATTTTAGTCACACATTGTTAAAAAATTAACAGAATTATTGATGTGACATATTTTTTAATTTTTTTTCAATGTTGACGTTACATAACATTATTTTATGGTGATACATTAGCAACAATAACAACAACAACAACAAAACCCTATTCTCATATGTAATGGGGTAAGGGAGAGGTGGGGTAGTAGGCTGTCCCTAACGCCAGATTGAGAGCAGTTTCCGTGGAAGACCTCCGGCAGTAAGATAATTAAAAATAAAAAATACAATGCATGCATAAATAAATCAATAAATACACAATTGAACAGTCTTCATATGCGCGTATGTAATGGGAAGTAATCCCTGCAAATAAATCTCTGCGTAAAAATCTCTGCTTATAGACAGAAACGTAAGTCCCGGTTAAATTTAAAAAGAGGAAACATGAAGAGAATGATATACAGAAGTCAGCGATAGCAAGCTACAATAATGAATAAAGTCAAATGGGTTAAATCCTAAACTAAGGTCACACTACTTCGTTATCCTAATTTTAAGCCTTCATAAATTCCAATCGAAGAAATATATAAAAAATAGAAGTCATGGAGATTACTATAAAGGCATTAAAAAGAAGACATAGATGCTACACTACTCGGGTACCCTGGTCTTGAGTCTCCATACTTTCTTATCAGAGGTCATGTCCTCGGTAAGAGCTAATTCCTTCAAATCAGATCTCAAGCAGTCAACCCACTTCCTCCTTGGTCGTCCTCTCCTTCTGGCTCCGTCGAGTGTAATTGACTCTACCCTTCTGACCGCATCCGACGGTTGTCGCCTAAGGACATGCCCAAACCACCGTAGTCTTCACTCCCTCATTTTTTCGGATACAAGCACCACCCCCAAGGACTTCCTAATTGCAGGGTTTGGTGTCATGTCACACAAAGTCCTACCACATGTCCATCGAAGCATTCTCATTTCTGCGGCCTCCATCCTCCTTACGTGATCCTTCTTGATTGCCCAACATTCTGATCCATACAGCAGCACTGGTCTTATTGTCATTCTATAAAAATTTTCCCTTAAGTTTTAGAGGCACCGTCTAGCCACACAAAACTCCAGTTGTAGCCCTCCACTTTAGCCATCCCACCTTTATACGGTGTGTAACGTCATCATCTATACCCCATCTTTATGTATCATAGACCCCAGGTACTTGAAACAATCCTTTGAGGGGAGAACGTGTCCTTCGATGCATTACGTTAAATTTGTTTTAACAGTGGATGACCAAAATGACACTAAAACAGAACAGAAGTGATAGTTAAAAAACTAAACATTTAATTTACCCTAATTTCATATCCGGGAAAAGTTTATTCTTTTATCAAATTGCATGTTCAGTTAGGTACTTTATCATCATCACTTACTACAACTCCACTACCTAGTTTTCGTATCGTATCATATTTAATGCTTCATCGAATTAGAAGTTGAGCAAACACTGCAAGCAACACACGATTGTTCGATGACCCTCATCCACATATCCACGATGGACCCCAAAATGCATTTTCTTTTCTTTTCTTAAAAGAAGGCGTCATTGCTTCTATGTGTGTGGTGTGCGTATTAAGTCTTATCATAAATAACGTTTTTGAAAGGATCCAACAACCGGACATGTCAACCTTGTAATTAGTATACCAACTTAATTTATGAATGTGTATATATACAACAACATACACATACTTTTGTGTTAAGAATGGTGAATTTCTAAAATTTTAAAAGTGAATAAAATAAATTATCAATAAAAAATATTTAAAATATATAATAATTTAATATTTTAAAAGAAACTACTACCCGCATTCTATCCCTCGGTCTATCCCTATATATATATATATATAAACTTAACACTGGGTTTGTGCAACCCTAGTCATTAAGCTGATGGCAGTGCTGTTATATAGCCCAGCGAAGAAAGGAAGCTGATACAAGGTGTGATACTGTGATTTCCATGACATAAATGGATCTTATTTGGACCCATTTGACCTCCTCCATAATCAAATGGATCGTGCTTCATCAACTATAGGATGAATCAACCCTGGTTTATAGTCTTCAGAAAGTGGATAGACATGTAAAATTCAAATCATCTTTGCAATCATTCTGTACTAATAAAAAAAATTGAATAGACATGATAAATAATTAATGAAGAGATATTAAAATTTTAATTTAATATATAATATAATATATACATATATATCATTTTAATATTATATAAATATATTTTATTTTATTTTTTAAAATATGCAATACTAATATAATATCATTTCATGTATAATTTTAATAAATACAAGAAGAAGTGTTGTTCGCGTTTGAATCAGATTTTATCGTCTATTATATGTGAACAAATAATTTGATAATTATCAACAGGTTGGTTCAAGTGGTAAGCAGTTTAATATCACTTAAACATGTCTCGAGTTCGAGTATTTGTGTATGCAAAAAATCTCTATTGGGAGACTCACCTGTCAAAATAGGTGCATGATATGGATCGATCTAGATTAAGTTAGAATAAATATATGGAACAAGGAAGACAATAAAAATACAATTCATAAAATAATTTTTTAATAAATTATAAATTTAATTTTAAAATATAAAAGATTTTAAAAGCAAGACTTCACATGGAAGCCAATTTTGAAGGTGGGGATAGTCATTCGAGTTTGGCTTCCTTTTAATTATAACTCCCTTGCCGGTCTCAATTTGCTTTAGACACAAGTCATCATGAGCAAATAGGAAAAGATGTTGCCCCTCTAAGCTTATTCAAGGTTGTTTAACTAATATATTATTATTAATATTAATCAATATTTAACTCAAATGTTAATTTATAATTAGGACGATAAAAAACAATATTGATTTTTTATTAGAACTATCATTATTTTTTATTAATCAATTGACAATATTGATTTTTTATCAACACAAGAAATATACAATAAAAAAATCCATAGATCAAATAATTAAGTTTTTATTCCACTAATTTCCACCTTATTTTACAAAATTAAATAAGAATTCCAGTTTAATAGTCAACATAAAAATAGAATCATAGAGGGTAGATCGGTTGTTTAATATTTGAAAATTCAGAAAACATAAACAATGGAGAGCTCAGAGAGTAAAATAGGAACGCGCGCACCATAACAACCTAGTTTCTAGATTCTAGCTAGTCTTCAAAACTTTTCAAAATCACAATGTCTTGCCCACGGCAATATACCAAACAAGCTCTTTCACTGAACCACCCTCGCCCTCTCAAAACCAAAGGCATCTGTTTACCGATTTCTTCGTTTATAGCTCTTTAAATCCATAGGGAAACAGCTCCGATTCTCCTCCGGTGAATGGACGCGATCCGAAAACAAGCTACGCGGCTCCGAGAACAAGTCGCCCGCCAACAACAGGTCTCTCTATCTCTACTATCTCCTAATTCAATCTCTACCTTTTTATTCATAGTTGCATTTGATCCAGGTCAACGCCTATTTATCAGCTTCATATTTCATCTTTCTCTATATTTTCTCTCATGTATATATATAGAGCTGTTTGTTTTCGATCTGGTTTTCTTGTTAATCTACTTTATTTCGATTCAGTGCTCGATTTTCAGCCAAGTGTCGGATCTATTTCCGTGTGCCTGATAGCGCGTCTATGATTCATGAATCGGATCAAATATTAAACTGAAAATGCTGAGCTATTGGATGCTATTTTATTAGCTAAATTGAAAATTTTGAAGTTGGAGGATGGAATTTGAAATTGGATCGGTAGTCTTTTTAAATTTTGCGTTTCAATCAAATGATGATAAAAGTGGAAATAAATGTTAACTGTTCGATTTTTCTTTTCCCTTTTGAAATCAGTATGAAACTCCTCAGTATGTTTTTGGTTTCAGATTGCCACCTACGGAGAGCGTTGCTTGTTTTAACTCAAATGCGTTACTATGTTATTGATTTTCGAACTTTTTTAACTTTTTTTCCCTGAATGTTACTTCAGGCTGTCTTTAAACAGTTTGGGGGATATGGAGGTTCAGACAATGTAATTACTGATGAGGCAGAATTCCAGCGACATCAGAAACTCGAAGCTTTATGTCTCGACCCGTGCTGGCAAGGTTGCTAAGTTGTTCTCTTGCATCAATTTCTCTCGTGTGCTTCTTCATTTACCTTTGTAAATTTCGTGTTTCAGCATTTTCAAAGGGATATTGTCCGCGGTGTTGAAGGATATATCGTCACTGGATCCAAGCAAGTTGAAATTGGCAAGTTGGTGAAGCATTTGTTAATTTTTAAAATTTCCACTTTGAATTCAGAGGAAGTGACTTCTTTGTTCTGCAATCTACATCTTTTATTGACTGGGACAAAGTTGTCTGATGATAGCAGGAAATATGGTTCTGAAAATACTTGTACCAGCGGCAACACATTATCAAGGTTATGGACGTGCTCGTGCTCAAATGGAGAAGGAACGCGGGAATCTGTTGAAGGCTCTTGGCACACAGGTTTGTTTAATATTTGTATTACTATAACATAAAATACTAGCAAGTTAGTTTGCTATGTTCTTGAATCTATGGAAGAAAACTTGTAATAGGCAATTTGGTGGCCTGGATGTGGACTATTCACTTTTGGCGTTACATATATATTTTTTCGTCTTTATCCTTAATTATATAGCACGGCATAAAATCATCTGGATGCTATTTTTAATGATTTGACTGTTAGGTTGCCGAGCCACTAAGAGCAATGGTAAGGGAGCTCCTTTGGAAGATGCACGACATCTTCTCAACGTTATGACAGAATGCGACAAGAAGCTGAGGCACAGGTTTTACAATTTAGCAAATCTTAAACTTGAAAGGCTGATTGTATTACAAGTGCATATTGACACCCTCACCTATGACAGGCAATCGAAGTTTCGAAACGCCAAGCAAGAGTGAGGGAAACACTTGGAAATCCTGAGAATGTCGTGAAATTGGAATCTGCGGAAACAAAACTGCAAGATCTAAAGTCAAACACGGCAATGTTGGGGAAAGAAGCTGCTGCAGCAATGATCGCTGTTGAAGCTCAACAACAGAGGTTGACACTCAGAGACTTATTGCTATTGGTAATGCAAATTTCCTTCTATGTAAAATCTTAATTTTATTTTTGGATGTCTAGGAACTTAATTTTAACATTTTGTTCTATTTTATCTTGGACTGAAAGGTTGAAGCTGAACGTACATATCATCAACGAGTCCTACAGATACTTGATCAGCTTGACGCCGAGGTATGAATTGCGCTACTGAATCCTTTCTCTATATTCTTTTGCTGAAACTGAGAAAAAATATTACTACCATAAAATTTCCTCTGTCTTAATAGATGAGATCCGAACGACAACGAATTGAAGCACCTCCCACCCCAAGTGTGGACACTATGCCTCCACCTCCATCATATGAGGAAATTAATGGAGTTTATGCTTCTCAAGGAAGTAATGGGTCAACAGACAGCATGGACTACTTTTTAGGCATGGTTTGTAATTCGGTCCTATGTACCATCGGCATAATGGGATCAACAAGTTACTTTAATCTGTAATGACCTACTAATTGATGTATTATTACAGGTTATGCATACGTATAATGGTGAATCCAACGTGGAGCTTTCGTTGTCAGTTGGTGACTATGTAGTTGTGCGAAAGGTTTGACATATTCGAGATAACAACTTTATATACGTATATGATTTTCGAGCATGTAGTGTAAATCCAACATGGATTCACTTTGTAAAAGCTGATGGGTTTTTGGCAGGTGACGAACAATGGGTGGGCGGAGGGTGAATGCAAGGGGAAAGCGGGTTGGTTCCCTTTCGGATACATTCGAAAGAAGGGAACGTGTTCTCGCGAGCAAAGTAGCAGAAGTTTTCTAACACTTTCTCTACTTGTCGGTGTCTGAGAAGACGATTTGGTACGTGCATCTTCTCTTTTTTTGGTAGCTTCATTGTGCTTGTATTCGTACTCGGAAGTTCGAGAATTTGTCACAGATAGAAGCTTTCTTCTCAATATGTGAATACATTTTACTCTCTGTCCTTATTTTCTGTTTTATTTACTTATTCATATACATATTCCATATTTTGCTATTATTTATTTGTAACATCATTAATTTTCTTTTAAAGTTTTCAATTTCAAAATTTTAATAGTATATTTTTTTAAAATTATTTATTTATTCAAATAAAATAATCAAATGGTGTACCCTAAAATATATCAACTTAGAAGCATATGTAGTATTTTTTTTGGGTAGAATATAAGCATGGAATTTATAATAATAAATATTAAAAGAGTTAATTGCATCATGTATTCTCAATATATGACCTATATTTTAAATGTTTCAATTCCATCCCCAAACTATGACTATCATTCTAAATTAATCCTCAAACTTTTAAACTTTTCAATTTCATCCTCAAATTATGACCTTCATTTCAAACTTTCTGAACATTCCAATTTATCTTAAACTATATTAAAATGACACAAACTTTGGTCTAATACGTGTACGTAAACATTAAGTTTAATTTTATTCAATTTTCATAAATTATTAAAATTGTATAGGCATTAAGTTTAATTTCCTTTAATTTTCATAAATTGTTATTTATTTAACTTTCATTTTATGTTTATATCAATATGAAAATTTGTTGAATTATTTTGTTTTTTTAATATTTATAATTAATCAAAATCTATACAATACAATACATATTTAACTAATATTAATGTGCAATTTTAATATTTTTATCCGTTTTACAAAAACATAGTAAAATCAGCTTCACGCTGACTACAAATATACATGAAGAGTTCTGTCGAAATGAAATGTATATTTTTAAAAACTTTTACGAGCATAATTAGAATACCATAATATCCCTTATTTTTAAAAGAAAACTATTACATTATTATTTTCTAAATATTGCGGCAGTCTAACACTTGGACAGCTAATGAGATGACTGCTCAAAAATAAAGTATGGTCCTGCACAAAGTGAAACAAAAGAATTTTGAATAATTATTTGATATGTTGACGGTGAAGTTTATTAATTTCTTAAGAAACCATCACATATCATTAAGTAATAAAACTCACTAGTTGTTAGGCCAATTTGAACTCCGATTAGCCAAAACAATGGCCAATATAATGAAAACTACAACAGCCTGCATTGGGTTAATTAAGAATATCAGTAAATATCATTGGAAATATAGACAAAAGGAACAAGGCATAGTAAACTCACCAGAAGTGGAGTGTAATTGGACTGACTCGGAATAATGTAAGATTTCCTGTTCAATTTTTTTTTTTTGGAAAATGGTCAAAATTGTCTTTTTAAGAATGAAGATATGAAAATAAAATAAATAAATATAAATGTAGACCTTTCATTCAGGACCCCAGAGTCCCTGCAAGTCTTGAGGATTGAATCTAGTCTGCCCAATGCTTTTTGTGCGTTGGGTTCGTTATGGTCAACCTATAAATATAATAGCCGAAGAAGCAGTTTCGGTGTCGTTAAACCCGGAAAAGAAAACAATACGAATACGGTTGCATTTGATGAAATTATAGTGGTTGGGTATACGGTGGAATATTGTTATCTGAATATCGAGAATAACTACATACCTTAGCTTTCAACATACAAGAAAAATCGTAGAAAGCACCATAGACATCAGCCATCGAGTTTGTCCGGTCGATGACTTTTGCAGTGAGACCTGAAAACATGACCAAAGACAAACTCAAGCCCATATTATTTTTGACTACTACATTCCCTTAACCAAAACTTGAAGATGAAAGATTGAATGATCACAGTTTGACATAAAACGATAAAAACGCCAAGATCAGGTTTTTATGATTCTATTTACGGAAACAAGTTTAAGGAAATCTGTAAAACCTCTTTTAAGAACTGTGCTAAGCTTCAAAGAAAACAATTCCAGAGGCTAGAAGCTTACCGCGCCTCATTTTCACTACACCTCTGAAGACTTCAATGTTGTTATAGCACAAGGCTAGTGTTCCAATAGCCATGACCTAGTAACAGCATGACATGAGGGAAAAAGAGACAAAGATGAGCAAATCAATATTTGATAGATATGGCATGCAACTTGAATGATATATTGAAGACAAACAGATGGAATACAGTCTCAAACCTGAGGAATAGCACAAAACCGAAAGATTGACGGAGTGCGTAAAGCAGACATGTACTTCATGCAATCATCCACATGGATTAAAGTATTAGTGATCATGTCATTCAAGCACTGCACTGCCTTGACTGAGTTTTCCTCGTATTTCAAGTCCTATGGAAAATAATACACATTTATAAGTTACTTGAACAAAATTTAGTTACAGGTTCATCTGGAACTTAGGATAGAAGGTGCAACAGAGGCATACCTCGAGTTTGTTGACATATTTACTCCAAATCTCGCGAGGCCAAAACATTCGCGACTTTGGTATCTCATTAATATCCTCTAAATAATCTCGGATAATATTCGTTTTCTGCCATTTTGTTAGATCCAGAACACACAGTTTTAGAATCATGTCTTCAAACAACTGCCGAAATGCATGCATAAGAAATGTTGCTTCATTCATATATCAGAGCAATACCTGAAGAAATAAACCCATTGAATTGGAGAGAGAATCTGGAGCCAAATCTTCCGCTCCGCAGGCATGGAAAAGTTTGGAAAGACCTAACCCAACAAGTCCTGCTACATAGTGACAATACTCATCATAGTCATCAACCGTTTCAACCTGCAGCAAAACACAAGTTCCCGGGATCGTATAAAAGATAATATATATACATATTTTTGTTCAAGTATATAATATAATATGAAGACATTTAAGAGTTGTATTCTTGCATGCATATTGAACAGATCAAGTCCTGCTACATAGTGGCTAAGCTTGAGAGATCAAGTTCATATATATGGCAAGAGACAATCCAGAAGAGATCAACCAGATTTCAATAATGCAAGCATGACAAACCTCCTTGCAAATGAATTTTGCCATCCCTGCACCCATTCTTTTCGTAATGTCCTCGATAGCCTCCTGATAACTGCAGAATCAGTTGAGAATTATAGATTTTCTCTCTCTCTTTTGGGTCAAAATCCACAAGCAAAAACAACTTGAACCACTTATCTAAGATACCCTAGTTATGAGATAAAGACATAAAATAAATAAAGTAACATATACAAATCAGCATCACATTGAAATCTTCATAAACAAGGAAGATCTAGTAAAAAGTTTAAATAACCGACCCTTTATCGAGCTCCAGAAAAGCAGTAGATACATGATGAAACTGGTCCATAAGAACTTTGTAGTTCTTTGTACCACCTGAAAAAAGAGATAAAGCTATATAAGCAAACAAACCGGGATTCATTAACCAGTAAAGTTTCCTGCAATAAAATTAGCCCGACTCCGGTGCTATATTGCTACTCCACATAAATTCGAGAACCCTCCTTTGAAGGAGAAAAAAATTTCCAGATGCTCACATGAAAAGTGCCAGTCGCTATTGTATATATGACGATAAAAGTCTTTGAGAATAGGAACTTTGACATATGTTGCTACACTAGTGTCATCCTCTGCAAGAAAAAAGAAAAAAAATCAGTGCAGATCAACACTTGAATGTAATTCTCTAAAGAGGTGAGAACAAAACTTAGCTTATTATCGAACAACTCGAAAAGGAAATGCATAATATTAATATCATTGAAGAAAAGGGAAATAAAGGGTTGAAAGACAATGAACAAACCAACAGTATCAAGTGCTCGAAGAACCAAATAGAATATGCAGACCTGCAAAATCACAAACATGGAAAATCAAAGAACCGGATTGAACAACAATTAATCTAATCTTAAGGATTATTAATACCCACAATAAATTTACGAAATCAGACGACACCATATGAAATTCAAAGAGTTTTTGCTTACGGCGTTTCTAAGCTCGGTGTCGAGCTGTTGAATAACGAGGGCGAAACTACGAGAGACTTTGTGAAGCATGGAGAAACAAAAGGCCCAGTGAGGCTCCGACGGGATCTGTTTCTCGGCATGCCTCGAAGCCATTTTCAGCTTCAACAATGGATAGAAATCATCTGGGTGTTTCACAAGCGCTCCCACACTCCCCATAAGTGAAGATTTGTTTTCAAATCAGATCCAAAACAACAGAACGAAATCTGGGTATATGGAGAAACAAATGGTTGTTTGGATTTCTGAGGGGAAATGCTAATCGGGTGTCTTTATAGTTTCATTGAAATGATGCTTGGTTTTGGCCTACTTTGCTACCTAAACAGATTTCAAATTTGATTTTTGGGTCTATTATTGGTTTTCTACCTAATTTTGATGATCCTATTGGCATAAAGCGTGTGGCTCTGAAAGTGTTGAAAATGGGGATTTATTTATACAATATTTTGGACTTTCTAGCTGTCTAGAAATTCAATCTTTTCAGCAATTATACACTTCAGGAATTTAGGGGCGATTGTCACATCAAGTTAAATTGAGTTGACTTAAAAACAATTAAATTAAGTTTATAGGTTATATTTTTATAACTCAAATTTAAATTAAATTTATAAAATTTTAGTAGAGTAAGTCGAATTTTCAAATTTAATAAATTATAACTTGTAGTTAATTTGGATAGAAAAAATTAAAATTTCAAGTTGAAACATGTTTTTCTTACCCCTATCGTGCATACTATTTATAGGTGTATTTGGATTACAATATTAGATGCCTTTTTATTTTATTTTATAAAATTTTAAATTTTTTCGCTTTTTTTTTTTAATTTATTAAGTGGATTCACGGGTTAAAAATAGTTTTATTCTCTTTAGAGATCTTAAGTTGTATAAAATAAAATAAATATATTATTTAAAAAGATTTTATTCATTGATCTAGCGAAAAGAGACATTAAATCTAGTAGGGTGCGTTTGGTTCCCGAAATGTAAGATTACCAGTGGGAATAAAAGATTACTAGGAATAAGATTACTGAGAATGTTGTATTTTGTGTTTGGTTGGTTTAGCAGGAATGTAAGATTATCATGTTTGGTTAAAGGAATAAAAGATTATTGAATATATATTTGATCAAATTGTCCTTATTATATATTTGTATAATATTATAAATTGTAAAATATTTATATATTTTAAAAAAAAAATAAATTCATAATATTTATATAATTTTTTTACAAAATTAAAAATATAAAAAAGATTTAATGAAAAGGTAAAAAAAATTAACCCTGAACTTTATATAAAATTTTAATTATAGATTTTTTTTGTAAATCTAAAATAATTTAAGGATAAATTTGTAATTTAAGGGCATTTTAGTCAAAAACGCCGGTAATGTTATAATACATAAGGGAAGGGAGGTAATGACATTCTGGGTAATATACTCCAAAAATCTACTATTGGTAATAAAACATTACCGGAAATGAGATTTCCGGCCAACCAAACATGGGAATGTGGGATTCACATCCCATAGGAATCCACAATCCTTGAACCAAACACCCGTTAAAAATTCAAATCCTGTCATAATTAATAAAATAAATTGAATTGGAGCAAAATAATGTTCAATCTAGATTAATCAATCTTAAAGACAAAATTATTATAGATATAAAAGAAAATTAATGATAATAAATGTAATATATATATTTTATAATCTTTTGATATATTAAACACATATATATATATTAATTAATTAATTAATTAATTAAATATAGATCATTATACCAAATATATATATATATATATACACAAAACTTTATCTTTGAACTTTTTTTCTTAATATATATTAATACCAAATTTAATAATTTTCTTAATTTGATCCGCGTATTAAGAATTTCATTGTGACGTGACATTAAAATTAAGAATAATTTATATACTTCTAAAATTTTAAGTGATAATGTTGTATAATTTAATAAAATCACGTCATCACACCGTAATAAAATCCAAGTTTGAAAGAGGGACAAATTAAAATTTTTATCAAATTCCGGGACTATTGTACACTAAAAATTAAAGGAGTAAATATCATTTTATCCCTTTTATTTTTTATTTTTTTAATAGCTTGAATTGATTGTAGAGTAGTATATATTTTTAAAAAATAATTAATTAAAAATATACATATTATTTAAATATAATTACTCAAACTCAAAACTCAAAACTTAAAACTTAAAGGGGGGATAACATTAATTATCCAAACAAGCCCTAATAGTATTCAAGCTTGTTTCATATGTATAAGTGTCATTAGCAATATAATACTGTAAACTTTTATTTTTTTCATTGAATTTAATATATTAAATTTTTTATCACTCCACCATTAAATAGTTAACAGTATTAAAATAACTTTATTTAAAAAAAATAAAATTTTAATCAAAATGATGTCGTTTTATATCTATATAACAACTAATTTATAATGTCGCCGTTAATGAGTAAAAGACTAAATGATAAAAAAATCAATACATTAAATTTAACGAGAAAATTAAAAAGATTTAAAGTAAAATAAATGAAATAATAGATAGTAAAGTTACAAATTTATAATTTACCCTTTACTAAATGAATTGGTACTCTCAGTAATGTGACGTTTAACTACTAAATTGATTGGCAGTTTGACACTTACATTGCCCTTCGAACAATGCAAACTTTCTTTAATTTAACATATTAAATTATTTTCAAAATAAAAAATGATCACGTGCGATAATTTTAATATATAATTAAAAAAATATTATTAATTTTGTTATTATTTAAATAATAAAATTAATAAAAATTATCAGAAATATTATTATTTCTACAGGTGTTGTTATTATTGGGCGTTTTATCGGGTTTGGTAATATATTCGATAGAAAAAAATAATATTTTAGGTATCTCTTTACCAGATATATTACCAAACTCGATAAAAAATTCAATAATATTTTAAGTAATTTTTATTAATTTTATTATTTAAATAATAACAAAACCGATAATACATTTTTTTAGTTATATATTAAGAATATCACAGTATAAAACTTCCCTTGGAAATAGTTGGTTGGTAAATACTAGAAATAGACTGCTCTGTTATTTTCTATTTTTATTTTAAATTTATTAGTATCTTTATAAATACATAAATGTTTCATTAAATTAACATAAAATTTGTTGATATTAAAATACTTTGGCAATATTTAGTTGGCCAGTACAATTAGATGGACCTTTTTTACTTTTTTTATATATCTTTATGGATATACGTCAGTTTCTTCTATTAATATTAAAATATTAAAAATTATGAACATTCTTTTATTAATATCATATTTTATATTAGATACTATATAAGTATATATTGAATTTTTAATTTAGTTTATTTTATTTATAACATTAATATTTGAATTTCCAGCTTTATGCAATAAATAGAGTAAAAATATACAAATGGTCTCCGATTATTTGATGTTATTTTGTTAAGGTTTTTTAATTATTAGAAGTTATATAATAGTTTGTCTATAATAAGATAATGTTTTATTTATTTATTTATTTATACATGCATTATATTTTATCTTTATTTTAATTTTTTGATAAGTTTTTTTATAATAAGACTGCATATGAAAACTATTCAACTATGTATTTATTTATTTATACATGCATTGTCTTTTATCTTTATTTTAATTTTGACTGCTGGAGGTCTTCCACGGAAGCTGCTCACAACCATGCGTTGGGGGTAGCCTATTACCCAACCTCTCCTTATCCCATTGCATATAGGAATAGGGTTTTGTTGTTGTTGTTTATTTAGTCTCCAACTCATGTGGACTCGGGACTTTATCATCATCACCCTACCAAAAAATAGCTCCACCAATCTCCTCGTTAGTAACCTCCCTAACAAGAATCTCACTAACATTCAGAGGCAAAGAATACTGAAGCAGGTCCCTAAGGACCTCAACCTCACAGCCTTTAACCCCGCGGTCAAACATACCAAACTGATTAGTAAAAAAGTTGACAACTTCCATAATCATGTCATCAAAATACTCCGGCTTGTTACGCACTGCCAATCACCAGCATATGTTTTAGGTTGTTGCAGCTTATATGATGATTGAAGCTTTAAACAAGAAAGGTTACAATGCATTTGCCATCTCCATTCCATCGTTTAATGAGCTGCTGAACGTGCTAGCAATTGCTGGTCCAGTGTAACTTTGATGTCAAAGGTTTACATTCAACTTGAGTTAATAACAATTTCTTGTACTCCACGACCATGTGCTATCGTCTGACACACTTTGATGTTCTTTTAGATAGTTTTCTACTCTCTCCTCTCATATATTTTGCCACATCCATGGGAACACACGTTGTTGCTGCTCATCAGGTTAGATTTACTCACACTTGTGATTTTAATGTTTCATTGTTGAAGTCAGTAACCATTCACTGTTTCACATCAGATCATGCTTCAAATATGTGGCATGTGCACTGTTTGGGGTGAGCCTCTATCTCAAACCTCACAGTCATTTATGCCTGAGTTGATATATGGAGTCAATCGATATTTGCCAAAGGTTTGTTACGTCAATTTTAATTTTATGCCGACTGCCTCTTCCCTGCCTCAACAGCATTAATATGTAGCATTGTGTATGTAATGCAGCATCTTTCATCTTGGATGCTGTCCCGTAACATGTGAATTTTGTCATGTCAAACAGGCTAGAATGCTGCTAGAATCACTTGTCACTATTGGTGCTACACTTGGACTGGTATTAGGGATTATTGGGACGGCAGTTCCTTGTCTTTTCCCCAACATATTTACACATGATATAAAGGTCATACAAGAGGTTTGTTCTTGTTTCTCTCCAACCTTCCCGTTTCCACCACTTCACCTGTTACTGCAGTAGAATAATCCCAACTTCACGTGTTAACAGCTTTTTTGAGTGCTAGAGGATTTGGCTTGGCAGGCTGCTGGTTTGCACTTGTGGGATTTCATTGGGTAAGACTAACCTCTCTTATCATTTGCATCTGGCCACTGATATCTGATAATTTGAAAAGCTGAAATTTGCATATTTTCAGGCTCGGTTCTCCCTCGCCCTCCAACGTCTTCTTCCTCCAAATGGCATCCTGTACTCCGAAGATCTGACACGATTTGAGGTGAAGAAGACGAGAGCATCTTTGTTTTGGAATCAATTGGTGCATATGCCGTTCACTGCTTTCACATCCCATACATCTTTCTGTGCATATTTGATTTGCTGCTAGCAAAGATTTCTTATTTCTTTTCATAGAAATGGCCCAAAAGTAGAATAGTGATGTTCTTCCTATGTGTATTACTTTTATATAACAATGATTTTTGTTTTAACAGTGAAGCCCTACTTAATGCATCACCATGTTGAATTATGTCATGTATATTTCTAAATTACGTGTACTAAATTGAAAATTTTAATATAGTTCAGTGGCCATGCCTGCCATTATCCATAGGTACAACTGTAGTTTTCAGAAACATGGAGAGGTCTATTTGCAAGGAAAATTGCAATTCTCAAACATGGTAAGAGACGGACAACCTGGGGAAAGCACAGCACAAAGCTTTCAGCTATGGGGAGTTTAGATTTATGGTGAAATTTTTCGATTTCACCCGAAAATTATAAGATAATTATCTCTATATATTTAAAAATAATTGTAATGTTATTCATCTCTCTATATTTTTTCAATTAGGTCACTGTTTTAGATTTATATCGAATCGGTTGTAAATTTTTATCTCAAATCGGGTTGAGTAAAGTTTTACTAAACTCGAATTATATCAAATAAAAATATAATACTCAACTCGAATTCAAGTCTATTATAACTCCTTCCTAACTTAACCATGCTCATTCCTAATTCACATGTTAATTATTTAATAAAATCTATAATCATATTCGATTAAATATAATTTTTTGAACCAAGTTATAGACGTGATATATCACTTTAAAATATAAAATTTATTTTTTAAATTATTTTTACATTTTAATATTTTTAAACATTAAAAAAATTTCTCAAATTTTCTTATATAAAAACTATTTATTAATTTTAAAATATAAAGACCAAAAATTACATTTTGCGCAATAATTGTATCTAATATTTTTTATTCGATTGTACCCTGGGAACCAGACCTATTTACCCCAACAGAAACGTCGTCGTAAAAGCTCCAAGTTAGGGAAAACCACTGTACAAACAATAATAAAATTCCTAGAATTCCAGGCTCGGATCTTAAAATCAGAATTTTCATAGAGGGAGAGGATCCAAATATCTCCGTTTTCTTCTTCATTTAAACCCAAATACAATTTCTTCTCATTTTTTGTTCTTAATTTTAGATGCCGGATCAGATCTGAGGTAATTTCATTTCATATCTTTTGTTCGAATTTCAAATCGGATTCTCCCTGTTTGGTTACGCGGATCCTTAATTTCTAGACGTTGAAATTTGATTTGGTTTGATTTTGTGGAGGGAATCAAGAGATTGAGATACAGAAACAAAATGTTGACGAAGTTCGAGACGAAGAGTAATAGAGTGAAGGGATTAAGTTTCCACACTAAGAGGCCATGGATCTTAGCTAGTCTCCACAGTGGCGTTATCCAGTTATGGGACTATCGAATGGGGACTTTGATTGATCGGTTCGACGAACATGACGGCCCTGTTCGCGGTGTCCATTTTCACATGTCTCAGCCTTTGTTTGTCTCTGGAGGTTCGGATTTCTTTTCTTTTTGCCTCAATTTTATCTCTGCTCAATGGATCTTGTTGATTAATTTTGATGATCTATGGATTTGGGTGTCAAATTTTGGATTTTGGTTATTGATTGGGATGTGTTAGCTTAGATTCCGGAGCTCTTTTATTCTTGTAACTGTATGGCATTTGAGAAATCCAATGCGAATGATATTTTGCTGGAAGTAGGTTCATTATATAGATTTTATGTAGTTGGATTTTGCTTAGAACTTTGTCTCCCTGATGTGGACATCTGAGTCAAGGCCAGTAGAAATTAAAGACCTGGCTCTGTACCCTTAATGCAAGAGCATTCTCCAATGCAACTGTAAGAATTTGGGGTCAAGATCTGCTAACTTGTTTTTAAGGTTGTAAGCTTACAACAATATCCCTCGAAAAGAGTCTGATTTGCAAAATATAAGACTAGATGTTCCTTAAGATACAAGCAGCTTGTCAAGTCCTCAAAATTTCAGCCCAAAACTACCTTCCCTTTAGGATAGCAACCGTGTCTCATCTCTCATTGGCTTCCTTGCCACTCCCTTCTTTGCCTTTCCACATGGATGCAGTGTAAAGCTAGTTGAACTTATTGATCATTCTACCTGGATTAATTGAAGTCTCTTAACTGCCCAACTGCTAGTACAGCCTGTGATATCTTTTATAAGATGGTCACAATCTTTATAACAAAACCATGATTTGTGGAATGGATATTTTTTGGTTTGGTTGTTTGATGCCTTTTGTAGGGCAAATTACTATAAATAAGGGTTTTAGATGAATATTCTTTTATATAAAGCTTGAAGAAAGACAAGTGGTAAATGGCTTTAAATATTTGAGCATATATACATTTAGAATTTGTAGATACAGACAGTTTGGAATGTAGAGAATTTCATATCAACTTATTTACAATTTTTATGAGATTCATGTTTCACTTCTATTAGTGATTATATCATTAGAATTAAGGAATCATAAATAGATAGATTCAATATTATATTTGCAATTGCCTAGAATTGATCAACTTGGGCAACGGAAGTCTGAATTCGAAAATGGCTCAAAATTTTTCATTTTGTGCTATGATTTTCTGTTACAAAGCGTAGTTGCTTGTGCCATTCAAATTATACTATTTTATTTTTCAGGAGATGACTACAAGATAAAGGTCTGGAACTACAAGTTGCATAGATGTCTTTTCACCCTTCTTGGACATCTTGATTATATTCGTACTGTTCAATTTTATCATGAGCATCCATGGATTGTGAGTGCCAGTGATGATCAAACTATTCGCATATGGAACTGGCAGTCTCGAACTTGCATCTCTGTGTTGACTGGTCATAATCATTATGTTATGTGCGCCTCATTCCATCCTAAAGAAGACCTTGTTGTGTCTGCCTCCCTTGACCAGACTGTTCGAGTTTGGGATATTGGTTCCTTGAAAAAGAAGGTTGCCTCCCCAGCAGATGATATTTTACGGTTGAGCCAGATGAACACCGATCTTTTTGGTGGTGTTGATGCTGTTGTGAAGTATGTGTTGGAAGGTCATGACCGAGGAGTAAATTGGGCCGCTTTTCATCCAACCTTACCTTTGATAGTCTCTGGTGCTGATGACCGCCAAGTGAAATTGTGGCGTATGAATGGTAAGTACGAGAGCTGCGCATTTTTTAGATACACTGATTAAAGTTTTTGTATGCATTCTTATTTACCAATTTAAATCTTCATAAGCACTTACACCCCCCCCCAAGTTGGATATAATGGCCCTTGGTATTTGATCCCGCTACCTCAGCTTCTCCATTTTATTTTATGATTTTGGCTGTGTATATACAACCCGAAAAAAGTAGGTGGATAAATTTTGTGCAGCATGGAATTTAGAGTCTCGAATTGTTGTGGGGTTGAGTAAATTGTTTTTTTTTTTCAGATACGAAGGCTTGGGAAGTAGATACCTTGAGAGGACACATGAATAACGTGTCATGTGTTATGTTCCATGCCAAACAGGACATCATTGTGTCTAATTCTGAGGATAAAAGTATTCGTGTGTGGGATGCAACAAAGCGAACTGGACTTCAAACTTTCCGTCGAGAACATGACAGGTTCTGGATTCTTGCAGCTCATCCTGAGATCAATCTTTTGGCAGCTGGACATGACAGTGGCATGATTGTATTTAAGCTAGAGAGAGAACGACCTGCTTTTGCAGTAAGTGGGGATTCTCTGTTTTATGCCAAGGACCGATTTTTAAGGTATTATGACTTTACTACTCAAAGAGAGACACAAGTAGTTCCAATTCGACGGCCTGGTTCTACCAGCCTGAATCAATCTCCAAGAACTCTTTCTTATAGTCCTACAGAAAATGCTGTTCTTATCTGCTCAGATGTTGATGGAGGAACTTATGAGTTGTATTTGATACCAAAAGACAGCATTGGTCGGAGTGACTTACAGGAGGCAAAGAAAGGTCCTGGTAATTCTGCTATATTTGTGGCTCGGAACCGGTTTGCTGTACTTGAGAAAAGCAACAATCAAGTCTTAATCAAGAATCTTAAAAATGAGGTTGTTAAAAAGAGTGGCCTTCCAGTGCCTACGGACGCAATATTTTATGCTGGAACAGGTAATTTGTTGTGTAGATCAGATGATAGAGTGGCTGTCTTTGATCTGCAACAGAGGCTTGTTATTGGTGATCTACAAACTCCTTTTGTGAAGTATGTTGTTTGGTCTAATGACATGGAGAGTGTTGCTTTGCTGAGCAAGCATTCCATTATAATTACTAACAAGAAGCTTGTTCACCAGTGCACTTTTCATGAGACAATACGTGTTAAGAGTGGGGCTTGGGATGAAAATGGTGTTTTCATTTACACCACTCTAAATCATATAAAATACTGCCTTCCCAACGGAGATAGTGGAATAATTCGAACCCTCGATGTTCCAATATACATAACCAAGGTTTCCGGATATACAATCTTTTGCCTGGATCGTGATGGAAAGAATAAGACTCTGGTCATTGATGCCACAGAATACATTTTCAAGCTCTCTTTACTTCGGAAGAGGTATGATCATGTTATGAGCATGATAAGAAACTCCCAGCTTTGCGGTGAGGCTGTGATTGCTTATCTTCAACAGAAGGGGTTCCCTGAAGTGGCTCTCCATTTTGTCAAAGATGAGAGAACCCGGTTTAACTTGGCTCTGGAGAGTGGGAATATCCAAATTGCTGTTGCATCAGCTAAGGAGATTGATGACAAAGATCATTGGTATAGGTTGGGTGTGGAAGCCCTTCGCCAAGGCAATGCAGGTATAGTGGAATATGCCTACCAGAGGACAAAGAACTTTGAGAGGTTGTCTTTTCTTTATCTCATAAATGGTAATCTGGATAAGCTGTCCAAGATGCTGAAAATCGCGGAAGTCAAGAATGATGTTATGGGCCAGTTTCACAATGCTTTATATCTCGGTGATGTCCAAGAACGTGTAAAGATCTTGGAGAATGCTGGTCATCTGCCTCTTGCTTATGTTACAGCATCAGTCCATGGGCTGCATGATGTGGCCGAAAGGTTAGCTGCTGAGTTGGGAGATGATGTCCCTTCTTTGCCAGAAGGGAAAAAACCTTCCTTATTAATGCCTCCAGCACCAGTTATTTGTGGTGGTGATTGGCCCCTGTTGAGAGTAATGAAAGGCATATTTGATGGTGGATTTGATAATATTGGTAGGGGCGCTGCAGGTGATGAGGAGGATGGTGCAGAAGGTGATTGGGGTGAAGATCTTGATATAGTGGATGTTGATGGCTTACAGAATGGAGATGTTACTGCAATTTTGGAAGACGGGGAAGTGGGTGAAGAAAATGAAGAGGGTGGATGGGACCTCGAAGACTTGGAACTACCCCCTGAGGTACAGACACCAAAGGTTTCTTCCAATGCTCGTTCTTCTGTTTTCGTGGCTCCGTCCCCTGGTATGCCTGTGAGTCAAATTTGGACACATAGATCGTCACTTGCTGCAGATCATGCAGCTGCTGGCAATTTTGATACATCTATGCATTTGCTGAGAAGGCAACTTGGAATAAAAAACTTTGCTCCTTTAAAATCCATGTTTCTCGATCTCTACACTGGCAGCCATAGCTATCTTTGGGCATCTGCATCTGCTCCAGTGGTGAGCTTGGCGGTCGAGAGGGGATGGAATGAGTCTGCTAGTCCTAATGTCAGGGGTCCACCAGCCCTAGTATTCAATTTTTCTCAGCTGGATGAAAAGTTGAAGGCTGGATACAAGTCCACAACAGCTGGAAAATTTACCGATGCTCTTCGGCTTTTCCTCTGCATTCTTTATACAATTCCATTAGTTGTCGTGGAGTCAAGGAGGGAAGTTGATGAAGTCAAAGAGTTAATTATCATCGCCAAGGAGTATGTTCTTGGTCTGCAGATGGAGCTTAAGCGTAGAGAGTTGAAAGACAATCTGGTACGCCAACAGGAGCTTGCTGCCTACTTCACCCACTGCAACCTTCAATTGCCTCATCTCAGACTTGCTCTGCTAAACGCAATGACAGTCTGCTACAAGGCAAAGAACCTGGCTACGGCAGCTAACTTCGCCAGGCGTCTTCTAGAAACAAACCCCACAAACGAGAGCCATTCAAAGACGGCAAGGCAAGTACTTCAGGCTGCCGAGAGGAATATGACCGATGCGTCCCAGTTGAACTATGATTTCAGGAACCCATTTGTCCCATGTGGAGCAACCTATGTTCCTATTTACCGAGGACAGAAGGATGTATCTTGCCCTTACTGTACCACTCGCTTCGTGCCTACCCAGGAAGGACAGTTGTGTACGGTCTGTGATCTCGCCATCGTTGGAGCTGATGCTTCAGGACTTCTCTGTTCTCCATCGCAAATCCGATGACCGGGCTGGCATTGATCGAGGCTTGTTCCTTCAATATTGCTCGTCATTTGAGCAGCCGAATCAATCACGACGACTGATTCCCATCTGCAGGTAATTTGATATCGACTTCATTTATTCGCACCGTCTACTTTTATTTTTGCCTTTTGTTTTCCATTATAATGTTCAGATGTAAAAAACAATTTTGGGAATTTTGGATTTTTCTTCTTTCATGGACAACATAATCGGGAGACAAAACCTTTCCTAGGAGAATTGACCGTACTATTTGCCCACTTTTTTGGCAATTTTGAGCTCATCCAAACATCAGCTGTCACAATTCAGTTCATTTTGCCATTTTCAAGATTGTTTTATTATATAATTTTAAATTTTAACTTATAAAAAGAAATATAAAGGGTCGTTCTTATCTATTTTACCATTTATGAAAATTAATTCTAATAATGATATAAATATTATTTTAAACTATAACTTTGTCATGGTTCACAAAAAGTACATAATTTTATAATTGTTTATTTAGAAAAAAAATTGTTTACCCTCATTTTGCCACCATTATTTATGTTTTCCTTTTTATTTGGATAAATACGTGACAGTCCAACGTAGCTTGCTGCTAGAAATGGTGGTGTGCTAAAGAAACAAAAGGAAATAGAAAGAAATGGTGACGTGTGTACAGTTATCTTCAGACATTTTCACATGGGTTATATTTCACTTTACTTTTTTTCCTTCATTATTTTTTATGTTTATTCTATAAATATTAACCTAATTTTCATTTTCTTAAAAGTTATACATTTACAAGTACATTCCTTTTTAAATAAAATTATATCTAATGTTTTATAAAAATTTACATATTTGCAAAAGTTAATCCAAAATGTATTTTTAAAAAATATTACTTTAAACCTATACAGAGTTTGGCATGAACTTTAACGATAAAATTAAACAACTTTACATAAATAATTCAGCTTCTTGATTTTTATAAAGTAAGATGATTAAATTCTCATAAATCAAAACAGAAAGGCTGGTATTTGCAATATCAGTGAAGTAGAAGAACTAGATAAAAATAAATAAATCATTTCATTCATTAAATTATCTTCAGTTTCATTGAAAAAGATACTCTATTATCTCAATATATTCCTAGCATTTTGATCTTTTATAATTACATTTCAGTAATTTAAATGAAATAGAATATATATATATATATATAGTTTTACACATATTTAGGATCGTTGAATTAGTAAAAAGATGACTGAAATTTATATTAGGAAATCATAATATATTCACTAAAAAATGGAGTCAATCACAATCATTTATTTTCGATCATCTAATGGTATAAAATTTATGTAAAACTAAAGAGTTTTGCATTGTGCGAGTGGAACCTAATCCATATATCCACTCACACAATATAAAACTCTTTAATTTTACATATATTTTATACCATTAGATGAGTGAAAATAGATAACTAAGATTTATTATTATTTTTATATATAAAAGGAAATCCCATTAATGGTACCAATCTATCTCTTAGATGGTACAAGCATATAGGTAAAAAATTTGGAGGGGCAGTGAAGGGGGGATGTAGCCATAATTTGAGGTCATATATGGTGGGATGGGATGTAGAGGCGGGTTTTTGGGGTTGCAAGCACATTTCCACAGGTGAAATATGTCAGCTCACTTCTTTAATATTTGCCCCCCGCCCCACTCTTCTTTATATGTATACATGAGAGACTGATTCCATAGCATATGGAGCATGGACCTTCTCCTTCTCCTTCTCCTTCTTCTTTGTCGATTTCTAGTACGTGCCTACGTGGTAATCATAAAGATGCTAACATGTTAGATTTTCGGTCAATCCAATTCAAGAAATTTATTTTTTTCAGTTGAATCTAATTCAACTTAAATTAAGATATCACATTCGATTCAAATATTGATTTAAATTTTGGGTGAAAACTCAAATGTGACTTGATCTAATATCAATATAGATTTTTTATTTTGAAAAATAGGAACACAATTGAAAAAATCATAGAGAAATGAATATTATAGTAATTATCCTTAGATATATATAGAAGAAAATTATACTATTATTCTAGGTCGAGTTAAATTGGAAATTGTTCACCTAAAATCCAACTCGACCTCATCTTTTACAACACTGGCCCAACCCAATCCTAATATTTTTTAATGATCATGTAGTGTCGGGTTGAGTAGAAACTGTCAGATTCAAATCAAATTATCATCCCTAAATAACCATACAAATTTTAATTATATTTAAATCAAATCATATTAGACTCTTAAACTGATGATAAAATTCACTTAGTACTGTTTTCAAAGCTATGGGAGCATATGGACCATTCCTTTCAAGTATTTTATTTATTACCTTTTTGATATTAGATAGTTACATAAATTTTAATTATATACATATTTAAATTAAATTAAATTGAAGCTTATCTTTTCTTTCATTCATAATATTAAAATTAAAGATTTAAACCATCTAACAACTTGTTTACCTAGATTGACTTACATCTTTTATGGTACAGATTTTAATATTCTTAAACGTATCTTCGACGGCAGCGAAACCACTATTTCGTGAATAAAATTACGTTTTTGGATTGTGATTTAAAACCCCGGTGATGATCCTATGATGGCCTTTAAAACATTACTGTGATTCCATTTCTTATCTCTTGAGTTCTGCATATGATAAGAAATGAAATCTAAATAAAGATATTTCCCCAGAAAAATTATGAGCCATGAACTCAGTCTAATTAATCCAAATAGACAAAGCTCATCAATATAAACCACAACCCATCATTTCCACCACTTACCTACACCTTGCCACTTCAGTGTAGCATACATACATACATACATACATCTATATTTGTATATATAAGAACGCAAGAGAAGGAGAAGGAGGAGGAGCTGAAACAAGGGATGATGATGACGATGATGTCGAGTACTAGTACTAGGCAAGGTGGACTTGGGGGCACAAGGTGTCAAGATTGTGGGAACATAGCCAAGAAAGATTGTGCTTACATGAGTTGCCGGACTTGTTGCCGGAGCAAAGGATTCGAGTGCCAAACACGCATAAAGAGCACTTGGGTTCCGGTATACCGGAGGCGAATCCGCCATCATCATCAGCAACAACGAAACCCTAAAAGACTTAGAGAAAACAATCCTTCTTCAGGTGAAACCCTAACCCACCACCAGCTTGCCTTTTTACAGCAACCCTAGCAGCTTTCTACTTTGGGGAAGTGAAGTGCATGAAGTCATGAACTATTCATTGGTGTAGGTTGATTTGATTTGTTTCCTTTAGGGTTGGAAATGGTGGATTTTCCAGCCGAAGTGACATCGCCGGTGACATTTCGATGTGTTCGAGTGAGCTCCATCGAAGACATGGCCGACCAGTACGCGTATCGAACGGCGGTGATGATTGGAGGACATGTTTTCAAGGGTGTTCTCTATGATCAAGGACCGGATCGTGGCCATTACTCGCTCGGAGAATGCTCCTCAAGAGAGACTCCTCTTCAGCCGCCGTGGTTGCAGCAGCCGAATCAAATCGATTCCGCCGGCGATCTAACAATGGCTACAACTAACACCACGACTACTGTTCTTCCTCCCCCTTATGCATCTCCTTTTACTGCTTTCGTTTCACCTGGCTGGTACGCCATTTTTCCTCCACCCAAAATCTTAAGCAAAAAACCCTTCTTCTCTTCCACTTTCAACCATTGCAGCTCATTGAGGTTGCATTATCTGATATATTCAACCTAAAACCCAAAGAAAAAAAAAGTAATTAAATGATTTAAAATTCTATATAATCTTGTTTTGAAACCCCAAAACCTGCAATCATTTGATCGTCTGTAATATATTAAAGATTGGGGTTTAGCTGTTTTGTCTTCTTCTTCACTTATTTTATTCATATTTTCACGTGAACTTGAGTTTGAATCTGCATTTTGATATCTTTGTTGATTTGATTATCAACTCCACTGCCCACTTTTTCCCAGATTTCCCGTTTCTTTGCTGCTTTAGGCACCACCCTACCGCCTAACAAAAACAAAACTAAAGCATTTGTTAACATGCTTAAGATGATCAGCTTACATATATATAATATTCTTAAGGTTCTGTGTTGTTTAAATCTCCCAATGCATAGGAATCAAAATTAGGGTAACTGACAATGTTCGTTGAGGGGTGATAAGGAATTTGATATTAACAACACCATTCAAGTTTATTTCTTGAAATATGATCGATTAACTATTTGCAAGAACTCGATGTTTGCTAAGTTTCATTTTTAAGAAATTGTGTAATGTTTCTTTAAGTTTATCTCCATCTCCATGCATTTGTGCTCAAACTTTCTGAGATCTTTCCTATGTGTAATGTGTGTTTGTGTGTAATAATATATATATATATATATATATAGTATAAAACCTATCCATTACTAGTCGGTTCAGTAAGATAAGAGATTTGAACGTTGACATTGTAAATGAAATAATAGATTTTTTTGTACATAAAAGTTTAGTGAAGAGATGGTTTCTTTAGTCCAGGGCATACTTAAGACTCAGTTGAGATTTACATAGGACTTTACAGATTACTCACTTAAAGTGACGGTGGTAAGATTCGAACTTGGTCTTACACGCTGAAATTCCTAAATTTCAACCACTTGTGCCAACACACGTTGATAATGAAACAATAGATTTTTACAGAGTTTGATATAGTTAAATCAATATAAAATTTTAGTTAGATACGATATATTTTTAATTAAATTGATAAAAAAGATTATGATATAGAATCATCTTTATATAGATTTTTAAATGATAAATGACATTAATTTGAAAGCAATATTATACAAGCTTTGATTCTTTATGGTAAAGACACAGTCACACTAACTCTATGTATGAAAACGTTGATGCCGCCACCAACATCTCTTAGATCGAATCTCGATTCGATGTTATTTAAGTAATATCTCGATTCGAATTTTATAGATGAAGAATTAAATTTAGAAGAGTTTTATGCTTTAATTTAAAGCTTCAATCATGTTACACTCTACATATTATCGAAACTCATGTGATTACAAGATAACGTAAGATTCGAGCCAAAAGAAAAATTGTTAACACTTGAAGAAAACAATATAGAAAATTAAAAGTGGAATGCATCTAGAATCTAAGTAATTCCATCGTAAAGTTTAACATATGGGGTGGATTCCTCCCTATATTCTATTTCTAGGATGTCTTTCCTTTTATAGTTCGAAAGGTGGACGAAATAATTATAAAACAAAACTTGTGGACGAACCATACATTTTGGTGCATGACCTTAATTAATTAAGGAACCTCTAGTGCTAATTAAATACTCATTGATTGAACCAATTCATCTAATAATAAAATACTAAATCTCTTAAGCAAGATAAAAAATTTAACGACGGTATTGTGAATTGGAACGATTGCCCCTCCTAAATGAATGTATGCAATAGTCAATCCAAATTAATCAGTCAATAAATCAAATAATGACTCAAAAAATTTATCTTTCAAAATAAATTCCGACTCGATTTAATTTCGTACGTAAGCAAAACCCTTTGCTTTCTAGAACCGGGGTCATAACAGTAAAAAAAAAAAGAGTTACCAGGGAAGTAAAAATTTATTATTGATCATTTTATAATAAATTGATAAAATTTAATAATTATTTTATAACAGTTTTTAATGATAATTTTATAACAATTTGATGAAGTTGGTCATTTTACAACTTTTAAAATTTTAATTTGATCAGAATAATTATTTTAATATAATTTAATAATCTCTAATATACTTTATTTGAATTGTAGCTCAAAGTGGTTGTTTAAATGGATATATCAACTTTTAGTCCCTAAACTTATTTTTTTAATTTAATCCCTTTTTTATCAACATCAGATTTTTCTATTTTTAATTTATTTTATGACACAACAAGATTTCAACTTTCCAACTATCAGAAAAAAAGTCAATATATCTCTCTTGTAACTCTCATTAGTTGATATATTAAGTAATTCTTTAACTAAAATTTATTATTATAAATTACTAACTCACATATTGTACATGAAAAAATATAAAATTAAAATTAGCGCAAATTTAATTTTAAAATTATGTGGACATATCATTATTTAATTTATTGATGATATACACAATTAGAAATTGTTATTGTATCAAATATTAATCCTTAAAAATAGATAAATAAGGTTAACGAAATAAATAATATTTTTTTAAAAAAAATAATGATGTTAGACCTCTTGATTAAAAGGGGAAAAAATACTTTTTAGCTCCTCTAAAAAACTATAAATTCAATTGAAGTGTTTTAAACTCTTAATTAAGTGTAAACATTTTAATTTTAGTCGCTTTTAAAAATTAATAATTCAATTTAACCATTTTGAATAGAAAATATCTAATTTATCTCCAAACTTTTATAATTCAACCTCCACCCAACCAATTTTATTCTATATCTTTACTATTCAATTTTTTATTTGAATTTAAAAAATATATTTTTATTTGTATTTATCCCCTAAAAGTAGCTCAAGGTCATTGATGGCAAATGGTTAAAACCTGCAGATTCTGGTAACCACTGCTTTGATGTACAATCCACTGGTTATGCTTATTTAATCCTCCCCTTGATTCTGCAGGGTTTCACGGGCAAAGGCTTTTTTGATTTATTATTTCATCCGAATCTGTACAATTTAATTTATTTATTAAAAAACATACATCCCCATTAAAATTTTGATATTTAAATATATTTTTAAATTAAAAGCATTTTCTTTCATCAGTATTAATCTTTGATTTATTGATCCACTAATATTGTTTGTGTCTATAAATATAATTTTCTCCATTTATAATATATAATTTAAATATTTAATTTATTCAAAATACTAAACGTTTTATCTCATTAAACTAACTGATAATTAGTAAAAAAATATTGTAAATAAATTTATATACTAAAAGTATATAAATTATATGTATAAGTTTATGAATTCTATTTTTAAAAATGGTTCCATTTAATTAACAATTAAAGTGTAGAAATTTATAGGGAAACATATATTTAATTTATTTTTTAATAATATATTGTCCAGTCCATGGGCTTATGATTTAGTGATGCCTAATAATGCTGTCTTTTCGTCTCGTTTTAGTTGAGAATTAATGGGCTATGAGAAAAGCCTATCTTCCACTTCAAAATTACACGCCCTGCCCCGTCAGTAGTCCTGTAAATGAACTGAACGTTCAACGAACCGTTCATGAATCGTGAGGTGGGAAGTTCGTTTATGTTCGTTTATTTATTAAATGAACAAACACGAGCAAGATTTTGCGTTCGTTTAATTAAATGAACGAACACGAACAAAGGGCACGTTCGTTCATTTACGTTCGTGAACGTTCGATTATATGCTCGTTTATGTTCGTTCATTTATGTTCAAACAGAGGGCAAGTTGAATATGTTACGAAGATTATTGAAGTTGTTTGGATTTCAAGAAGATTGTTTTGTTAAACAAATTAACTTTAAGACTTTATTATGTTCATATAGCTTATTTATGATTTATGTATGTTTTTGTCGTATTCGAACAAATTAACTCTAAAGTTACAGGTTATATTAATGAATTTTAAGTTGTTATTCTTGTTGTTTACTTTTTTTTTACATTCATTTGTTGTGTTTGAATAAGTTTGTTTTTTGTATTTGTGTTGTTCGTTTATGTTCGTTCATTTGTGTTCGTTTATCATTTAAATAAACGAACATGAACAACTATATTCCTTAATGAACGAACATGAACAAAAAATTTTGTTTATTTATGTTCGTGTTCGTTTATGTTCGTTTATTTATTAAATGAACGAACATGAACATACCTCCGTTCGTGTGCGTTAAGTTCGTTTACAGTCATACCCGTCAGCTCACTAAATCATAATTCGTATTGGTCTAATTGCCAATGCCAATTTCATCGCTCTTTTTAACTTCCAATAAGAATACAAATGAATATCATTCAATTTTTTAATTAAATTAATATCATCCAATAAGGGACACATATCATCATTTCCATTAGTGGAAAAATAAATATAAATACATTGAGTATAATATAAATTGTAAAATGCTAAAAGAATATATTTTAACACAATCCAGAGACATGAAACACACAAAGCTTAATGTAAAAAACACACATCAAGTTTCCCAAATAGTCTGTGCAGACACACTATTCAGAGTTGGTATTAACAGCCGCAACAGTTGAGACCAATGAGTCAACCCCACAAACATTGCGACCCCTGCAGATTTTGTAGAACCCGTTCTCTCCCCAGTTTGGTCCCCATGAGTTCTTAATGATCCAATATGGTTTATCCTTCAACCGGATCGGAGCATAGCCTGTCGAGCCGTACCCCACCAACAATACTCCGTGATCAAGACGTTTAGAGCAAATGTATGGGCAAGAAACACCCCCGATGTACGTTTGCATGAACACTGCATTTATAGCCACTGTGCCATTGAAAAAGAAGCAGATGAATGAGAATTAACGATGCGAAATGGAAACCCGTAATCCATCAACGAAAAATGATGTCAGTCAGATAAAACCAGTTGAAATTTAAGCAGGGACCTCCCAAGAAGTATTTAAAGAAAAAAAATGAAGATTATGACTACCAGAAAGTTCCTAGATCAGGGCTTAATTTCACTAATATCAAAATCGATAGGGAGTGAAAAAGTAAATAAACCAGATAATGAACGGGTATCTTACTAAAAGATAAATCTATTTGTTATCTAAATAGAATATTTTTCTATTAGTCATTTTCACTAGTCAGCATAGAGTGACAAGGGATATGTTGTATCAAGTCTTGAAGAAATGTTCTTCACACCTCAAAGCCATCATGCTGTAATAGTAACATTATTTTTAATTTTCTTGTTTGATTTTTCTAATTATTTAAGAGGAAAAGAAGGGTTAATATTGTATCGATTTACCTGCAAGAGGGCCATTCTTCACTAGATTAGCAGCAATTTGATCCTCATCAAGGGAAACAACACTGAAATTAGCCACCTTTGCGGCAATCTTGGTCTTGTCAAATTTGCATGTCCCATGATCAGTGCCAGTGTAAGGGTAATCTTCGTCGCGCATGAGTCCACCAGCTTTGAGTGTATACTCCAAAGCACTATTCATGAGCCCACCATTGCATCCTGAGTCACAAGAACCTGCTTCCTCCGGATCACACTACAAACCAAAGAAGATTTACATACTTTCTTAGCAATGAATAAGTCAAATGATCAATTTCTTATTCCCAATGATGGACCGAGGGGTGATGTCGCATCCACTGAAAATTTCAAATTCCTATCTAATTTAGGTGTTTTCTTTGTATTTTCTATCGATGAATTAATTTCGCACCCCCTGAAATTTTGTAATTTCGTATCCTTAGATTTTTAATATAATTTTTAGGTTCGCACCCCTGACATAAAATCATGCCACCGTGCCTGTTTATTCCCACTTATGAAATTAAACAAACAAGA
This sequence comes from Hibiscus syriacus, assembly GCF_006381635.1. Taxonomy (NCBI): domain Eukaryota; kingdom Viridiplantae; phylum Streptophyta; class Magnoliopsida; order Malvales; family Malvaceae; genus Hibiscus; species Hibiscus syriacus. The sequence continues at coordinate 305,972 of NW_024062592.1, forward strand.
ACGCCATTATACCAAACAATTATCCTATAATTAGAACCTAAAAGTTCATCGGTTCTTTTTCTTGTGACAAGTTCCTCAAGTATTCATAATATCCATGTCATTATCCTGTTAAACAATGAAAAAAAAATTAACAAGCAAGTTTCGAATGCAATTCTTCAAATTGCAAACTTACAAGGTAGTTTTACTAATCATCCACAAGTCAACGCAATAATTTTGATCATGTTTCAAATTCAATGAGACTTAACATCTTAAATTATGCATACCATTTAGTACAAATTAAAGGGAAAAAGCTTTAATGAACATCAATTTGAAATCGAAACAAGTAACAATCCGGCTAAAACCATAAGTCGAAGCATACATTAACATTAAGAACATCAAAGCAAGTAAAATGAATTCAAACCTCATGATCACAATCTACGAGCTGTTGCTCACTAAGGCTCTCGAGTTTCCCAGTTGCCAGAAAATTAGCACCTTCCAAGGCTCCTGTCGTACTAAAAGACCAGCATGATCCGCATGAACCCTAACCAACCAAACAAACATAAACAAATTTCAAATGTAATTCATTTATTTTTTAAAAAATACACAAATTACAGATTTAAAAAAACCTGATTTTTGACGGGCGTGACAGCTCCTTTTTCTCTCCAATCAAAATCTTCAGGCAAACTATCGGTAGGCAAAATCGGTGCCTCGGTCGCATCTTTAGGCAGTCTCAATCTCCTTAATCCCAAATACATCTTCCTGAACTCGCGGGGAGTAACATCGGAGAACTGAGTCACACCGTGAGTCGCAGACGGGTCAAGCTTCTGATGACGCGCTGCTCGTCTCAGGTTATCCCGGAAAACCTTGAACCGGTAATCGTGCTCCTCCTTCGACCCGTACGATTTCTTGAACCGTGCCTTGAATAGAGAGAAATGATGCTCTGCGGTCAGAAGCTGTGGCTCGGCTCCATCCTGACCGTCCGTTACCTGCCTGATCAATGGATCAACTTCCGATCCGACGTCCGAGAAAGTCTCCGATGAAATCAAGCTAACGGATAAAAAGGAGGATATAGCAAACAGAGAAAACGCAATGTGATGAGCCATTTATTTTTCGTTCTTTTTTAAAAAGGGAAATATACGAAGGTGCGTTATTTATAGCTGACATAGTTATCGAGGCGGTTCTCTAAAGGTTAAAATCGTTTTCAGTCCCTTTATTATGCTAAAACTTAATTATTAATCCTTGTTCTTTAGTTTAATATAATTTAATCTCTATTTTACTATTGTCATCATTTAATCTCAACAATTAACACCGTTAGCTACTTCAAATAAAATATTAATATGGTATTTTCTTTAGTCAAGGTATGTCACTATCTTAAATCATCTCGATCTCTTAAATTATATTTTACTATTCGATCAATTATAGTTCGTGTGGGAATGGATTGAGAGAATATTAAAGGATACAATCATATTTCTAATATAACTTTCTAAGTTCATATGTCATAAAATAAATTTACGTTTCCTTTTCTGATTGTTCGAACTCCCTAATAACATTATAAAAATAAAACTGTCGAATTGTGTTGATTTAAAGTGCAAGGATTAAATTTTACTTCAAGTATATTAGAGGGAGCAAAATCAGAATTTGACTGAGATCAAAACTAACGGTCATGGGGGGTATTTGGGGCTTGGAAGGTTTGCTTTAGTGCAAGGGAAAGAGTGGCCAAGGAGGAAAAGCCACGTGGTTGAGTGGAGTGTGAGGATCGAATGACAGTTGCTTTTGGGTTTTGTTGGGTCGGTTGAGCGTATAAAATAATTGAATCCCTTGAAAATGGTAATGTTGGGTTTTTTTATTGTGGATTTTGGGTCACCTTTGTCGAGTCTGCTTCGTTTTATTTCTTGTTGACACTGCAGACATGGAATTATGTGCAACGTGGGTCATAGTTTTGTTTTCTTTAACATTCTCGACGTTTTAGATAAAGTTATGTACAATTTACAAATATAAAATTAAATATTAATAAAATATAAAAATATTTAATTTATATGATTTTTTTAGAGATTAGACCGCATCCAATATCTCCGGCCCATATCGCGTATGAGTTGGCTATCAATGTATAATGTTTCTCAAGGAACTATTAGGTCATGGGTTCAAAGCCCTTTACACACAAATGTATAATATTTCTGCGAAAGAGAACTTTGTCTTTAGTTTACAGCTTTCTCTTTTCCTCACCCTTTAGCTTTGTGCCAACTTTTGCATTTGTTTAGGGCTAAGGTCATCTTTAATCTATTCGAAGGCAAGTTCCACTATGGGTGTAAACGAGCCAAGTCGAGCTCGAGTATTGTTGAACTCGACTATACTCGAGTTCGACTCGAAAATTCTGAAATTGAGCTCGACTCAACTTGAAAATTCGTGAGCTTAAAATTTTAAAGCTCGATTCGAAATCATGAACTGAAGCTCGTGAACAGCTCGAAAAGGCTCGAAATGAAAAAAAATTCTTAAACTTAACTCGATTGAAGCCTCAAACTCAAACCTGAACCTTAAATACATGAAAATCTTACTGTATTTAAAAAAAATCAATACATAAATATTAATATTATTACTAATTTATTTTTTTAAAAATAAAATCTTAATATATTATATTTTCGAACTGCTCACGAGCTTTTCGAGTTGAATATCAAGTAGCTCGTTTTGGCTCGTTAAGAACTCGAGTCGAGCTCGAGCTCGAGTCGAGTCCATTCGATCCGAGTATTTATCGATCTTTGATCGAGTCGATCTCGAGTAACTCGCGATTTGTCTCGTCTCATTTACAGCCCTAAGTTCCACCACGAAATGATAACTTCTGATCCTTGAAAATATCCTCTGGAATATCACCAATACACTGTTAATGTAATTTAATAGATTAAGTTTAAAAAACTATATATCAACTTTGATTTAATATGTAATATGATATATAAATTTTAGCGGTTCAAATCCGAATAATACGTAAATATTCTAATCTCTCTTGTTTCATACGATAAAATTATACTTTTACTCCTCTCTAATAATTAATAATTTAAATTAGATCATTCAAATACAAAATTTTAAATTTTATATGTCTTTAATATAAAATTCTTAATTTTATCATTTGCTCTTGAAATATCTGAATATATAATAATATTTATCATATATAGAGTTGTGTGGTCGAAAAATCTTGCAATAATGTTAAAGCATCTTAGATATGCTACATGCATAAAGGAGAAAACAAACAAAGGCGTGAGAAACGTGAAGTAGGGAAATGGAATCGAAATGTGAAGAAGAAAACGAATACGAAAGCACGTTGAAAGGAAGGAGCGTGAAGTGATTGTGATTGGCGAGCGATCATGGACCGGCCAATCTGGTCAGTCAACGAGTGGGTTCTGGTCCACTGCTCGTGGCTTGCCCGCCCACCTTCCTCTTGTTCACTTTGCTTTATCACTTCTTAAAGCGTCTTAAGTCTTAACTCACATTCTTCGTACAGATAGGAAGGGTAGAGGGTTGAATATTTATAAATTTTAAAAACATTTGAATTTATATATTTATTTAAAAGTTTAAATTTAGTTTTTATTTGTAGATTATTTAATCATTATCATTAAATAATATTACTTTGTTAGACATACGTATCCACTAACAATTAAATTTTAAATTTTAAATAATCTTTTGAATATCAAAATTCGCATAAAGTCAGATTAATTAAAAGTTGAATGACCAAAATTTAAATTGGCATAATGTCAAAATTAACATCCAATGTTTATCAAAATGGATGTTTTAGCCTCTATTATTTTTTTCTAGAGCATTTTGGCATCAATTTTTTCATTTTATAGCAGTAAGGCTCTAACGTTTGACTGAATAATCACTTTAGCTCTTATTATTTTTTCTGGAGCGTTTTGACCCTCAACAATTTATTTTAGGGTAAAAAGACTCATGTTTTAGAGTGTTAACCGTGTGATATCTAAGGATTTTCATTCACAGAAGGATTTTTTGCCCCAAAATGAAATGGTGGGCCAACCTACTTCTAAAAAAAGAAAAGAATAGAGACCAAAATCTTCATTTTAGTAAACATTGGAGGACTAATTATGACATTAACCCATTCAAATCTATTAGAAGTAATAAATTATCTATTTTGTAATTAAAAGTGAATTTAAATACCAAAATCTATAAAATTAATACTTATTCAAATAATGGAATGAAACTCTGAAGGTGTATCAATATACATCCCTAATTCACATCTCATAATAATTTTAATATCTTAATCCATAAATTATTATAATATATAAAATCTAAATTAATAAAAGAACCGATCAGACATCTTTAAATGTCTAAATTCTTAATTTAAATTGTCCAAATGGACATGAGTTGAAAAAAGAAAGTGAATTGAAAAAAAAAGCAGAAAATACAATATTTATTTGAATAACTATTAATATTAATATAATAATATTTTCTATCTAAAATTAAATATTTCACTTCGACTGTAATTGAATGTGATTAAATTATTATATACATTTTTTCCATAATTAGAATAGGGGTGTAATTTAAGCTCCGAACAAAAAGTGTAAACATTATTTAATTATTAAAACAATGGAGTTATATATGTATAATTTTTTATTCATAATAATTACTTTAGGAATGAAAAATAATATTTTTTAAATAATTCAATTTTATTTTAACAGACATAATTAAAATAATTCATTCATTTAATTTACTTGATTTTGTTGTTAGTATAAAAAAATTAATTAAATTGTCATGATGTTGAGATTCAATACTACATAATCTGTATTACTATATATGCATAGGAATATTCTTTGTAGTTCACTGAGAAAATTACAGAATCCCGTGACTAAAATTATTAAATCAAGATGACCTTTCTTTTTGAATTTGGACTCTTAGCAGTATAAATTCGGCAAATCAGTAGCTAAGGAGCGTGGCGTTGAAAAAGAAAGAAAGAATGGATTCTTCTTCTTCGTTTTGTTTCGTTGTTATCGTTTCTGTTTTACTTCTCAATTCATTGTTAACATGCAATGGGGGAAAGACCAGTATCTATGTGAGGAAAGCGGAGAAAACTGTGGAGATGCCGCTTCACAGTGACGTCTTTCAAATTCCACCCGGTTACAACGCACCCCAACAGGTGAGGGTTTTGTTTTAAATCCAGACAATTCAATTTATTTGTGTGTTTTGTGATGTCGGTGTTTTGGTTTTTTCAAGGTTCATATAACACAAGGCGACCATGTGGGGAAGGCCGTGATTGTTTCATGGGTGACCCCGGATGAACCCGGTTCGAATACAGTGGTTTACTGGAGTGAGAACTGCAAAGCGAAGAAGGCTGTGGGGAAAGTCTATACTTATAAGTTCTACAATTACACCTCTGGTTTCATTCATCACTGCACCATCAGAAATCTGGAGGTAAATATAAGCAGTGATTTACGTTTAGGTTTTATTTCGTCGTGCTTTGATTGGTCCGCATTTTGATTGAGTCTCTGTATTTGTTTGTTTACAGTATGACACTAAGTATTACTACGTGGTTGGTGATCGTAAATCGATGCGAAAGTTCTGGTTTACAACTCCTCCTCCAGTTGGTCCTGATGTCCCTTACACGTTCGGTATAATTGGTAAATGAATCTTTGCTTACTGCTTTAATTGGGTTAAGGTATTAGTATTGCTGTACATTCGGGTCACAATCCGAATGTCGGCACAGTGACGACTTGTATGGGCTGCATTTGCGTCTTCATTGCAAACCGGCATATGAAAATAATGCCTGCAACGACTTAGGAAAGTGATAGTGCAATATTTCTGGGGTTATCTTGTTTGTCTTTCGATCAATTGATAATTTGACATTGGGAATGGTTATGCAGGGGATCTTGGGCAGACTTATGATTCGAATATCACACTCACTCACTATGAAAGAAACCCGAAGAATGGTCAAGCGGTATTGTTTGTTGGCGATCTTTCGTATGCCGATAACCATCCGAATCATGACAATGTAAGGTGGGATACATGGGCAAGGTTTGTTGAGAGAAATGTTGCATATCAACCCTGGATATGGACTACTGGAAATCACGAAATTGACTTCGCCCCTGAAATTGTAAGCATTTTGTTCTTAGTGTGATTAGCTTGTAAACATCGTACCTTGTTGTGTCTGATTCGTGTTTATCTGCATTTTCTGTTTCTTTGTTCTCGAACTCTCGAATAATATGGCAGGGTGAATTGACAATAACATGATTATGGTTCTGGTGCAGGGTGAAACCAAGCCTTTTAAGCCTTACACTCATCGATATCATGTTCCGTATAGAGCATCACAAAGCACTGCTCCCTTTTGGTATTCAATCAAGAGAGCTTCTGCTTACATCATAGTGTTATCTTCATATTCAGCCTATGGTAAAGAATATCAATCTTTTTGCATAATTGTGGACTTGATTGATATAGCAGAGACGTATGTTGGATTCATCTGATAAATATCTGCAATCATTTTTCCCACAGGTAAATGCACCCCTCAATACCAATGGCTTGAACAAGAGCTACCAAAAGTTAACCGGAGCGAAACCCCATGGTTAATCGTTCTTATGCATTCCCCATGGTACAATAGCTACAACTACCACTACATGGAAGGAGAAACCATGAGAGTAATGTATGAGCAATGGTTTGTGGAGCACAAAGTCGATATCGTACTTGCCGGTCATGTCCATGCTTATGAACGATCCGTAAGCTGTCTTTTCACCATATCTGCACTAGTATTCCGAAAACCGACTATGATTAATTCATTCATGTCTTTTAAATTGATTTGTTTATCGTTCTCATCGAAAGGCTTGTTCCGAATTGCTTCGGTACTGATTTTTGTACATTACAGGAACGTATATCGAACATTGCATACAATATCGTAAATGGTCAATGCAGGCCCGTGAAGGATCAATCCGCACCTATATACATAACTATTGGTGATGGGGGGAACATTGAAGGCTTAGCAAACAAGTAAAGAATTTTCTTTTATCATATCATACATTTTTCCTTCTGTTTCATGCATGATTGTCGCAAGGCTTTGATCGGAATATCTCTCTTTTATCTGCAATCGTAGCATGACGGAGCCCCAACCGGAGTATTCAGCGTATCGAGAAGCCAGTTTCGGACATGCCATTTTCGATATAAAGAATCGGACTCATGCTCGTTATAGTTGGCACCGTAACCATGACGGATATGCCGTCGAAGCTGATTCTATGTGGTTTTTCAACAGATTCTGGCATCCAGTTGACGAGTATTCCCAATGAGGATAACAAATTGTTGCACTCCCCTCTTGCTTTCTTTTTTCTTTTTAGATTTTTTTAAAAAATATAATCAGTAAAAAATTCCCTTTCTGTCCCCACTCCATAATTTCCCTTTCGGTTATTTTCTTTGATGTTTATATGTACCGTCGGAGGGTATAGGATGGAATAGTTTAATTATAATTTATATGAATTATTTTTTCTTAAAATTATAATAGAGAAATTAAATAAAGTGAAAGAAGCAAATAAGTCGTTAAATTATATTCAAATGTTGTTTTTTTAATTATTATTACATTTTTAAAAATTACAAAATAATTATTAAATTACAAAATAATCTTTAAATATTATAAAAGTGATAATTAAATTTAGGGTAAAGTATAGTAATGGTCATTGAACTTTTTTAAAGATTTCATTTAGGTCCCTCAACTTTTAAAACTTGCAATACAATACTCCAACATTTAGTCCATTTGCAATATGATCCCCGACCGTTACAATGCCATTAGTACGTTTGCAATATGATCACTGAACTTTTTAGGCGCTTGCATTTAGGTCCCCCAACTTTAAAAACTTGCAACACAATCTTCAATTTCATTCTAAACCCTAAATTTCAAAATAATTCAATTATATTCTAAACCCCAAATTTTAAAATACTTTAATTTAGAGTTTAGAATGTAATTAAAGTATTTTGGAATTTGAGGTTTAGAATGTAATTGAAGTGTTTTGGAATTTTGAACATGAATTTGCCATTTGACAGTGTTTAATGGGTTGTTTAAGATAGCCATTAGATGTCAAATACAACATTACCAGTTGCAAATGCATTAATAACCTACCCTTTTAACATATAATTGCTTCTAATGCTCCATGTTTAATGTTCCTCAATAGCTAAACATGATGAGAATCTAAAGCAGATAGCGGAACTAAAATCATAGAACCTCATAATTCTTGTAAATTCATGGCATGTCAGCAATAAAAGACATTGTAAAACATAGAGGACACTGCAACAAACATATATATGTCAGAAATGAAGGTGCAAATGTGCAATGACCGGGCAACATATCAAGTAGCTGCTCTAAATATACGTTCCATCAATTCTTCCTCCTTTTTTTCTTTGTAAAAAAAAGTTGAAAGATAGAGCACTACTTAGGTTTACAATTTTACATGGTGGAAAATTGAAGAACAAAAACCAAACGAGAGTGCATGTGAGCGAAAAAGACTGAGAGGTGAATGCGTTGTTTGGGATTTCATTATATTTGATCATCTGTTGGAAAATCTTTAACCACAAGGATTAAACAAAGAAATTATTATATGCCATTTATACAAAAATAATTCCATCTTTGTGGGTGACTTCAACAATGATACTTAGTTCATTTTAGTAGTATTTGTCAACTTTGCATTTCTAACCCCATTTTTTCTCACAAGCATTTCATCGAACATTTATGCTTCACTTGAGATGACATGTATCTAACATTACACCTTGAATCATTGATGGTCCCTATAGTCCTTTGGTCGTGCCTTCTCTCAATGGACCCTTATTCAAGTCAACACCTACACATAATTCAAAGTTAGATTAGAATTTCCCATGCATCCCCTGCTGAAAAGTTACGCTGGAAATGAGAAGAGAGAAAAAAAAGGAAATTCGATATCGAAAAGGAATTTGGGGTTTAGAATAAAATTAAGGATTGTGTTGTAAATTTTAAAAGTTTGGGGACCTAAATATAAGCGCCTGAAAAGTTCAGTGACCATATTGCAAATGTACTAACGGCAGTGTAATGGTCGGGGACCATATTGAAAATGGACTAAATGTTGGAGGACTGTATTACAAGTTTTAAAAGTTGGGGGACTTAAATAAAAGCTTTATAAAAGTTCAGTGACCATTACTATACTTTACCCCTAAATTTATTAAGTTTTATTATTATATTATATCGTAGCAAATAAGAGAGTAGAATATGGGTTAATAATCTTATATGGTGGATATTGCACAGTAAATAAAAACTAGAGAGAGCGCAGCTTCCATGAGCCTGGAGGAGGGTTGTTTAAGATAGACATTAGATTTCAAATATAACATTACCAGTTGCAAATGCATTAATAGCCTACCCTTTTAACATATAATTACTTCTAATGCTCCATGTTTAATGTTCCTGAATAGCTAAACATGATGAGAATCTAAAGCAGATAGCGGAACTAAAATCATAAAACCTCATAATTCTTGTAAATTCATGGCATGTCAGCAATAAAATACATTGTAAAACATAGAGGACACTGCAACAAACATATACATGCCAGAAATGAAGGTGCAAATGTGCAATGACCGGGCAACATATCAAGTAGCTGCTCTAAATATACGTTCCATTAATTCTTCCTCATTTTTTTTGTAAAAAAAAGCTGAAAGATGGTGCACTGCTTAGGTTTATAATTTTACATTGTGGAAAGTTGAAGAACAAAAACCAAACGAGAGTGCATGTGAGCGAAAAAGACTGAGAGGTGAATGTGTTGTTTGGGATTTCATTATATTTGATCATCTGTTGGAAAATCTTTAACCATAAGGATTAAACAAAGAAATTATTATATGCCATTTATACAAAATAATTTAATCTTTGTGGGTGACTTCAACAATGATACTTAGTTCATTTTAGTAGTATTTGTCAACTTTGCATTTCTAACCCCATTTTTTTCTCACAAGCATTTCATCGAACATCTATGCTTCACTTGAGATGACATGTATCTAACATTACACCTTGAATCATTGATGGTCCCGATAGTCATTTGGTCGTGTCTTATCTCAATGGACCCTTATTCAAGTCAACACCTACACATAATTCAAAGTTAGATTAGAATTTCCCATGCATCCCCTGCTGAAAATTACGCTGGAAATGAGAAGAGAGAAAAAAAAAGGAAATTCGATATCGAAAAGGAATTTGGGGTTTAGAATAAAATTAAAGGATTGTGTTGTAAATTTTAAAAGTTGGGGGACCTAAATGCAAGCGCCTGAAAAGTTCAGTGACCATATTGCAAATGTACTAACGACAGTGTAATGGTCGGGGACCATATTGCAAACGGACTAAATGTTAGAGGACTGTATTACAAGTTTTAAAAGTTGAGAGACCTAAATGAAAGCTTTATAAAAGTTCAGTGACCATTGCTATACTTTACCCCTAAATTTATTAAATTTTATTATTATATTATATCGTAGCAAATAAGAGAGTAGAATATGGGTTAATAATCTTATATGGTGGATATTGCACAGTAAATAAAAACTAGAGAGAGCGCACCTTCCATGAGCCTGGAGGAGGTTTTTAGGTTCACCAACTGGTAGTTTAGAGATAGAAATTCCCGCAACAAAACCCAAAGAAGAAGAAGGAGAAATTCCACCAACTGGTAGTTATTGAGATAGAAACTCATTAACCAAACACATATCCTCTACAAAACCCCTAACAAGAAGAAGAGGAAGAAGCAGAAGAAAGAAAGAACTTCAAAAAAGAAAAAGAAACTATATACGTATATATAGTGGGTTCAAGTTTGTGTAATTCTTACGTGGGGTTTTGATGGAAATGACGATGGATAGAGAATGCATGCATGATTAGTGAAAAAGGAGCAGAAAAAAGTGATATAATTTCATTCATTGCTTTTTCTTTCCTTCTCTCTCTCTCTACCCTTTTGAGTTTGAAATTATCATTACATTTGATTTGAAGCAACAAAGTACAAACTGAAAAGAAGTTAATATTATGAATTTTTGAAGTCTGCAAAAAGTTTGATGAAAAAGTGAATTGTTTTAGGTTGTAGTAGTAGTTGTTGTTCTGGGTTCTTGGGATCACCAGTGTTTGATCTTTTGAGACTATTGTTACCATCATCAGATACGCAGGTGCCTTTGAGAATTCATGTTGCTGGTTCCAAGGTACTCCGTAAGTTTTTTTATATATGTTGTATATATAATTTTTGACTTTCTCTTTCATTTATAAATATACGAATTGTGTTTGAAATTGTTTCTAATGGAAGTAATTTCAATTGCCAGTTTTCAGTTAATCGGGGTTACCATGTAATCTGAGTTGAAATATGTCTGCTTATTACACAGGTTCTGATAACCAAAGAGACACTGCTGCGATGATCTATACGATAGAATCAATGCCTGGTTTGTACTCAGAGGCACCGATTCTTCCGGCAAATACGATGATGTATATGAATTCCGGGTCATATTCAGGGGCATTTTCTGGGAATCCTCAGCAACGAAAAAACTGCATCGAGATTCAGGCCGTGGAGGCTTCGGATTCGACTTCGCAGCAGCAAGAAATCTTGTCGAGCCTCGACGGATCACGAGTCGTGGAACATGATTTCGGTGCTTGGAGAGATGGCAGAAATGAAATTCTAGTTATGCATCCAAAGGATGGTGCTGCCAATATCCTTCACAATGGTCAGAACTTGCAAGGTCAAGCATTGTCACTAAGCCTTGGTCCTCAAATTCCCTTTGGATTTCGAATGCCCTCTATCCCATACCGAAATCCCAATTGCGGTTTCACTTCGTTCTTGAGTCCTAATCCGTCGGTTACGGGAGACAGTGGCAACAGGAACAGCTCTACTAGAGATGAACAATCAAGAAATGCAGAATATCTACCATATGGTTTTGCTGGAGCTAATCAAGGCTCAAATAAAGGGGACTTCTATGCATACAGAATGTTGAGTACGTCGAGGACGATTCCGACTTCCAAATATCTCAAGGCAGCACAAGAATTGCTTGAAGAAGCTGTTAATGTTCCAAAGGCTTTAAAGCAGCCGGATGAGGAGAGAAATCGAAGCTCACAAGATAACCGGACGACGAGTTACAAGGAGGAGGATGCAGAATCAAAGAATGCACCTTCGAACCAGCAAGAACCCTCCGATAAAAATGAGATTTCGCATGCCGAAAGACGAGAACAAAAAAGCAAGTTAACAAAGCTATTGTTCATGTTGGATAATGTTAGTATCGGATTCGGATCACTTTGTTATTTTTGTTGTTTGATAGATAGTGTCTGATGCTTAATACTTGTTGCTGCAGGTTGATAGTAGGTATAAGCAGTATTATCATCAGATGCAGATCGTAGTGTTATCATTCGATGTGCTAGCCGGGTGTGGAGCTGCTAAGCCGTACACTGCAGTTGCACTGCAGACTATATCCCGTCATTTTCGACGATTGAAGGATGCAATTAACGGTCAAATTCGGGTAACACGTAAAAGTCTCAGGGAGCAAGATGCTTTAGAAAATGGTAAAGGAGAAGGAATTGCTCGTCTGCGTTATGTTGAGAAGCAGCCGAGACAACGGAAAGCTCTTCAGCAGCTCCGTATCATGCAACAACATGCATGGAGGCCTCAGAGAGGGCTGCCCGAAAACTCTGTTTCGATTCTCCGCGCTTGGCTGTTTGAGCATTTTCTTCATCCGTACGTTTTAACATGATACTCCCATCTTTTGAAAAGATCCCGATGCCATTGTAACTCGATCATACTTATTCGCTATTTTTGTTGTTGTTCAGCTACCCGAAGGATTCCGAGAAGATCATGCTAGAAAGACAAACAGGCTTAACTAGAAGTCAGGTAATCACAAACAAATCCTACTACCATACCATTTGTAAACATGGCTTGAATTCATAAGCATCTCTTTAGACCATAGCCTCAAACTGTGGCATATTAGCCATATCTTCCGTTTTTCTTTTCGTATTGCTCGTTTTTGTATGTTACATAATTGTTGCCTTGATGACATGTTTACATCTATTCAGGTTTCGAATTGGTTTATAAATGCGAGAGTGCGTCTTTGGAAGCCTATGGTGGAAGAGATGTACAAGGAAGAACTTGCGGATTCAGAAATGGACTCCATTTCTTCATCTGAAAATGCAATCAAAGCAGGAAAAGATGATACAAGGACCTTGGAGGACAGGGGTGATGATCTGCAGCAAAGTGGGAGTTCATCAGCCACAGAGAGATGTAACACTGGACAGTTGGTAGATTCCAAATCCGACCGCATTCCAGACGTAAATATCGCAGGATCAACTACCGGAGCTGGTTTCCAATATACCACGCATGGAGAAGCTGAAACCGAGGATTGCTTACTGAGGCTGAGGACGGACCAGAGGCCTAATGTGGATGACTCTAGTCTCTTTTCTGATTCAGTTTCTCATTCCAATGGCACTAGTGATCGTTTTGTGAAATCCCTTACCACTTCTTACCACATGTCGGAATTGCGGAGGTTCGGAAGTGGAAGTAACGTCTCTCTCACTTTAGGATTGCAGCATTGTGAGGATGGTAGTATACCTATATCAGGTATAGGCAATCAAATTTTGTTGCAATGAGAGGAGACGACATACACCATCCTGCAGCATCTTCTGTAGGAGCCGAAACAACAGATATCGAATACATAAATCCCGGTAACCGGTGGCACAGGTTCGGTTCCTGTCATATGTTACATGATTTTCGTAGCATGAACCGTGCATAACCAGGGTTTACATGATTCTCGATGGCTCTGAACATTCTTGCTTGCCAAGGTATCGGATAGAATAGACCTCCGAATGGGAACTAGTATTAAAACACAGCTGTTGTATATCAAGAAATTGATTGGAATGTCAACATATTTGTAAAGAAACATAAAAGTTCTGAAATAAAATTAGGAATTGACTTGTTCTGAAATAAAACACAGTTGTTGTATATCATTTTATTTTATAAATATATTTTATATTATAATTATAAAAATTAAAATTTTAAATAAAAATTATTGACATGATTTTCCATTTCAATAAATAAATATATGTGAATGTATCACCGAGGAAAATTGGGCCACATCCAACAGCTTTGGCCAGTCTCGTTGGTTGGCACTCACATAGTGCCTCAAATAGATCTCTAACAGAGCATTCACTCGCTCAGTTTGCCCATCGGTTTGTGGATGAACTGCGGTGGAAAAGTTCAAGCTCGATCCCATCAGTTTGAACAACTCCGTCCAGAACCTCTTAGTGAACCGTGTGTCCCGATCACTAATGATGGTTTTCGGCATTCCCCAGTATTTCACCACGTGCTTAAGGAAAAGTCGAGCGGCTTCTACAGCTGGACACACCTTAGATGCAGGTATGAACGTCGCATACTTCGAAAACCTGTCAACCACAACCATGATACTTGAAAGTCCATCAGTTTTGGGCAAACCAATTATAAAATCCATGGAAATACTTTCCCATGGACGTTCCGGAATGAGCAATGGTTGCAGCAGTCCCGCCGGTTTCTTTGCCTGTTGACATTTGATTGATTAACGATTTTTATAAAAAAAAGTCATTTTACTTAATTAAAATGTTGAGGGCCAATATTTAAAAATATATAATAAGGGTTAAAACAATTATTAAAATAAACGTTATGAATGAATTTTTGATATTATATAATTTATAAATTTTATTTAGAATTACAATTAAAGTATATCTTAATTAAATTTTATAGTTGAAATTAAATTAACCTTTTTATTTAGAGAAAATCGCCTCAGTGACCAAAAAAAAGTTATAATATACGATTTTAACCAACTTTTTTTGGATTTGCCAAAATGACCAACAAAATCGCAACGCGAAATAAAAATCGCAACGCGATCCCCAGAATCGCAAATCAGTTTCCAAAATCGCAACGCGATTCTTGAAAATCGCAATGCGATAGTACAAATTCGCATTGCGATTTTGGAAGCGAATATGAAAATCGCAACGCGAACACATAAATCGCAACGTGTATCCGTATATCGCAACGCGTATCCGTAAATCGCAATGCGTATCCGTAAATCGCAACGATAATCCGTAAATCGCAACGCGTATCCGTAAATCGCAACGATAATCCGTAAATCGCAACGAGAATCTGTAAATCGCAACGATAATCCGTAAATCGCAACGAGAATCTGTAAATCGCAACGATAATCCGTAAATCGCAACGAGAATCTGTAAATCACAACACTGAAATTTTGGGTATATAACACTGAAATCATAAACTAAATCCCTAAATCGCAACTCATTCCATCTCCATCTATCACTCTCTCCGGCGACATCCGTTCCTATATCCAACGACATCCTTCCCAATCCGGCAACAGGTTTTAGTTTCGCAGCTCGTCTGTTTAGTAAATTAATTTACAACCATGAAATCATCTAATGTTGATCATGTTTGGATAGATTTGTGTTTTGGAGGGTCATGGGATAATGTTCATGGTGTTTTACAATATATGCCTTTACCCATGAATCTTCAACTAAAATTGTCTTTACAAAAGTTAACTTATGAAACTCTAATGCTACGTGTTTCAAATAAATTGAATTTAGAGCCCCTAAGTGGATTTAGGCTATCTTATCAGAGAAATGGTAAAGTTTATTTGTTAACCGACAATGAAGATGTTGAACGATTCATTGCTTACATTAGTGTTTCACAAGATGATGTTACATTGTATGTTGTTGAACCTAGAAGTAGTATTGTTGGGTCAGTAGCGGGTAGTAATCAACTAAGTTTTTCTCAAAACCCACAACCTTTCTCTAATCCAAATCCCAATCAACTTTCAGCACCAAATTCCGGTTTTCGTATTGACCAGTTAGACGATGATGAGCCAACAGAAAAAATTGTGAGTACTAGTCAGTATTCGAAATTTGGTCTTGGTCAATATCCGGACTTTGATATTGGTCAATACACGGATTTTGATGATGTTTCAGAAGAAGAAACAGACCATGTGTGTAATGATTTTAATATTGGTCAATACCCGAATTTTGATGATGAAACACCCGTTGCCGAGGAAGATGTTGTTGATGATAATGAGGAGGAAGTTACGACTGTGAATGAACATGTTGAACATCCATTCTGTAATTCATATAATCCTGAAGAAGAAAAAGAAGAAGAAAAAGTCCCCGAAGAAAAGAAAATGCCACGGGAGTATAACTGGAATATGCCAGAATTACTTCAGTTACCGGAAGAAGAGTTGGCAAAGAAAGCAGTTGATTGTTACACAAAAGTTATTCGTGTCAAGAAAGATGATTGTTTTGATACAAAGGAAGACTTGAAGATAGCTTTGTATACGAAATGTGTGGAAGATGGCTATCAACTAAAAGTTAACAAATCAAGCAAAGATCGTTTCAAAACAAGGTGTATGATTGACAAAAACTGTACGTGGCGTATGATTGCAAAGAGAATAAAGATTGCAAAATGTTTCAAGTTAGGACTTTTATTGATAAACATACATGTTCAAGAACCCAAGTTTTTCCTCACCATAGACAGGCAAACAAAAAGGTGTTGGGTGGTTTTCTGGCTGAGTTAATGTTTTTGAATGGCAGGGTATATCGGGGACATGAAATTATGACTGACATGAATGCTCGGTTCAAGATTAGTATATCATATTCTCAAGCTTGGAGAGCCAAATGTTATGCCTTGGAATTGTTGAGGGGGTCGCCAGAAGCATCGTTTGCCCAACTGCCGGCTTATTGTCACAATTTAAAGCTGAAAAATCCTGGGTCGGTAACTCATATCAAAACAGATAGAGATGGACGCTTTGAGTTGCTGTTTATCGCCATTGGTGCTACGGTTAGTAAATCAATATAATTTTGTTGACTCATTTTTGTTAGTTACATGCATTTCACATTTAAATGATTATATTCTTGTGTATATTATTTTGTAGATTCGTTCGTTTATTACTTGCATACGCCCAGTTATTATAGTTGACGGAGCACATTTGAAAGGTCGATACCTTGGAGTAAACTTATTAGCAGTAGCCATGGATGCTAACAATGGGATATTGCCAATAGCTTACGGGGTTGGCAAATCTGAAACCTCTGATTCATGGACATGGTTTATGGGGCATCTTAGGGATTGCATAGGTCCTATTAGCAATCTGACAATCATATCCGATAGGGCAAACTCAATTGACAACGCTGTTAGAAGGTGTTTCCCAGATGCTTTTCATGGACTTTGTGGTGTTCATTTGTATAGAAATCTAAAATCAAGGTCTGCTGGTATAAAAAAGCACAAATGGACATACTGGAAGGCTGTAAAAGCTTATCGGGAAGTGGATTTCAATAAGCATATAAATTGTTTAAGACGTGTTTTGCCTCAGTGTGCTCAAACTAGAAGATGTCGGGTTTGAAAGATGGTCAAGAGTACATCAACTTGGAGCAAGATATGGTTTCATGACGTCTAATAGTGCAGAATCAATCAACGCTCTAAGTCGTCATTCCCGGAAATTACCCATTACTATGTTAATGGAGTTTTTTCGAGCCTCTATTCAACAGTGGTACTACAAGAAAAGAAACCATGCAGGTATTATTTCTTTGAATTCGTAACTTATCATATTTATATTTTACTAAGTATTGTTTATTTAAATTTACAGGAACATTGGAACATCGTGTTACACCATGGACTGAAAAAAAGATAACGAAACGTGTTGTGAAGTCAACGTCATGGAGAGTTGAACCATGTTCAAACACTTTGTTTCAAGTACTGGATAATAACTTAAATGGGCTAGTCGATCTAAATGCAAAGACGTGTAGTTGTATGAAATGGCAAACATCTGGTTATCCGTGTGGCCATGTTATAAAAGTTGCTCTTCATTTAAACCAAGATGATTCAAGCGCATACGCTATGGATTGCTACACTACAGAAGTTTATCGACAGACTTATGCCGAGATTGTCTACCCTATTCCACATCCTTCTGAGTGGGACATACCAGATGACTTACAAACAGTTTTGCCACCAGCCATGGACAGAAGGCTACCTGGCCGACCAAAAAGTCACGATCGTATACCGTCTAAGGTGAAGAGAAGAAGAGATCGACATGTAGTCGGTGCAAGGAAAGTGGTCATACAAGGTTGACATGTGGATCACCAGTGCCATCAAAATCATCTTTTCCTCTACCAAAATATGGATCCTCATCAAAATCCAAAGCTCATATGGTGTCAAGCAAAAGGCAACCATCTTCAAAATCCCAATCACAATTGGCTTCACCTTTTGGGACTGTTAACTTAGGTAATTTTTAAATGCAAACGTTGTATTATGTGGATTTTATGTGTGAACTTTTAACATTTTCAGTTGAATTAATGACTCAGGCCAACCATTTTGACTTAACCAACTCTTGTTATTCAGTTGTTATCACTATTAGGCATGCATTTGACTATCGCAACACGGAAATTACAATCGCAACGAGAGAATCGCAATGCGAAATGAAAATCGCATTGCGATTCTCTCGTTGCGATTTTCATTTCCGCATTGCGATTTTCATTTCGCATTGCGATTCTCTCGTTGCGATTTTCATTTCGCATTGCGATTTTCATTTCGCATTGCGATAGTCAATTTTACCTTCAACATAATGCATATTGAAATCAACAAAATCAACCATTACATTTCGCAATGCGGAAATGCAAATCGCAACGAGATAATCGCAATGCGAAATGAAAATCGCAATGCGAAATGAAAATCGCAACGAGAGAATCGCAATGCGAAATGAAATCGCAATGCGAAATGAAAATCGCAACGAGAGAATCGCAATGCGAAATTAAATCGCATTGCGATTCTCCCATTGCGATTTTCATTTCCGCATTGCGATTTTCATTTCGCATTGCGATTCTCTCGTTGCGATTTTCATTTCGCATTGCGATTTTCATTTCGCATTGCGATAGTCAATTTTGCCTTCAACATAATGCAGATTGAAATCAACAAAATCAACCATTACATTCAATCAATT
The DNA here is from genome assembly GCF_006381635.1 of Hibiscus syriacus. NCBI lineage: Eukaryota > Viridiplantae > Streptophyta > Magnoliopsida > Malvales > Malvaceae > Hibiscus > Hibiscus syriacus. The sequence continues at coordinate 324,893 of NW_024062592.1, forward strand.
AAACAAGCACAAATAAGAATTATATTCGCATCAATTACACAAATCAACTTTTACAAATCATCTTTTACAAATCAATTAAACAATAAAAAAATAAGCAATAATTCTTATTTCCGATCATCTACTATTGAATCAACTTTACAAATCAATTAAACAATCAAAAAACAATCAATTAAACTATTGAATCAACTTTTGCAGCCATACATCATTTTCACGCAGTTCACTTCTGAGATTAACCTGCAGAAACCAAACATTTGCTCAACAACACTTTCTACACATCTAAAACCTACAAACAGCAAATTATTGAATTCTAGGTACTTAACCAAACATTTTCAAACCAAAAGTATATAAACTTACCAATTGTTTATGGACATTTTTATAACGCGGATGCAGGTAGGCAGCGTCTCGTATATATCGATTTAGCCATATAATGCCGAAACCACACGCCTACTGCAGCTCTATCTCTATCGGTGGGAGGTAGATACTTGATGCTTCCCGTCGTCAAACGCTCCAACGCCAAGCATACGAGAGGACCACAATCTCCTCTGGCTCCGCTCGTTTGTTGTGGCGCGGTCTCGTCTCTAATAACTGTAATATTGAGCTTCTTTGGCTTCTTGTTTCCAGAACGAGTCCAATAATTGATCGCATCCAAGAATTTAGCCAAATGAGAGCTCCATCCCTTAATAACATCTCTTAAATCAGCCAATGATATGTAATTTATCATGCTGTCATACACTATTGTCTTAAGGGATGGGAGCTGAAGCTCGACGAGAATCCAATGTTTACGTTCCAAAACAGGGATAAACACCTGCAATCATAAGTAATAATTCATTCATTTGCGCACTTATTTCATAAAACCTTTAAACTCAATCTAAAATAATACTAACCTTATCGACCTCCCACCATGCAGGATAAAGTTTAGCTTGTCCATTGCCCAAATCAAATGATTCATTTCGTGCATTCTTCAAGTGAACGGCGTGAAAAGACGTCGGCATAATTGTATATCGTATATTTTTATTTTTCTTAAGTTTTCTTATTATTAGAAGACGTGTTACCCACGCATCGATATGCTGTTTTACAAAAAAAGACATATATTAGTGACTTACATAAATTTAAAAAAAAAATTAATCAAATTGAAATATAAGAAAAATATAAGACTTACCCCCCCATCGAAATAGCCATTGTCTTCGACCCCTAATAATACGCCCCACCAAGACCGATCAAGCAACAAATAGATATCATCGGTGAGCTTGCATATGTCAGTGAAACACCCCTGGCTCCGCTCATGTAGATAAAAATCAACAGCGGTCTTAGCCCAAAGGGTGTTATCCAGAATTGTGTCCGGTAGTTGTTCCCTCTCCTCTTCAGATACCGGTATGGTACTGGCCGGTAACTCATACAAGAGCCAACTTGAATCCATCATGTCCGGCACGTCAGAGGGTTTCTCAAGAAGCCTACATATGACGCCATGTGAATCGGGCTCTTGAATGGTGGGAGGGACCTCTTCATGATGACAGTGGCCTCTTGAACGGTGGGAGGGGACTCTCGAGGAATGATAGGGGGGCCTCTTCAACGATAGGAGTGGACTCTTGAGGGATGACAGGCGAGTCGGGCTTCTTCTTGCGGTGTCTTCGCACTATTGGGGTGTACGGAGACTTAATAGCACGTGCACGCTGTCTGATGCGTGAACTCCGTCGTGCAAGCATAACCCGACGTAAAGCATCCACTCTATCGGGCCGCTAAATAATTAAATACAAAATCAGTAAATAAACAGACATGATATTTAAACAGTGAAAACAAAGACAAATATGTTTCAAACTTGCATTGTATTCACCCAAGTCATTATTCTATCATAGTTCACAAAATGCATCAGATAACAAAGAAAAATATGTTTCAAACTAATACCCTGAAGTTAGTATTTGTCTTTGTTTTGTCTTTTGGTTGAAAGTAAATTTATCCATTCAAGTTTCAATTTGCAGAAGAAGAAATAGTTTACTTTCGCAACACGAAACTTAAAATCGCAACGCGAAACCAAAATCGCAACGCGAAATGAAAATCGCAACGACAGAATCGCAATGCGAAATGAAAATCGCAACGAAAGAATCGCAACGCGAAATGAAAATCGCAATGCGATTTTGGTTTCGCGTTGCGATCTTGTCGTTGCGATTTTGGTTTCGCGTTGCGATTCTGTCGTTGCGATTTTCATTTCGTGTTGCGATTTTGGTTTCGCGTTGCGATTTTAAGTTTCGTGTTGCGAAAGTAAACTATTTCTTCTTCTGCAAATTGAAACTTGAATGGATAAATTTACTTTCAACCAAAAGACAAAACAAAGACAAATACTATTTCACAGTGTTAAAGAATACACAGTTTAGCAGAATTGGCAGCAACCGAACAAATTTACTTTCAACCAAAAGACAAAACAAAGACAAATACTATTTCACAGTGTTATAGAATACACAGTTTAGCAGAATTAGCAGCAACCGAACAAATTTACTTTCAACCAAAAGACAAAACAAAGACAAATACTATTTCAGTGTTAAAGAATACACAGTTTAGCAGAATTGGCAGCAACCGAATAAATTTACTAAGCAATCTAAGTGAAATGGCTAATCTAAGTGAAATTACGAGTAAATTTATCATTAAGTTAAATATGGAAAATCTTAAACTTACCTCGTTGCGTAGAGTATGAACCTCATTCTGCAACGATACTATCAAAGGCAGACGACAACTTAGTCCAGGTAGCTTTCCATATATATGAACCCCACGGAAACAGATTCCATGCATTCAGGTCCTCTACCAATATTATTAGCTCCCGATGAATAGGTTGTCTGGCCTCTCTGCCTAAAAAGCCGGCATACACAAGTAGTAGAAGGCATACTCGGACAACATCGACGTCATCCATCCGAGTGAAACCAGCTTTCTTATTAAACAATTTCTTCAGGTCGTCGACATGTAGGTTCGGCTTCTCCATTGACTCATCCGGAAAAACCCGGGATAACCATGATGGGCGGGCGATATGACGAGTGTACCGGCCTACATCATCGTGTCCGAATCGTAGACCAGTGATTAAGCAGAACTCCTTCCGCCCAAAACAAGTATACGCTGGTGGAAAATGAAATCATATCTCTTCCTCACCACGTTGTATACTGTCGGGTAGATTTGATGTCATGGTCTGAAGCCACAAATGGGTCAAATTAGCATCTCCACCCGGATGCTGTACTCTCAGCCATGGCCCGAAGCAGGTTTCCTCAAACAATTGTCTTTGAGCAGGTGAAAGCTTCTTTGCAATTGTAGTGGCCAGGCTGACTTTATTTCTCAAGGTCAATTGAGCCGAAAAAAATTTCTACAAAAACAATAAACATACCAAGTTAGATATACCAAAAACTACACTGTGAAGATATACCAAAAACAATAAACATAAAAAGTAGTAGTTTATTCTTGAAACTAAAATTTGCAACACTGTTTTGTCTTTTGGTTGAAATGAAAATCGCAACGAGAGAATCGCAACGCGAGATGACAATCGCAACGAGAGAATCGCAACGCGAAATGAAAATCGCAACGAGAGAATCGCAACGCGAAATGAAAATCGCACTCGTTGCGCTTTTCATTTCTCTCGTTGCGACAGTCATTCTCTCGTTGCGATTTTCATTTATCTCGTTGCGACTCTTCTGCAAATTGAAACTTGAATGGATTGCATTACTTCAACCAAAAGACAGAACAAAGACAAAGACAAATACAAACTTGAAAATCGGAACGAGAGAATAGCAACGCGAAATGAAAATCGCAACGACAGAATCGTAACGCGAAATGAAATCTAAGTGAAATGGTTAATCTATTATTGAAATGACCAGTAAACTTATCATCAGTTTCAATATGAAAAACCTACAATAATGCAAACATTTCAAAATAAAAATAATTAAAAAAACTAACCCTCGGAGGTTGATTTTCCATTTCTGAATATTGTGAGGGATTTCTGACCGTGAATGGTTGTGAGGGATTTCGCCGGAGATGGGGACGGAAATCTTCGGAGATGGGGACGGATTTCTTCGCCGTAGAGAGTGAGAGATGGAGATGGGACTGAGTTGTGATTTTAGGTTTTAGGTTATGAGTTGCGATTACGGGATTTTGTCTTAATATTCTTTTTGTAATTTTGAAAATAAAATACGCGTAGCGATTATAATGGCGCTTTAAATATCGCGTTGCGATTTACGGATACGCGTTGCGATTTTATGTATTATCGTTGCGATTTACGGATACGCGTTGCGATATACGGATACGCATTGCGATTTACCCATACGCGTTGCGATTTACGGATACACGTTGCGATTTACGGATACGCGTTGCGATTTATGTGTTCGCGTTGCGATTTTCATATTCGCGTTGCGATTTTGGAAAATCGCAATGCGATTTTCATATTCGCGTTGCGAATTTATACTATCGCATTGCGATTTTCAAGAATCGCGTTGCGATTTTGGAAATTGATTTGCGATTCTGGGGATCGCGTTGCGATTTTTATTTCGCGTTGCGATTTTGTTGGTCATTTTGGCAAATCCAAAAAAAGTTGGTTAAAATCGTATATTATAACTTTTTTTTGGTCACTGAGGCGATTTTCTCTTTTATTTATCATGATATTTCATTGGAGTTACCGCGTAAGTGACTATTTTGAAAGTTGAATTACTAAAACAAACAAAAACGACCTTTTGTGTAATTTGTCGTTTTATTTTTGTTGTAATTTTTAGTATGGCTCTCCTTAACCCGCCCATGGATTTAATTGTCGGTTCACGTCCCGCGTTCGATTCTATACAAACTCCAGGAAAACCTCTCTCTTATTCTTTTTAAGAAAAGAGAGTGGAAAGAACCGATTTCAATTTCACTCTTTTCTTCACTTCTGGGTCCTTTTATTCTTCTTCTTGTTCTCTCTAGCTTGACACTGGAAATGGCTTCTGAGGAACAGTTATCCGCCATTAAGGTACGGAATGAATATCTCATGAAACAAAGCAATAATAATAATAATAATAAGCATTTTGTGTAACTATAGTTTAACCCTTTCTTTCTCTTGAATGGTAGAAGGCGAAAGTGCTTATGGTAGGGGCGGGAGGGATTGGCTGTGAGTTTCTCAAGACTCTTGCACTCTCTGGGTTTCAAGATATTCATATTGTAAGTTACTTACTAAAAAAATTCTTCAAAATGTTAAATTCTTCCTAATTGGAGTTACCTCTAGGGTTTAAAGTATAAACAGTCTAATTTCGCTTTCTTTTAGAATTAGGTGATTATAGACATTTGGTATCGCGGGAGCTCGTTTTAGAATTCACGGCATGGGTCTCAAGTTTCGTTTGTGTTTCATATCGAAACCGCTCTATGTGTATAATTTTTGACAATAAATATCAAGATAATCATCATAAAATATTCTCTAGTGATTTTCTACTGTCTCTATGGGTGATGACCCTAGAGGTTTCATGTACTGAAGATTATAGGATGCGTGTTTTAGGAAGAGTTGACAAAATCTGTTTGATATATAACTGATTCTGGGGTTTTGATACAATTGGTTGGTAATGGTGGTAGTGAGAGTCAAGGTGGAATCTGTGGTGCTTTGATGCATGCTATAGGAAATAAGAAATTGTAGCAGCACAGAGGCCATCATGCTGGGAACAAGGAAATACCGGAAGTTTAAACTGGCAGTGAATGTTGATGGTGGTAGTATGATTTTTCCCTTAGGATGTTGATGGTGGTAGTGGTGGTTACTGGTTACTATACTGATTTCTACAGTGGTGTGATTATTTGGGATTGGTTACAATGATAAAAAAAAAACTTAGATGGATAAGTAAGATGGTGGCAGGTGCTGATAATATGTCGTTGACGTGTTGGGTTTCAGTTTTCTGTGAGAGGGGAGCTATCAATTATATAGCTGGTGATTCTAAGAGTTTTACCTGGGTGTTGTCTTTTACTGGCTTCAGTAACTAGTATAATTTCTTTTTTGGAATTTATTTATTCATGCAATTATATATCCGCTTCTAGATTGACATGGACACTATAGAAGTCAGCAACCTGAACAGACAATTTTTGTTCCGGCAATCCCATGTCGGACAGTCTAAGGCCAAGGCATGTACATTTACAAGCATTTTTTACTTGTTTGCCTTAATTGGTATTTATAAGTTAATGAAGTGTATTTCATCAATATTTTAATCAGGTTGCTCGAGATGCAGTCTTAAGATTCAGGCCTAACATAAGCATTACACCATACCATGCAAATGTTAAGGAGTCTTGCTTCAATGTTGATTTCTTTAAAGAGTTTGGTGTTGTGTTGAATGGGTTGGATAACTAGATGCAAGGCGCCATGTAAATCGTCTTTGCTTGGCGGCTGATGTCCCATTGGTTGAAAGTGGGACCACAGGGTTCTTGGGACAGGTAATCTAGGTTTTTACATGTCTTTTAGCTATAATGTTTCTGGTTCTTATCTTGTAAATAGGTTGTGTCTGGATTGCTCATTTTTTGCTTCATCGAATTTTCTGTATTCCATGTATATATGAATCCTCTCAATTGTATTGATCTTACATGCTGTATGACCAATAATCTTAGGTTTTTCTATTTTATGCAAATAATTACTTATTGAAGGAACTCGCCACTGGAACAGGTGACATGTTCTAGGCTATATGTTAGTAACATCTTAAGTTTCTGTTTGGACGGAGCTTGTTTCTCTTGGTAAGTTCTACTTAAGGCTTCATAACTTTTTTTTATCAAATAGGTCCTTTACTAATATTAATATGCAGAGATGCATCTCTGAAAAATATTTAAAAAGTTTGTTTTATCAATTTAATTTAGGATTTTCTTTGAAGTGTTTCTTTACTACGTACTCAATATGAGCCCATGTATTTTCTTCTTTGTCTTTCTATAAACATTTAAAAACTGAGCCTTATCATCGCTTTAGATTCTGAAGGTTAAAGTTTCATTGACATCTTGTCTGACTATTGAATATTTTTTTTGGTTATTTGACTTCAATAACATGAGCTTCTGTGTTTCATTTCTTATCAACTCATCTCTATCTCTCAGTCGATATAAGCTTATGGTTTGATATTACACCTTCGTTTGCTTGGATTTAGTATTACCTCCATGTTATTTAGCTTATCTGCTTGTTTTTGAATCCATATTGTATGATTATAACTATTCTGGGTGCAGGTTACTGTACATTTGAAGGGAAAAACAGAGTGCTATGAGTGTCAGCCAAAACCTGCCCCAAAGACTTATCCTGTTTGTACGATTACAAGCACTCCAACAAAGGTAATCATTCATTTCTGAGACATTTTCTTTTGGGTGGGAGTGATGTGGGAGTCATTTGCTTCTTTCCTTGGCTTTGAGCAACTAATAGTCACTAGCTAGAATTATGATATCATGTTTAGTTATATTGTTGCCTAGAAATTGTTATGCCTCAAGTTCTAATCATTTTGTTCAATTTGTAGTTTGTTCATTGTATCGTGTGGGCAAAGGACCTGCTTTTTGCGAAGTTGTTTGGGGACAAGAATCAGGAAAATGATTTGAATATGCGCTCTAATGAGACTGCAAACTCGTCTGAGCATTCAGAAGATGTATTTGAATGTAGAAAAGATGAAGATATTGAACAATATGGAAGAAGAATATATGATCACATATTTGGTCATAACATAGAAGTTGCTCTATCTAATGAAGAAACATGGAAAAACCGAAACAAACCACGACCTATATATAGTAAAGACATCCTGCCTATGAAAATAACTAAAGAGAATGGGGACACAGACAATGTTTCGGCCATGGCATCTCTGAGCTTGAAGAATCCTCAGGATATATGGAGCCTTGCTGAAAACTCAAGAGTTTTCTTTGAGGCTTTGAGATTATTTTTCTCGAAGAGAAGAAAGGTCAATGATAACCTCTTGCTTTTGAAAAACAGATTAGTCATCTCCTACCAAGCTAGACTGATTTGTTTTATCTTTTGACAGGAAATAGGGAACCTTACTTTTGATAAAGATGATCAATTGGCTGTGGAATTTGTTACTGCTGCTGCAAATATCCGTGCTTCTTCTTTTGGGATTCCTTTACATAGTCTTTTTGAAGCTAAAGGAATTGCTGGTAATATTGTGCATGCTGTTGCGACAACAAATGCTATCATAGCTGGGTTGATTGTGATTGAAGCAATCAAGGTTTTAAAAAAATGATAACAACAATTACAGGGTTAGTTCAGTTTCATTTGTTCGTAGTTGAATTTATTTTCTTTTGGTTATTTTGAGGTTCCTAAACACAAAGTAATTATATACTTCAGTTTAGATTAATATGATTTGTAGCAGTCATAGTCATTTGTTTGGAATTATACTTCTAAACTCCTCGATTTATATTTACAAATTGTTTTTTATAATAATTATATGTACATCAGTTCTAATCGTTTTTGTATGCCTATTCAGGATGACTTATTGTCTAGAACATCCTTCAAGAAAGTTGCTTCTAATGCCTGTAGAACCCTATGAACCGAACAAGTCTTGCTATGTTTGTTCAGAGGTATATCTAAAACAGATTTCTGATTGGAATTTCTTTTGTTTTTGTTTCGATTCTTACTTGCTTATATTTAATCTCTCTAAAACAGACACCACTATCCCTTGAGGTTAATACCAACCATTCTAAGTTGCGGGATTTCATTGAAAAGATTGTTAAAGGCAAACTTGGCATGAACTTCCCTGTAATTATGCAAGGGGCGAGTATTCTTTATGAAGTTGGTGAAGATCTAGAAGAGGATATGGTATCAATTTATGCTGCAAACCTTGAGAAAGTAAAACTTTTTTTTCCCTTTCTTTCAAACCAAATCCTCTAATACGAGTCTATTTTTCCTTTTGTGCGATTAAATACATGTGGATTAAAGTCTTGAAATCACAGGTGTTCTTTTACACTTTGGCACCTAAGGCAGTATGATAATTGTCGTTTGTTTCTTGTCACAGGCATTATCTGAGCTGCCTTCTCCGGTTACTAGTGGGACTGTTCTCACTGTAGAGGATCTTCAACAGGAGTTCTCGTGCAGTAACAATATCAAGCACAGGTTTGTATTTACTTTGATTATCATACTGTAAAAAATTTAAACCCCTTTTGTCATGGCTTGAAGGCTCTTTTAAAGTATGTGATGAACATTGAATTTGCTTCGTCAAATTAGTTTAGTTGCATCTTTTGTTCCTGGCCTTTTGTATCGAACTCCCTGGTTAACATATGATGAAATTATTTTTCTAAAATAAAATATATTTTGTGATTACAAGTTGACAAATAAGATTTGTTACTTTGTTTCATTATGATGAGTAAGGGCTGATCTCGAAGTTGTGACTTAATATGGAGACTTTTTTTCTCTCCTTCCCAATGACTAATTTCTCTATAGAAGTTGCATCAATAAATTTGGGTTGTGCTCGCAGGGAAGGATTTGACGAGGAGAGAGAACCTGAGGGAATGGTTCTCACTGGATGGGTGGAAGCTTCTGTTGATAAGGACAATAATAAGCCTATCGGAAATGGTGAAAGTACATCCAGTGCTTTGCCATCAGAGGAGATTGTGGAGGGTGAGAAGGATATTGAAATTCAGGAACCTTCAGAGGGGACTGAAACTGTTACTGGGAAGAAAAGAGCACTGTCTGAGGTTAATGAAAGTAGAAACCAAAAGGCACTCAAAAAGCTTGATGTTGATGATGGGGATGATGAACTCGTTATACCCGATGACTATGAATCACTCACCAAGAAGAAAAGGTTCTAACAGGTTTTACATATTGATTATGGACATCATCTGACCTCTAATTCTATAATCGTTAGGCTAAATGGTTATTCTTTTTGTAGACCATAATCGATACATGTTAGGACAGAATCTATATTGTTTTGATTGATTAGATGTTACTAACTGTTATGTCGATTCCGTTTTTTTCGTTTAAACAACAGCGTGTAATCGTCGTAGTTTTAGATTAACCAGTCCTGTTAGTGTGCAAGTATTCATATTTAACATCAATGTGAAATGAAAATTATCAATGAAAGTGCTTCCTCGTTGATTATTTGAAGTGGTCCAATGTGATTGCAGAAATGAGGAAATGAATTTTAATGATGTATTCATACAGTTATATTGTGTAATATATATGGTCTGATGCAGATATGGCACAAATTGCAGCTGAGATTGACAACAATTCTCATTGAACTTGAAAACTAAAATTGATCTCTATTCTGTAATTGTATACAAAACTGACAATTGCTATCCTTTTCTTATGATTGAGTGATAATTATACACATGAAATTAATGGGTTGTACACATTTTTATGCCTTCCCAATGTAACTGCAATGGTGAAATTATTTATATCCAAGTTAAAAAGCAGTGGTCTTTACTGTTTTACCTGCCATTCAGGCTTTGAAATTGTGCGAACATTGCATTTTCTGAGTGATCATCAATGGCTTGAACTTCACCTGGACCCTTGTCTTCCTGGTTGTTATCGATCGGAGGACTTGCGGATGACACCAAGATAGAAGGTTGGGAAGTGATGCTGGCATCCGATAGCTTGGCCTCGTCCTCCGTCATGCCTTCTGTGAATGCTTCTTGCAGTTGCAAGGCGTACTCAAAGTTCCACAAAACATCCCCCATTGAAGGGCTGTCGACACCGTATTCAGCCAAGCATTTCTCGGCGGCGGCGGCAAACTTCTTCGTTGATTCTGGATTGATGGAACCTGCTAGATGAGGATCGACAACCTCTTCAAGCAAATCCTTCTGCTTCCATTGCCTTGCCCAGTCAGCCAAGTTAACCTGCTCTCTTGGCAATTGTGGGATAATGGCAGGCCTTGCACACAAGCTTTCAAGCAAAACTACCCCGAATGAGTAGACATCGGATTTTTTTGTCAATTGTTGGCTTCTGAAGTATTCAGGGTCCAAGTACCCGAAGCTACCTTTCACTGCGGTGCTAAAATGAGTCTGTCCCATGGGTGTGTCTTTCGACAGACCGAAATCAGCTACCTTGGCCACAAAGGCATCATCGAGCAAAATATTGGTGGTCTTAACATCACGGTGAATGATCCCTTGTGCGGTACCGGTGTGAAGGTAGTGAAGTCCACGAGCAGCTCCAAAACAAATCTGCAGCCTCTGCGTCCATGATAATGGTGGCAAGTTTTTTCCATACAAGTGATCCCTGGAAGGTCCATTCGACATGTACTCGTAAACTAGGATCATTTCGTTGTTCTCCTCACAGTAACCGATTAGTGACACCAAGTGTCTGTGCCTTTGACAGCATCTGGAGTTCTGTCTGGAACTCATTGATACCTTGTTCAGATTGTGGGTTTCCTCTCTTCACAGCAACTCGAGTCCCCTCATCGATAGTACCTAAATAGACATTGCCGAATCCACCAACACCGATTATCGCACACGAATCAAAGTTATTTGTTGCTTCTTGCAGCTCCACCAAAGTGAAATATCGACCTAAGCCGGTGCAAGTGTTGCTCTTCTTAGAACCATTGCCCCTGTTCAAGGGGCTATTGTTATGTCCTACATGGAGTGGGAGCAACCAATTAGAAAAACTATTCCTCTTGTGCCAATCTTGGGGTATCTTCTTCCATTTATAGACCATTGCACCAAGACCCACAAAGGCACCGAATGCCATCGCAAAGACGATCACAACCACCGTGCCCTTGTGGGACAGTTCGGAGTCTCCGCCGACAACACCGTGCTCCCCATCCAAACTATCAGCCGAGTTGCTCATTTTCATCACCTCCAAGCCATTAAGGATCGCATTACTCTTCCGGTTAATGTGATTCAATGGACCGACCTGAACCTTTAGTACATCACCGAAGAGCGAAGCGTTCACCACGGTATCTTTGTAATATGGAACGTCCAACCTTCTGCCGCTTAAGCCCAACAAGTCCAACCGGATACTGCCATCTTACCATTAATGTAAACATTGAAATATAGATCATTGAGTGCCTTGCTAACAATGTCAGAGAAATGCATCCTATGCAAATAATCAAACGCTCTATCGATGTCGAACTTCCATGAGACATTGGTCGAGATGTATACATCAGCCATCTCAGTAAGCGTCAAATAAATAATTGTCGGTGCGATCAACTGCGTGACAGCCGAGGGGAATCTGATCGAATTCAACAAAGTCGAGGCTTCCTTGGCTAAATTCTTGTCTTCAAGATAAGTAGTGTCAGGTATCCATGTCCTTCCTAGTGTATCATTCTTCGAGGTGATCAAAGGTCCCCCCATGTTAATCCTGTATACAACTTGATAACCATGCCTGGTTAAACCGGAAAACCTGTCAACGGAAAGAAGGGAAGTCCCTTCGTCGGCGATCAAGCTATCGGGCACGGAAATGACCTTAATCGCGTTTATAAAAGCGAATGAATTATTCAGAGGTTGAAACTTGAGAGTAAATGTAGGATCAGTCATGTTAAGCAGGTACTCCTCGAGGATCGGTATCGAATTATTTATTGATCTTGAATTTGTGCAGGAGAGCATACCTATTCGCCGTCACCGAGAATGTCGATTGTCGGAGATCGTATCATTTATCTTTCATCGCAAAGAAATGGAGACGCACCCAATGGTAACCGGGTCGTTTCAAGGTGAACGAATACGTTGCTTCTTCGGGGAAAACCTTGGCATTTAAGTATATAGATGAAGGAACATCATTCTTGGTTTTCAAGTACTCAGATGCTTCTTTATCTGTTTTAAATTTTCTTCCATCGGGAACCTCTGGTGGCGAATCGGCACCGCAGTCGACGAGGATGTTGTCTTCGGGAGTGAAGGAATCAACACCGGTCACGGCGGAGCATGAAACAAAGACGTTAAAGAACAACACCACCAGGAGGATTGCCATAGATGATGATGAAAATGGTGGCGACAGTGATGACAAAATGGAGGATAGAAAACAGTCGGTTTCCGGATTTCTCGTTTTTCCCCCTATCTATCTCCATCCTTCCTCCTGGATGTTGTCGGAACGGAACCCAACAACGAGGATGTTTTCTTTTTTCTCATTTATTGAAATCTCTGTATGTTTTATTTTAATTTATTTTATTTTTTGGTTTGAAAATCAATGGCAAAAGGAATCGACAGCAGAAATGGAGTTTCGGATGGTTCCTAATTACGAGCAATGTTCGTGGAGAAAGATTTTGGATTGATCGCTGCTTTCCCTCCATTGTTAGCTAACTGTTAACAAATTTAACGGTTTACAACAAGCTTTGGACATGGTCCACGGCGGAGCAAAATTTAGAACTTAGACAAGTTTTTTTTAATGCTTGTACACTTCGAACAGTTGTTAACTTGTTTTGCAGTTAACTTTCTTACTTGTGTCTTCTTCTTACAGGGAGTGGGGTGCCATGGTTAGCATCAACTTATCACATTCCAGCTTAGTTCTAAATTGTGGCTGAATCCAGCATAACCATCGCATTCTAATATTTTTCAAGGCCACTATAGTTATATTCGCAACTTAAAATTTTAATTGCTTTTTAAAAAAATAAATCACGTCATAATATCTTTAACCACAATATAAATTCGTAATTACGACCACAGCCACAATTTAATATTATCTCTAAATCTAAATCTAATTCAACTACGATTCTATCTTTCACAAAACGCACACCGACCTATCCCAATCTCAAATCCTGAAGAAACTGATTCTTTAACCGAGATTTGAGTTAAAATTTATTAGGTTAGGATTAGTCGGTCAATAGATCGGATACGATTAATTAAAAAAAAAAAAAAGTCAATCATCCATTACAATTAGTGTAATAAAGCCAAAATCGAGAACGATATTAAACAATAAACTTTATCGGAAATTGACATCACACCTACCATCTAACGTTACGTTGTTCATAGGCCAGATGTCGATGTCCCCGCAATTAGCTTCTAACGTCTCGCAGTGTTTCTGCATATATTTAGCTTTCAGACAAACCACAGCGTCCACCTTCAAAGAAAACGCCATTCCATGCTGCTTCCAATACGTCTCCGACCCCAACACATCCACTTTCAGTCGTCCCTCTTCCTTTTCAACCTGATAATAGTCGTTTAAAACGCCAGAAAAGCGCTGTTTTCCACCGTCGAAAATGGATACCCGAAGGTCCGTGTAACGAATCGAAGCATACTCGTTGGGGTTCTCTAAAATAAAAGTTAGTTGGCGGTTGACGGTGTTGTTGGGAGAAATAGTATCATTGAAAGCGGCAATCGACTCGATGAGAATGATCGGAGGCCTACTTTGTTGATACGTGAAGAAGAAACCGGTGAAAGCGATTGAAATGAACAGCAAGGAGAACGCAACGAGTGTGATGACAAACAGTTTCGGACATGGACGCGGCTTCGGTGTCACCAGAGAAGGCTCTTGTGATGTAATTACGGCTGGTTCTTCGTGATATCGGGGTGTTACGTAGCAGTAATCTACTGGGATTCCCATCACAACCCTGTCTTGATTCTCCATTGGCATGACTGGAAATGCTTGTGATTTTCGGAGATTTTGACGAAAGAGATTTGCTGGAAAATCTTAACATTACATTGCAATTATTACTGTAATTACCGACTTGCAGTAATTCAGAAATCAAGGATTTCTTTCGCTTGTATGTTAATTATTTCCTTAAAATGACACTTAATCCATATTTTCCATACCGGTGTTAGACACCAAATGAATTAAAGGATAAATTACACTAATAATCACTAAACTTTTAAAACGTTTCCATTTTGATCATGAATCAACTGTTTTTTACTTTGATAATTGAAATCCAAAATCTTCCATTAGTCGCCGGTGTTAAAAGAACTTGTCATTTCAATCATAATGTCATTAAACCATTAATGATCCCATTCTTCTTTAATAAAATAGAACTCTCCAATGCCATGTCTAGATATTGACTCAACTGTTATTGGCATGCAAGCTGCATGGTCTAGAGACCGAAATTAATTTTTTTTTCTAACGACAACTCCAATAAAAAAAATAATTGATTTTAATGACCAACATAAATATGCACTACTATTAGTGTAATTTACCCTAAATCAAATTTCATTCCAACAATATTTCAATATAGTTTGAATCTTGTCGATCATCTCCAACTTATAGCAGTGTATACCGGTCAGCTTAAATCGATACCAAATAAACAAAATTTCATTCGATTAAAATTTCGACGTTTTTTAACAGTCTCGATCGATTCTGACATCCTTATTACCTCTATTATTCATCATTAAGGAATCATCACATGCGTATACAACATAGGAAGCATGCTAAATGCAGTCCCACCTGATTGTGTTTCATAGTTGATTTCTTGAGGTTAAAGATATAGCCAAAGTCTCACTGCCATTGCAGGGCATCTAAAGCTTGTCGGTGAATCTTTTCGTCTCCGGCTGCCACTACATTAAAGCCTAGAAGACGAGCAAAATTAACCAGATCAGCAATGTTCCACCAACAGTCGAATTCAAGGTTAGACTTATTCGGAAAAAAATCATGAAAGAACAAAGAAAGAAAAATCATGAGTGTCGACATACTTGTAGCTTGCGAACTTGCAGAAGCTTCCCAATGGAGCTGATTTCCTTTCCAGTCACTTATAACACCCCCAGCACCCTCTATAACAGGTATAAGTGCGAGGAAATCGTAGGGCTGCCGAAGATTTTGATCAGAGAAAAACATCAGGTTAAGTAGTTCCATGTCTTTCTAACTTCCACTGCATTTACTGATCTTAAAAAAAACACTAAAAGAAATTTGTACCCGGAGACCAGACTCGACGACAAGATCCACATAACCGGAAGCCAAGAGGGCATAGGCGTAGCAGTCACAGCCATATAGTGGCACTTTCACCTGTTGAAAAAACTGAGTCAAGACTGTACATCACAAGAATGTTGTTCTTTTAAGTCTTTTATCATGAATATTCTTACCTTAACCAAGGATCCTGAATTTTTTTCTCATTTTGGAAAGTCTTTTCTAATATCAGTTACTAACTAATGGGTAAATTTAAACAACACCTTATATTATATAATCCACTCGAAACAGAAATACACAACCTTGTCTCTAACACGGGCAAATGCCTCGTTAGCATCTCCACTGAACAGATGGGGACTTGTGGTATACCTAAAACACATAAAGAAAAAGGTAAGTGCATAGAGTAAAAAGGGTCCTTTCGGAGACTCGAGTTTTGCAAGAAGACTCTTATCATATAAACCATGGAACATAATTATGTCAAGTAAGATCTAGTCGACGACACGGAAAACATACAAATACGCTCGTGACAGTTCTGTACAAGTTCGTGTAGCCACCTCCTGTCCATTCAATGTAGTTGCCCTTCCACTTATTCCAATCCATCTTTCTCCAAGGACAGGCTGATCAATTATACCAAGAATCTGGAAAATAGGAATGATAAAGACCGTAAATTAAACAAAACTCATGAACCATGATGCACTTTTCAAATTCGATGCATGACTCTTATACAAAAGGATGGTTAATTACACAGTACTTATGCACTATGATGCATTCGACTCGAATACAAGAGGTAGGTACGATAGAGTATTTGACAATGTTCAAAACATAAGTCACAAACAATCAAAAGCGAAATTAACCCATGGAAGTGTCCGCTGGGGGTAAAAAAGCAAACAAAGTTTAGATGAAAAGGACAGCATATTCATGGCAACTTGCAAAACTAAAAGCACTTAATACAAATTCATACGATTCAGCTTTAAGCAAAGCTCAAAAGGCAACTTTGCAAAACCGGTTTTCCTAGGATGACGGTGGAACCATAATCCACCACCAATGAATATTAGCATAGGCCCAAGAGCGCTGCAGAGGGTATAAACGAAACTTACTGGTTTACCGTTCTTCAGCAAAGCAATGAGAGTACCGAACACCGGTTTTCCTGGAAACCGAGAAGCATAAGCTCGCTTTAGGCCAAAATTCAACCATTAAACTAAAATTTTACTTTGAATGAAAATAGAAAGGGAGAACTAATGTACCAGTAATGAAACTTTTTGTGCCATCTATTGGGTCTAAAACCCAAACATAATCTGCAGATTCCTCTTTACATCTCCACCCTTTCTCCTCCCCATAACTACAATTAACAGTTCTAATATTTCTTAGCAAACAGAGATTTTAAATAGATAAATAAATAACTCATTTCTCACATTGCATGAGAGGGAAGGCTCTCCATTATAATGGAAATCATAGATTCCTCAGCAGCTTGATCGGCAATGGTCACTGGACCTAAAATCGATGAATTCAATAAGCCCAATATATTTAAACCAAAAGCATTCGCATTTACTTAAATTCAAGCAAGGGAAACTTACTCAAATCTTCTTTATCAATAATGTCGAATTTCTTCCTAAAAAAGCTGCGAATGACTTCACCGGCGGCATCGGCTAGCTTGTTTCCGACCTCGACGAAACGGTCGAGATGGGTGTCGTTTAACAACGAAGGGTCGGTGTGAGAAGAGAGTTTGGAGTGGGGAATCATGGGTTTAGATCGGAGAGAAATAGTGGGGATTTTGAAGGCGGGGCGTGAGAGGAAGGGAGTTTTGTTGGGAGAGGAGGGAGAGAAAGAGAGGGGTTTGGAGGGGAATGAAAGGAAATGGGATTGGGATTGAGAGAACATCTGGAAGGAGAGAAAAATGGTTTATCAAATAAGCTAGAAAGAGAATAAGGGAGCGCTTTTGGCAACGGAGCGATAGCTAATGACTGCCGACAACTTAGAGAGAGAGGCAAAGAAGAAGACGAGCAATTAATTGCTCCAAAAATAAAAAGAAGACAAGTAATTCACCACAAATTAAACGAGTAACGATAATAAAATAATAAAAATTAAAGATAAAAACACAAATTTACATTAAACACGCATATAATATATCCGGGAAGCCGTATACTTTAGAAGAAGTTTGTATAGTTTGAGAAGGGGTTTTGATTGATCGATCAAAAAGAAGAATCTACTTCAATCGATATGTTTTTAAATACGATCATACATAACATAAAAATCACACTTGAAAGGGGTGGACAATTAGCTAGAGCAGCTGGTGCTGTAGCGAAACTAATTGTAAAAGAGGAAAATCGACCACATTAAAATTACCTTATGAGGAGGTCCGTTTGATATTCAAAAACTGCTCAACGACAATTGGACAAGTGGGGATTGTTGGGGTGAACCAGAAAAGTTTGAGTAGAGCCGGATCTAAATGTTGACTAGGTAAGCGTCCTGTAGTAAGAGGAGTAGTTATGAATCCTATAGACCATCTCCATGAGGTGATGAAGAGAGGACTCCAATTGGTAGAAAAAAACCCGCAATCTCTTGAGATTATCATGCACTTAGAAGAAGAAGTAGAAAAAAAATAAATATAGTGATAATTTGATTCTTCGTCGCCGTAGTAAATAGGAGAGAAAATAAAAAATAGAAAATATATAAGATAGATACACCCCCGAACGATTTAGAAGTAAAGCGTACAAAATAACACGTTGATTCACCAGGGCAGTTTTGCCTTGATCTTCTCCCTCAAACACATCTCCTCCTGCTCAAGCTGAGGCTGAGCAGGCAGTGTGGTGATTCTGGTGGTTGTGACGGAGGTTTCGGCAGTGGTCTGAGATTCATCCTCCTTGTGATTTCCACATATTGGTTTCTCCATTATTTTGTCCTCCTGCACTTTCTTCTTTTCGTCATCCTCGAACTATGAAGTATAAACCCAGAAAACAGTTCAAATCCAGAAAGAAAAAGAAAAACCTCGCAGTTAACTATATGTACCAGAAGGGGAGATGGTTCATTCATTACCGAGCTGTTGCTGGAAATAGCGGGGGGATGGATCTCTTCCTTGTTCGAAACCTCGTAACGCGGCGGTGTAGGAAGCTGACGATACTACTGCTGCTGAGACTCGGAGGCAGGACGATTCTGGGGTTCCATCATCTGATTCTGACCACCGTGCATAGGTTGATGGTTGGTGGTGGCTATACCAGTGACGCGCATGGGATGACCATGTTCATCGGTCAATTGAACCGGGTTGCTGTGCACATCGGTGAGTTGAATTGGGTTGCCATGTATCTCTTAAATCAGCCATCTTTATATGAAACTTTATGGTCTATTGAGTGTGAGGGCGATGACATTCATATACTTATTTGATGAGACGGTGGAGATGACAAGTACAATTTCTGTCCTACAGGTGGCGTGGCGAGGCGTTTGCAAATGATACATTCAAGGTATAGCCACGTCAGAGAATCGATGTGGCCACGTGGTGGGTGACAATTGCCAAATTGCATGCAATAACAACCGAAAGTGCGAGATATTCATTGAAGATTTGATAATAAAATGTATAGGTTTTCAATTAGTAATAATAATTAATTTTATTGAATAAAAATAAAATTATAGAAAATTTATAAAAATTAATGTAGATTAAATTACAACAATCAACATTTTAGAATTATAAAATATATAAATAAAACATTAAAATAAGATATATATTAATGAAAGTAGGTCAATAAAATAACTAAATAACATATAAAACTACGACATCAAATTTAAGATCAATCTCAAAGATGACAAGAAAAAAGATAATGAAAAAAAAAGGTCAATGATCATCTACTGAAAAATTAAATCGGGTCGAGCTTGGAATCAAATGTTAAAAGTATTAAATAATATTCAATCAGATATTATTTTACCATGCCTACTTGCGCTGTTAAGTGAAGAATTTCTCTGGTGGGGTCCGACGTACATTTAGCATTCATAACTGGAGACGAGCAAGTTAAACAAGTAATTGCTCTTCTAGGACGAATATCCAGAACCAATTAACCATACAAAAAATTCATATGAATCAATTCGTGTATGAATATCCAAAGCATGAAACAGATAAATCTGTACAAACTACGAATAAGATCACTACTGTAATGCCTATATTTATTTTTTCATTCATTTTTTCTTCAATATATCGATATATTCTTTTCACCAGTAAATTAGCAATATCTCCTTTACAAGGGTGAGTTCCACCGGATATAATCCTGTCGATGAAACTTCATACTGATGTTAAGAATTCCTTATCCGACAGAACTCCAAAGAAATGCATAACTGTGACATTGAAGCTATAAGAAAGGCAGTTTTATTTGTCAAAGAGAGATACTAACCTCCTCAAAGCAGACACAAAGATCATGTTTTGCTAGATTTGGTCCAGAAAAGACCCTTTTTCCGGGTAGAGTGATTCTCTGAAGGGGGGCTACTTTCCTTTGATCCAAAAGAAAAGTGCTTCCACAGGAAAGGTCTGCTCGAGCTTTTCATGTTCGAACTGGAGGCCTCTCCTTCGAGTCCATTTGTTTTTGGACGATTAAATACAACAGGATCATCGTCAATATCACCATCAACAACTCGGTTCCTTGATCTTTTGTCGATTTTAGCCTTAAAACCAATTTCAGCTTTAAATGCTTTCTCGGATAATTTGTGAGTTGTCTTCTCCCCGAGTGTACATATTTGGCAAGCTGGATCATACTTGTCGATTTCAGGGGTCATATGTTCCAAACATTCAGCATGGTAAACATGCCCACATGTTAGAACAGCAACGACAGGATGCTCATTGCTAATAACAATCTTCTGGCTGCTCCACAAAGAGTTTTCCAATAGTAACTTTGAGCAAACACCACATGTTTGCAGATCAACAGAGGGAGATGCTGAAATTCGGCTACTGGACGTGCTAATCTTCTCAGGATGAGAACCCCATTTGTCATTATCAAAAGGCCACCTTTCCCTACGAGATGTAGCCATAAGTTCAGAAAAGGCATGCATAGACCAAGCATCAGAAGAATCACCACGAGAGCCAACGGTTGATTCGTTACTCCATGAAGGCATTACTGGCCTTTCCTCACGAACTGAGTACCTATCCAGTGATTTCGATTCCAGAGACCACCTTGTTGTCGTTGAACTGGTAGGATGCACATGACTCTGGGAAGACAAAGGGGATGTAGCAAAGGAGGAAGCTGATGGCAAAGAAAATGATGACTTAGGAGGAGATGAACACGTGGCTGTTGGGGCTTCCATTGACTCCCTCACCTGAAACACAATCCAGAATTCTTAAAGGATGATCAGAGAGTTGGAAGCGGGCATGAAACTGCTCCTACAGGAAATAGCATTACCTGCTCGAGGTTCACATCAACAGAGATATTTCTTGAAATAGATTGATCTGCATAATATATGTAAAAGAACGTTAGAAATAACAACTGCAAAAGAACCTTTCAGGCATCCTTTTATTTTTGTTAAAAATTGGAAAACTAACAAAATGATAGAATAACATGACTAACATTTAACAGAAGACTTGTTTCTTCTACTTGGATATTAACACAAGCAAAGAGACAAGAGAAGCAAATCTCATGCAGAGCCAGAACCAGACCCCCCCACCCCCAAAACCCATCCAAAGAAACCAATATAGACACCATAAATATCGTATTTCGTTCTTTACAAAACTCTGCATGACAAACACAAACTGAATATAAAGCATTCATGCATTACTCACACTGTATGGAACATAAACAAGGTATAGTAGGATCATTCAAGAAGTAAAGCACTGCTCAAAGGAAAGCGGAAAAGGCCAGAAGGTCCAACCTACATAGGCCAAGACTAATCCTGCTATGCATGCAACTCCTTTATTAAACAATATTTTCAGGAGAATACTAAAGATGTTAGCCAAGTAAATTATGAAATATAAAGGTTCACATCTTCAAAAAGAATGACATAAAATTTTCACCTTTAACTAAATTATACAATACTGTTCCCTTCCAGTGCTCACAAGGGCTTGAGCCCATCTGTTTTCTGATATTTGATCAGAAACACTTCTCTATGTCTACTTCAGCCACTATTTATCTATTCAGTTATGTTGCCATATGATACAGTAATAGCAGGAAAATAAGCTTGACATTTAAAAGTATTTCCAACATTATTGAGTGCGGCATGATTCGCACTTACACCAACATCCAAGCAGATTACCTGAAGCGGGGGTTCTCAATTTTCCTCCAGCTCCTTCTGAAGTTGGGCACTTTTTCCATGTACGAGACTGAAAACTCCAAGACAGACTTCCATCCTCCGAAACACAAGCAGATTCATATTTGACCTCTGATCCATCATTCCGACTAATCGCATCTGAAAACCAACTTACAGAAGTGTCTTCACCCGCCACACGCCCACGGTTATCCCAATGAAAACTCCACGTTGGTGAACACCTTGTATTCCTATGTAAAAGTTCACTGCCTGATCCATTTACTATAGCTTTGTCTCTAGAAGTAACACAACAAGCAGCCCCCATGATCCACCACAACTCAAACCGATGCTATAACGGTATTTAAAGAACCATCATTCTCATTACTGGAAAATGAGCATCTGGGAGAACTGCCAACAAAATAATCCTTTGTTTACTGACATAAAACGAAAATCGTCAATAAGCTTATTGGTAATTTTAGAGGCTAAAAATAAAATATTAGTAATTAATAATTACTAAAGTTAGAAAGAAATTATTACCATTATTGATAGAAAAATTAACTTTAATCAGTTAAAAAATATATATTAAGAGACAAAGCTTGTAGGCTTAGAATAACACACTCAGAATCGTTATCCACACTGGCTCACCCAAATCTCAAGGGAAAGAAAACACAGTGGATTTTTTTAAAAAAAATAAGCACCGAATATCTATATATATATATATATATAGAGAGAGAGAGAGAGAGATAGATATAGATATATAGTTAAACGAACAAAATCGAATTCAAAGTAAGATTCAAAATAAAAGCCTAAATAAGTAATAGCAGTGATTCATTATCAATATAACGTGGAAGGAACCTCTCTAAAAAGTTTTTCACAACTTTTTCCAAAATAAACACAGTAAAAATAATCAACGAAAAATCATAATTAAACATATATCTCGAGAGGCAAAAAAGAAGGAAAATAAAAATTACTGATAAATTACTACGATTTTACATGATTCTCGGCTACTTTTGATAAATTACTACAAGTAAAATCAGAACCTGACGCAACCGGACCATTCCTGCCGGAGCTCCGGAGAAGACGCTGTGTCAGTGATCGAAATATCGGCGGTTTCACAGAAAGGAAAATTACAGAGGGGGAACGAAGAGGCTGCTTTGTTTCTTCTGTGCTTTTATTTTTATCTTTCTGTTTGTGTGAGGAAATAGAGGAGTTTTAGACGGTTTAGTAACATCGTCATTGATAGTTTATTAGGATCAATTGAGGATTTGTTTACATCATGTGGTATTTGAAATATTATCGTATCGAGTTAGTGACTTGTTAATAAATATTATTAAAATATAATTTTATCATATCTTATTTAATATGTTAGAGTTTAGTTCAAATAACCGTTAAATTTTTTAATAAAAAACATGATTTTAAAACATATAAATAGGAATGCAACCATTTTATAACTTTTACGATAAAGTAATATCTTATAGTTAATAATTATTTTATAAATTTCAATAATTGAAAATTCAATAAAAATAATACTCTGTGAAGTTGAGGGACTATTAGTATATTTTACCCAAAAATATTAAGACAAATATTGAATTTATATATGAATTTTAATTTTAATGTGTACTATAATTATAAATTATAAATTTATATATATTTAATTTAGTTTTATGTTATACTAATACTTTATGGTGCATGATGAATGTATGTAATATTTAATATGTTAAAATTGATGTATTTATAAATAAAATAGGAGTCGGTAGGTTTAGACTACGATGAGGCTTATTGCATGATGTTTAACCAATCAAATGATTAAGTGGGAAAAGACATTATGTCCCTTAAGCAAGGTTAAGAGTTCGAATCTTATTGCTTACGAATGGAACAAATTGGGTTGGAAGGGTTGTCCTCACCTTTACAATACTCAATCTAAATTAGTCGATCAATAGATCGGATATCAGTGATTAATTAAAAAAATTAGAATTAGGTCAAATATGCATGTAGGACGTGTAACAACAAGCACAAATGTCAAACTTTGTGATGGGAAATTCTTTGTTTGGTGGATTGATGTTTATGGCTCAACTGATCTTTACATGTGTAATGAGTTAAAAATTAAAATGGACGTTCGAGTTTAATATATTTTTTATTAAAAATTTATTTGGTTTAATTTAAAAAGTTTGCACTGTAATTTGATTGATTAAGAAATAAATTAAGAGAAAAAAAAGATTTACGATGGATACGAAAATTATTGTATTATTATTTTTGTCTAACTAATATTATAGTGTTTGTATAACTATATAAAGATAATATTTAATAATAATAGACTAAACATCGAGTTCATATTAAATCAGTGATTAAAATGATGATTTTTTTATGTAATTCTTAAAGTACTTATAATCTTTACGAATGTTAATTAATAAAATATAAACCACAATTTTAAATTATTAAAATAATAATAAGTTTTTGTAAATAATGCTAGGAGTTTAAATTTTTAGATATAGAAAATCACCCTTAATATTTTATAATGGGTTTCTACATTATTTAAATTTAGATTATTTAATTAATAAATTAGATACAATTATTAAAATACAATGATAATAAATCTATTAAATTAAGATATAATTTATTAGAATTGAATTTTTTAAATAAATATAGTTATAAGAAAAAGGTTGCTTGTGATGTTTAAAGTTCATGGATAGATACCTAACCGTCGTCGTCTCTTTTATTTTCTTTTGCTTTTGCTTTTGGGTAAAAGTATTTTTAATTAATAATCATTGAAACATCAAAATCAAATGAAATTAGGTGAACTCAATTTCCCATTTTGAAAGAATAGGGAAGATGTTGGTGAATTAGGACATAATTCACCTAAAAAATGATTGTCTCTTGTTCGTGGAGTAAAGGGGAGGTAAAATAGTAGACTGCCCCAATACTAGGTGGAGAGCAACTTCCATGGAAGATCTCCAAATTATGAAATACCCTCCATGAGACTCGATCTCACGACCTTAAAGTTAAGAACCTTGTGCTCTACCAACTGAGCTAGATGATCATTTCAATAATTCACCTCAATGTTTTCTTTTAGGCGACTTCATTGAATAAGTTTATGATTTTTAACTATAATTCGAATTTGTTACCTAATTAAAGATTTTGAGATTTTTTTAGCTTTTAAAAATATTTTGATATTTCTTAGAAAATAATAATAATTTTCAATTATTTGAAAAATAAATATTTTAAAAGTTTATAAAGGCGTCACGTGTCACTTTTCGAGTGGTTGATGAGATTTTTTTGACGTCTGTTACAATCGAGATGTTTAAATAATAACATTAGAAACAGTGGACATCTAAATTGAGCAAATAAAGTTAGGTACATAAATAGAAAAGTAAGTATGATTTAAATATTTTTTTATATTAAATCTATAGAAAATGACAATCATAGATAATTATCATTAGCAAAGGAATGTGCTCTCAATTTTTCCCCCTGTTATGTTATATATTTTAGCTGTAGTTTTGTGTTCCATCCTCATCGTAGCTGATAAATGAATTATCATTTTTTCCTTTAATACTATGGTATTTTGCTCCTCCACATACTTTATAAAGTTGTTGAAGGTCTTGAGTTATTTCTGCATATTTCACTATACTGAACATTCTTCGCATTATAAGAATTAAGATTTAGTGACCATTTAATTAGGAATTTTTTTTATAACGTAGGACCTCCCAAGGCCAGACTAACCCTACAAGACAACCTCCGGAGGTGTTCAAAGAACCCACCACTCTGTCCACCGTTTTTTTCAAGATTCCCAACTAGCACAGTTCGAACCTAGGAAATACCATGGAAAACGGCTTGGTCATCTCGCAGCAACTTATAGCCACTCTTCACCGGGCAAGCCCCAGAACCATCGGGTCGCCAAACAATTTCATCATTCAAACCCGCTTTGGACATAGGGATGGAGCAAATCTTGTCCACGTGTGCATCATCAAATAGGTCCTTCAGAACATCATATTTCCTGGTAGCATTGAAGCATCCATGAGATCAGATACAGTCGTGTATGTAATTGATATCGATGTTTTGTCTTTTGATTCGACCGTCGCCAGGACTCGGTAACCAAGGATCATTCTAAATATTGACCCATATGCTCCTCCAAATATGTGAGGGATTTGAATACAAACTGGGATGTAGAAATTCAACCCTGGGGTGATATCTAGCCTTAATAACCTACGCAAGAAAACAGTTCGGTTGAGTAATAAGCCGCCGACATTGTTTAGCAAGGAGAGCAACATCAAATTGACAGAGATCACGGAAGCCTAACCCCCCACACGATTTGGGACGTGTAAGACGACTCCAAGCACACCAATGGATACCTTTTCTTATCCCACCGCTCTGTCACCAGAATTTCGCCTTGACCTGCTCCATAGTTCGACATGAAGTGGTAGGCCAAAGAAAACAGTGCATAGTGTATATGTAATAACTTATAATACACTTTTAATCATGACCTCTTTTCCCCCATTGAAAGGAAACTCACCCCCCGATTATCAACTTTCTTATTAAAGCGATCCATGTAAAAACTAAACGCCTCATTCTTATTCCTACCTACCATTGTTGGCAGTCCCAAATACTGCTCAGGATTTGATGTAACACGCACCCCCGACAACGTGCCAATTTGATCCTTAATGTTTAGATCAACATTACCACTAAAGAAGATAAGCGATTCGTCGTAGTTTACCCGTTGCCCAGACGCACTACCATAAACACTTGGCACATTCATCATATTGGTAGCTCTCGAGATTATAGCTTCACCAAACAAAAGACTATCATATGCAAAGAGCTGGTGGCCAATTTCCAATCTATCGTGCTCAATCGTTTCATCTTTAATAGATTTTTCCCGGTTGACTGCATTTAAAAGCACAGATAAACCCTCAGCACAAACAAGAAAGAGATCATGGCTGAGAGGGTCCCCTTGCCTTAGGCCCCAAGAAAGCCGAAACCGAGTACCAATCGTACCGTGAAGACCCACCGAGTATGACACTGTCTTAACACATTGCATAATTAAGTCAACCCATCTCTCGGCAAAACCCAATCTTAACAACATTCCTTCCAAGAACGACCATTCCACTCTATCATATGCCTTACTCATGTCAGCTTTAAGTGTGAAAAATCCCTCTTTTCCAGCACGCCTCTTCTGCATAGAATTTAAGACCTCCTAGGCTATCACAATGTTATCTTAGATTTGGAGACTAGGAATGAAGGCACCTGCGCCTTATCAATACAAGCACCTAGGACAGGAGTAAATCTACAAGACAATACCTTGGCCACAATTTTATGCAACACATTACACAAGCTTATAGGCCTAAATTGTGTCATATTTTCAGGTTGAGCAGTCTTAGGAACCAAAACAATATGAGTGTTATTTATCAAACCCACATCAGAATCCCCATTTAGAACAGACAAACAAAAGGAGGTAACATAATCTCCAATCACATGCCAATATTTTTGATAAAATAAATCCGAGAATCCATCAATACCTGAAGCTTTCAATGGAGCCATTCCTTTTACTGCTTGCCAGACCTCCTCAACACGAAATGATGAAACTAACATGTCATTCATCGCATCAGTAACCCGCAATTGTATTTCAGCGATAATAGAAGGCGCTACTGGTTGAAGAAGACTGAAAAATTTCCATGAAGTAGCTTCGAGGCTATGGTTCCTCATTCAAATGCATTGGCTTGAGTTTGGCACACCAAATGAAATTAGAGAAAGATGAGGATCTTGCTGCTGCAAGGCTGCGAATCGAAGAATTAGACCGTAAAATAAAAATGTTTGGTCTTTGAAAAAGAATAATCGACGGTAAAAAAAAACCGACTCAATAGAATTTAGGGTAAACTACACGGATGGTCACTAAAGTTTAAATAAATTTTAGTTTTCTCCAATGAACTTTCACAAGTTACAGATTGGTCACTAACATTATTGATTTATAACAAAATGGTCATTTTACTGTTATCTCTGCTAAATTGATGATGTGGCAATGTTAATAAAAGGGTTAATATTTATTTTCAACCCTAAAATACTGCTAAAACATCAAATAGGTCCTTAAACAATGATTTTATATTTAATTTACCCTAAAAATTTTAATTTTACCACCACGGAATTCCTCCCCTCCCCTCCTTTCCAACCTCATCATCTTAGTATGTATTTTTCCCACTGAACCTTGACGACTGCTGTAAACGTTAGAGCCAGTGACTATATGAAGATTTACATTGTTTTCAACTTTTAATATATTTTAAGCAATCTGCTTAAGTTAGTCTGAAACAGGGGATGAAGGTTGGAAAACTGCTTTGTGAGTTCATCTTCACAATAGTGAGCATGTTATCGCATGGTCAATCATTTAATAAGTGTGGCGGATCCAACTCATGAAGCTGACTTTGAGGGAGGACTCTACAGCAACTTGTCCACCGCACATCCTCCTTTCCAAATTGGTGCCAACCATGGGTAAGCAGCATTCTTTTGTCATTGTTAGTGTTATGGAAATAACAGAAGTTTAGTACTGTGCTAGTATCTAATTTGCATCATTACACCAATTTTTCAGCAGCAGTTGCAGTAATGCTTGTTCAAAGCAACATGAAAGATCTTTACTTACTCCCCACTCTTCCTCGAGATAAATGGGTGAATGGTTGTGTGAAAGGGTTGAAAGCACGTGATGGGATGACACTGGTCATTGGCTGGCAAGAAGATATAAACTGGAAAAGTTACACCCTTCAATGGGTGAATTTGTTGTTTCAACACGTGGTTGAGTGATAGTCAAACATTAATTTGGTGGGAAATCTCCATAAAATTTATTTCTTGCTTAAAATGACCACAAGTCTTTGAAAAGATTCAGATTACCGTGCAGGGAAACTATGGTGCATGGTGTAGTTTAATATTTGAGGTGGGAGGGGCGGAATACGTTGGCAGTGGTGGGTATTTGAAAAAAAATTGAAAATTATAAAATTTTAGGGTAAATTAGATATAAAATCATTGTTTAAGGATCTATTTGATATTTTAGCAATAATTTAGAAGTGAAACTAAATATTAACCTTTTATTAGCGTTTTCACATCATCAATTTAGCGGAGGTAAATGTGGAGTGACGATGTTTTTAATAAATCGATAATATTAGTGATTAGTTTATAACTTTATAAAGTTTAGTAGGAAAAAAATACTAACAATTTAGTGACCCTTAATATCGTTTACCCTAAAATATATTACGGTGATATAGTGATTTTTTCATATAAAGGTTAGCGTATTCTTTCAAACATATTACGGTGATATAGTGATTCAACCAACGTCTACTTTTGCCCAACGGCTATATCCCAAGAAAATAAATTCATACCCCTTTTACCAAAATCCGTCAGGTAACTTAAACTAAATTCAAGATTCAATTCCGCGTATTCTAGATTCAATTCCGCGTATTCTTTTAACAGTAAATTTCTTTTTGTTTCTCCTCGATTTAAAGTGTATAAAGATGGTTGATGCCGCGAGAAGTTGGGAGAGGTCGCCGGCTGGGTCAGCGCTATTGTGGTCTCGGCCTTCTTCTCATCCTGGAGCGTTTCTCCTGTGTCAACCTCTCCACCAACGATCCTGACGATGACGACAATTCCGACGAGGCTAAGGACCTCCCCCTCACCCACTCTTAAACATCCTCTCCACTCCCTGCCAAAATTGGTACTTGCCCATGGCATATATTTTCGGTCTTTCTTGATGTGTTATGTAATAACGACTGATTTTGTCTTTTTCCCTGTTTTGGGTATTCAATGATCTGTGTTGGTTGATGCTTTGTTTTCTCAAAAAAAGAAAAAAAAAGTGTATAAAGATGAGTATACAAACCATGTTACTCTACTTTTATTTCAGGAAAATGGGGGTGGGGTTCCTTTTACTTTTTATCCATATTAATTTTTTCGTTTGGTTGAATTACTCTTTTCTGCTGAAAGGTGATTTCTTTCCGGACGAATGTGGACAACCGAGGTAAAGCGCATGAGGTTGAGGACGACAGAACTTTGAGGAGATCATATGGTTTGTTCATAGGTATCTCAACTTCTCTCGTGCATGCTTCCAGCCTATTTAATGTTTATATGATTTTTATTTTTATAGAAATAATTTTAAAAACTGTTCTCTTTGTAGTATTATTCCTTATTTGTTCTTACACCAAAAGAGTTTGGATCCTTCACATTCTTTACTTTCAGTGTCAATTCTTCCTAGCCAATCAATTTAGGGTAACCCCATAGCAATTTTTTTAGGAAACTCAGTCCATATGGTAAATGCAAAATTATTAAACACTAGTTTGATATTCATGTTGAGCCTCTCTACCATTAGCCATCTGTTGGAAGTATAACTGTTCAAAAATTGCTAGGAAGCACCAAGAATGCATCTAAATATAAATAGGATACATGGGGATTATTATGTACCCATAACGTGCTATCTTTTCCATTTGGTGATTTAAGATTTTCTTGAGTTTCACATAAGCTAATTTAAGTCTGAACTCTGACGTGTTCATGGAATCCAATTTTATGTTATTAGTTTTAATTTTTTTAAAAAAGTCACATTACTTTTGATGAAATGCATACTTAGTCTATATTCTAAAAATAATAATTATTTGCTTGGCGTGATGATTGCATGTGCACTTGTACAGAGATCCCAATAACTGATGTGTCTCCGCTTTACACTGGAATTCTCATCTTAAAATTACCTAGTTTGAATAACGTGTATCTATTTGACACGCCTGCTTCGACAAGACCCTCTTGAATTTTGCATCACATTTAACAGCTGTCCATATTATAGCCATCCTAGAAACTTCCATGCCAAATCGTATTGTTTTTGTTTTTTGTATTTCAATATAAAATGTGTCTAGTTTTCCCTTTTTTTATTTTCCAAATTAAATAAACTGATACTATTATTTTTCATGTTTTCTCGGTTGTCAAAGAGAAGCATGCAGGGCTTTTGGGATCATATCGTGTTCAAATCAATCACTTCCATAATAAATTCTGGTTTGCTAAAGCAGCTTGACTTTGATTTGCTTTTGCTGTCGGCTGATATGGATCCTTCTACATGTGATGGAAGGTTTATTTTGTTTACAATCTCATAATCTGCTATACCCTTTTATCTCAGATGACAATCCTTATCAGTTCTTTGGATAGCAGGGAACTGCCGCTCACTACTCTCAGTACATTTTATTTAAATTGCATATATTCTTGTTTTAAATTCTTGTTTATTTTTTTCATAGGGTTCTTTAAATAGGAGAGTTTTGGTTCTCATAGTGTTTTTACCTGCACTATTGAGAGCAGATGGGAAAAGACTCAACAACTAATTTGCGGTTTGCAAGATTAAACCTGCTTGATCTTGCTGGCTCAGAAAGGTGCGGTGCAAAACATTTTGTTGTATTAATTTATTCTTAAATTAAATTAATATAATTCAAGAATTATATTAATTTATTCTTAAATTAAAATAATGTATTTTTAATTAAATTAATTTATTCTTAAATTATATTAGTGTATTCTTGAATTATATTAATTTATTCTTGAATTATATTAATTTATTTTTAATTAAATTAATTTATTCTTAAATTATATTAGTGTATTCTTAAATTAAATTAATATATTTATATAGTTTATAAATATATTAATATTCATATTTAAATTATGAATGACAAAATATTATATGAATATATTAAGTTAAATTGTATCAATTAGAGAAAGATGAGGATCTTACTGCTGCAAGGCTGCAGATCGAAGAATTAGAATCCTTAGCAGCATAGATACGCAAGCTCCAATGATTGTTTGCAGGTTAGGATAAGTTTGTTTTCCTTAAATCTTTTGGCCTTGGCTCTTCTGCATCATCACAGTTTTATGGAACTGAGCCACCTTTAAGAAGTCGGAGCCTGGTTGATTGGTATGTGACATTGGCCTAAAATCACTGGAGATTTTGGGTTAATAGAAAGTATCTATATATTTACTTTTGCAGTAGTAATGAGCTCATGGTTTCTGGTGGCTTTAGTGTTTTTCTTATTTATTTTGTGATTCAGGGATGATAAATTAGCAAAAATACCTTTTGTCATGACATCTAGATCAAAGCTAAGTTTGAGATGGTGCTCTTGGCAATCAGTCAAAAGTGGCCCGTTCCTCTGTATGGGCCTGCAGGTGCTGGGAAATCTACCCTTATCAGCAAGATGGCCTTTGATAGTGGGAACCATGGTATTCTATTTTTTATAAGTTTTTTTAATTTTTATTCTTATGCCTATTTTTAATCATACCCCCGGATTGATAGAAGCTGTGAGAATACCTACCATTTAGTCACTTTTAGAGTATATGTACTTATTTTTTGTTTCATTTTGCTGTCAACAACGCTAGTAACATGGCTTGTTCATAGGTATCTCAACTTCTCTCGTGCATGCTTCCAGCCTATTTAATGTTTATATGATTTGTATTTTTACAGAAATAATTTTAAAAACTGTGCTCTTTGTAGTGTTATTCCATATTTGTTCTTACACCAAAAGAGTTTGGATCCTCCACATTCTTTTACTTTCAGTGTCAATTCTTCCAAGCCAATCAGTTTAGGGTAACCATGTAGCAATTTTTTTTAGGAAACATAGTCGATACGGTAAATGCAAAGTTATTTTACATTAGTTTGATATTCATGTTGAGCCTCTTTACCATTAACGTACTATCTTTTCCATTTGGTGATTTAAGATTTTCATGGAAGCTAATTTAAGTCTGAACTTTGACGTTTTCATGGAATCTGATTTTATGGTATTGGTTTTCATTTTTTTAAAAAAGTCACATTACTTTTGATGAAATGCATACTTGGTCTATATTCTGAAAATAATAATTCTCTGCTTGGCGTGATGATTGCATGTGCACTTGTACAGAGATCCCAATAACTGATGTCTCTCCGCCTTACACTGGAATTCTCGTTTTAAAATTACCTAGTTTGAATAACGTGTCTCTATTTGACATGCCTGCTTTAATAAGGCCCTCTTGACTTTTGCATCACATATAGCAGCTGTCCATATTATAGCCATCCCAGAAACTTTCATGACAAATCGTATTGTTTTTATTTTTTGTATTTCAGTACAAAATGTGTCTTGTTTTCCCTTTTTTATTTTCTAAATTAAATCAACTGTTATTATTATTTTTCATGATTGCTCTGTTGTCAAAGAGAAGCATGCAGGGAAAAATATATTACGGTGGTATAGTATTTTTTCAGATAAAGGTTAGCGTATTCTTTCAAACAAAATAAATTCATAACCCTTTTAACAGTAAATTTATTTTTGTTTCTCCTCGATTTAAAGTGTATAAAGATGGTTGATGCCGCGAGAAGTTGGGAGAGGTCGCCGGCTGGGTCAGCGCGACTGTGGTCTCAGCCTTCTTCTCATCCCTGGAGCGTTTCTCCTGTGTCAACCTCTCCACCAACGATCCTGACGATGACGACAATTCCGATGAGGCTAGGGACCGCCCCCTCACCTACTCTTAAACATCCTCTCCACTCCCTGCCAAAATTGGTACTTGCCCATGGCATATATTTTCTGTCTTTCTTGATTTAGTGTCTTGTTTACAGGAAAAAAAAGAAAGAAAGAAGAGAACTTTATATGTTATAAATTTGTTGCTGCTTCTTATTGAAAATGAATGTGTTATGTAATAACGTGTCTCTATTTGACATGCCTGCTTTAATAAGGCCCTCTTGACTTTTGCATCACATATAGCAGCTGTCCATATTATAGCCATCCCAGAAACTTTCATGCCAAATTGTATAGTTTTTATTTTTTGAATTTCGGTACAAAATGTGTCTTGTTTTCCCTTTTTTATTTTCTATATTAAATCAATTGTTATTATTATTTTTCATGATTGCTCGGTTGTCAAAGAGAAGCATGCAGGGAAAAATATATTACGGTGGTATAGTATTTTTTCAGATAAAGGTTAGCGTATTCTTTCAAACATATTACGGTGATACAGTGATTCAACCAACGTCTCCCAACGGCTATATTCCAAGAAAATAAATTCATATCCCTTTTACCAAAATCCTTCAGGTAACCTAAACTACATTCAAGATTCAATTCCGCGTATTCTTTTAACAGTAAATTTATTTTTGTTTCTCCTCGAATTTAAAGTGTATAAAGATGTTTGATGCCGCGAGAAGTTGGGAGAGGTCGTCGGCTGGGTCAGCGCCACTGTGGTCTCGGCATTCTCTCATCCCTCTCCTGTGTCAACCTCTCCACCAACGATCCTGACGATGACGACAATTCCGACGAGGCTAGGGACCGCCCCCTCACCTACTCTTAAACATCCTCTCCACTCCCTGCCAAAATTGGTACTTGCCCATGGCATATATTTTCGGTCTTTCTTGATTTAGTGTCTTGTTTACAGGAAAAGAAAGAAAGAAAGAAGAGAACTTTATATGTTATAAATTTGTTGCTGCTTCTTATTGAAAATGGATGTGTTATGTAATAACGTCTCTATTTGACATGCCTGCTTTAATAAGGCCCTCTTGACTTTTGCATCACATATAGCAGCTGTCCATATTATAGCCATCCCAGAAACTTTCATGCCAAATTGTATTGTTTTTATTTTTTGTATTTCAGTACAAAATGTGTCTTGTTTTCCCTTTTTTATTTTCTAAATTAAATCAACTGTTATTATTATTTTTCATGATTGCTCGGTTGTCAAAGAGAAGCATGCTGGGAAAAATATATTACGGTGGTATAGTATTTTTTCAGATAAAGGTTAGCGTATTCTTTCAAACATATTACGGTGATATAGTGATTCAACCAACGTCTCCCAACGGCTATATTCCAAGAAAATAAATTCATAACCCTTTTACCAAAATCCTTCAGGTAACCTAAACTACATTCAAGATTCAATTCCGCGTATTCTTTTAACAGTAAATTTATTTTTGTTTCTCCTCGATTTAAAGTGTATAAAGATGGTTGATACCGCGAGAAGTTGGGAGAGGTCGCCGGCTGGGTCAGCGCCACTGTGGTTTCGGCCTTCTTCTCATCCCTGGAGCGTTTCTCCTGTGTCAACCTCTCCACCAACGATCCTGATGATGACGACAATTCCGACGAGGCTTGGGACCGCCCCCTCACCTACTCTAACATCCTCTCCACTCCCTGCCAAAATTGGTACTTACCCATGGCATATATTTTCGGTCTTTCTTGATTTAGTGTCTTGTTTACAGGAAAAGAAAGAAAGAAGAGAACTTTATATGTTATAAATTTGTTGCTACTTCTTATTGAAAATGGATGTGTTATGTAATAACGACTGATTTTGTCTTTTTTCCTGTTTTGGGTATTCAATGATCTTGCTTTGGTTGATGCTTTGTTTTCTCAAAAAAAGAAAAAAAAGTGTATAAAGATGAGTATACTAACCATGTTACTCTACTTTTATTTTAGGAAAATGGGGGTGGGGTTCCTTTTACTTTTTATCCATATTAATTTTTTTCGTTTGGTTGAATTACTCTTTTCTGCTGAAAGGTGATTTCTTTCAGGACGAACGTGGACACCCGAGGTAAAGCGCATGAGGTTGAGGACGACAAAACTTTGAGGAGATCATATGGTTTGTTCATAGGTATCTCGACTTTTCTCGTGCATGCTTCCAGCCTATTTAATGTTTATATGATTTTTATTTTTAAAAACTGTTCTCTTTGTAATGTTATTCCTTATTTGTTCTTACACCAAAAGAGTTTGGATCCTTCACATTCTTTACTTTCGGTGTCAATTCTTCCTAGCCAATCAATTTAGGGTAACCCCATAGCAATTTTTTTATGAAACTCAGTCCATATGGTAAATGCAAAATTATTATACACTAGGTTGATATTCATGTTGACCCTCTCTACCATTAGCCATCTGTTGGAAGTATAAATGTTCAAAAATTGCTAGGAAGCACCAAGAATGCATCTAAATATAAATAGGATACTTGGGATTATTATGTACCCTTAACGTGCTATCTTTTCCATTTGGTGATTTAAGATTTTCTTGAGTTTCACAGAAGCTAATTTAAGTCTGAACTCTGACGTTTTCATGGAATCCAATTTTATGGTATTAGTTTTAATTTTTTTTTAAGAAGTCACATTACTTTTGATAAAATGCATACTTAGTCTATATTCTGAAAATAATAATTATTTGCTTGGCGTGATGATTGCATATGCACTTGTACAGAGATCCCAATAACTGATGTATCTTCGCCTTACACTGGAATTCTCGTCTTAAAATTACCTAGTTTGAATAACGTGTATCTATTTGACGCGCCTGCTTCGACAAGACCCTCTTGACTTTTGCATCACATTTAGCAGATGTCCATATTATAGTCATCCTAGAAACTTCCATGCCAAATCGTATTGTTTTTGTTTTTTGTATTTCAGTATAAAATGTCTTGTTTTCCCTTTTTTATTTTCTAAATTAAATAAACTGATACTATTATTTTTCATGTTTGCTCTGTTGTCAAAGAGAAGCATGCAAGGCTTTTGGGGTCATATAGTGTTCAAATCAATCACTTCCACAATGAATTCTGGTTTGCTAAAGCAGCTTGACTTTGATGATTTGCTTTTGCTGCCGGTTGATATGGATCCTTCTACATGTCATGAAAAATTATTAAGTTGCTGGCAAGATCAGCAAAATAATTCTTGCTGAAATGCATCATTATTTAGAGCAATCTCCTATGCATATGGATGGCCATATCTTCGTCTAGGTTTATTAAAGGTATTCTTATTCTTTAAGACTGCTTGAGATGACATCTAGAAGTTCTTTATGCTTCATTGAAAAAAAGAAAAGAAAATACAAGTTTGTTTGTTGAATATATCTTTGTGTTCCCTAATGTATTAAAACATTTTAAGAAATTGAGGTGTACCTGTTTATTGGGAATTCTGGGGTTCACCTTGCAGAAAAGTAAAAAATTCTTGACTGAAGTTTTCAAGTTGCTATATATGAATTTAAATTTTTACTACTACAAATACAATTTTGTTTTTCTGCAGGTTTTTAATGATTTCATTGGTTTTACTGGACCACTGCTTCTGAATAAGCTAATTCGGTTTCTTCAACAAGGTTTTCATATCTCTAAATTTAATTCTTCTTAAAAAGATAGCAGTGGCCACCACATCTCTAGTTTTGTTGTAGCACTCTTTTCATTCTGTAATATCTCTCCATGCTTCAGAATAATTTTTTTCTTTTTCTGCATTTCACTTAGTAAGATTCATAGTTTTATGTTGTTAACTTAAGTCTTCGATGAGTTGGGTCATGTTATTGTTTTGGTTTTTTGCTGGTTCTTGCTTCATCCCATATGAGATGATAAAGAGAGTTCAACAAAAGGTTTCTTAGTATACTAGGATTTTAGGTTCCTGCCAGTTTCTAAAGGAAGAAGTGGTGTTCCTAATCGCCTCTCAAGAAAAAGCATCCTTGTCATTAGCAGGATTTGATTGGACCGAGGGGAGTGAAGGGTAAGGGTAGGGAAGGAGGGAAAATGAGACCTTATTGTTGTAATGTTTCGACTGTATAAAAAGTTAGCCTATATACCAACATTATGAAAGTTAATCTATTTAATGTGGTGCTAATTGTTTCATATATCAATGATACCATGTTCTGTTAAATGCATATTGCTTTAGATATCCAGTCGGCGTTCATGTTATATGCATATTCGGTAATTTGATTATCTCTTGCAAAGTTTATGAATTCAGTTAATCTAACTTCTGCTCATTCTGTTAAGTTTTACAGTTTTCCTATGATTTTGGCATCTTGACTTTTCCTTGTACTCTGATTGTAACTAACTAAGGTCTGTAATAAATAATTATAATGAAGTTTTAGTTGGAATACTTATGATTGACCTTGCTATTTCAACTTCTTTTTCTTTTTTCAGGTTCTGGAAATTTGGATGGCTATGTTCTTGCAACATCGTTAGGCCTAGTATTAGTTCTCAAGTGAGCTTTTTTCTCTCTAAACAATCAATAATGATTTTATACATTTCTCTATTATTTTGTCTATGTTTGTGTTTCCTTGTATCGGTCTGTCATATTTTACAATAAGAAGTGTCCGAAAGTCAAGTTTGTCAAGAAAAGATATGTTTAACATAGCATTGGGTATATATTTAGTTTAGATCAATATCAAGTAAAGTTACAATTTTCACATGTGAAGGATTCTTGTTCTTTTATTCCTTCCAGACCACTAGTAAGCAGATAACATGAGGATTGATTTTGTTGTCATAATAGTTTACTTTCTCTTTATCCTTATTCTATATTCTTATTTACATACTTATTAAAAGCATAATACAATTGGAAAGTTCACTGCAAGCCATTAATGGGTTCCTAATCTGCTACACTGGCTTGTTATTCTAATTTCTAATAAAATCCATGAATTAAGAATATGCTTTCTTTTCTTCTTATTTATGTTAAGATTACATTACATGTAACACCTTTTCATTGCTTTTTCTCTTTCAAAAACAATTTTGTCTCGAAGAATGATTCCAGGCTACTTTTTTCACATTTATGAGAAGAAGTGCCCGAAAAAACTGGACGGTAAATTCTTCTTTATATACATTATGTTCTTTTATTTCCATTTTAATAATGTCTAATGAGAAATTCCTATTCTTCATGATTTCATGCCTCTTGGAATGGAAATATATATGATTGTTTTGGAAATATATGGTTTATGCATCAGCTGTTGCTCTGGTTTGAAGTTCAAATCCTTCTTATTTATTATCATGCGTCAAA
Organism: Hibiscus syriacus; assembly: GCF_006381635.1. Lineage (NCBI taxonomy): Eukaryota > Viridiplantae > Streptophyta > Magnoliopsida > Malvales > Malvaceae > Hibiscus > Hibiscus syriacus. Next base: position 363,493 of record NW_024062592.1, read on the forward strand.
CTAAGCAAGTAATATTCTACATACCTTCCCTCCCCCATTCCCTTCAATTTTGGCTCTCGTTTATTTTTCTTTTTTTATTGGAGTAGCAAAAAGATTGTTTTTATTTTTTTTAACCTGAGAAATTTACTAATGTTTCAAAAATTATGTATATATGTAAACACGTGTATACATATAAAATCTAGGTAAAATTATGTATATATGTATACACGTGCATATATATAAAATCTAGGTAAAATTTTCAGAGTAGGTTCTTCTACATCTTATAGTAGACATGGGAGCATGTTTATCATGTGTGGATGTCATATTGCTTACGAAGAAAAAGATTCATGGGGATTTTCTCTTATATCACTAGTGGCTTTTAAAATTTTCTCATTTCATGGTTCGGGTAAGCTTTCCTACGTTTAAGTCATTGACTTTTTGCTCATAACTTTAAGCAGTTTTCCTGGTATCTTAATATTGTTTGTTTGTTTCTAAAATATTTAGGCAACGATCATGTTCTCTTTGAGGTGTATTTGTTTTCAACACATATTTTGTGATACAGTCCTCTATAAATGGTGGATTGTAAAAACTATGTTTGGAATCCCTCATTTGCGAAAGGCATTCTCTTCAATGGAGGTATTTTGTTTTTCCTTTTAGATATATCTTCCAATTTATCAAGTGCTTCTATATAATTTATTGGGTTGTTGACCTTGCTCATCAATAAGTATTTAATGGTGTGTTAAAAATTGCAATTAATGTGCCAAGCATGCTTATTTTTTGTTTATGTTTGCTCTGTGGACCATGTAATGCATTCAAGTAGGTTTGCAGGCTTGACTTCTCATATAGCATGATAATATAAAATTTTAACCCTATGATAAGATTGTATGCCATCTTGTCCTGGTAAAAAAGGAATAGTTAAAAGAAGAAGACATTATGGATGCTTTTATGGTACAATGCCATATCCATCTAAATAGTCGGAGGAAAGATGCAACATATTATTGAATATTGAGGGCTAAAAGAAACAATCATTTCTTTCAAAATGTTGAGATGCCAAAACCATTTCAGTTAATTAACATCTTACTTCTTGCAATTTCATTTTTTTATATTTGCCTACATTGTCTTCACTTCTGAGTGGTCAATTATTGTCCTTCACAAGTATCATTGGTGAATGTTTGTCCAAGTGTAAATGGATATGAATTTTGCATATATTATTGGAAAGCAATATTTAAGCCATTTAGTTTTAGTTTCCTGGTTGCAGTTTAAAAATTGTCTGAACTGAGTAGTCAATGATATTGCAAAAAACAAATCTTTAAGTAAATTTTCTTCTTCCATATCAATCATCTTTTCATATGTGGAATGCATCTTGCAATTACATAATGCTGATATGACAGTAGTTTGTTCCATTCTTATTATTCTTCTTGAAAAAGAAAGAACTACAAGCTATAAAGCTTTGTCTTGTTCCTTTTGAGGTAATATTATAACTTTCTTATGTTGCTCTTTGTGTACTTTATGAATAGAACTAATCACTTAACATAGGCATTAACAATTTTAGGAACTTGGTAATGAATTTTCGGTGAACAAACTCTAATTATTATTTATCCTTTTGGCAAGTTTTAGAGTGTCATTATGTTGGATATGTTTTCATGTATATTTTAAGATTATTAAATTACTTGGATATGTTGGTTGATATGTTGTCATTATGCCTTTCCAACTAAAAGAAGGTAAAACAAAGAAAAAGGCTTCTTCAATACACTAATATTTTTCTCATTCTTGTTACTATGTTATGTGTTGTATGAGGCTAGCAACAGGAATGTCATTCAACCACTAATATTATAACTTTCTTATCTTGCTCTTTGTGTACTTTATGAATAGAACTAATCACTTAACATAGGCATAAACAATTTTAGGAACTTGGTAATGAATTTTCGGCGAACAAACTCTAATTAATTATTTGTCCTTTTTGGCAGGTTTTAGAGTTTCTTAAAGAAAGCTATGTTTTATTTTTGGATATCATGTTTTGTATATATATCCGAATAAAATAAGAATCTATGAACAACAGGTATGATTTCAAGTATTTAGGTTATACCATAGGTTACATTTTAATGTTTTCCATGTTTATTTTAAGATTATTAAATTACCTGGATATGTTGGTTGATATGTTGTCATTATGTCTTTCCAACCAAAAGAAGGTAAAACAAAGAAAAAGGCTTCTTCAATACACTAATGTTTTTCTTATTCTTGTTATTATGTTATGTGTTGTATGAGGCTAGCAACAGGAATGTCGTTAAACCACTAATAGGTTTTTCTATTGTCTGTGATCTTGTATTCTTTTTATGTTTCTTCCTTAGTAATTGTTGTCCAAGGAGGCTAGAGGAGACAATGGTTGAATCTCATCAAACCCATCTCCATCCCTAACGAAGGTGTATAAGGTCCTTGGTACAATTCCTTGGGGTTTTACCAATTATGCTAGCTTGTGCTTGGACCTTTTTCTATCATGATTGGATCCATAACTAAGTAAGATAAAAGTTCTAGGACTAGTCAAATATTTGTAGTTAAAAACTTTCTTCACATGCTTTTTAAATCACAACTAATCTAGAAAATAATGGACGAGAGATGGTATGTAATAATATAAATACAAATGAGGTCCCATTCGAAGATCCAAGCGGGGAATAGTAGGTCAATTGAGTTTTGGAACGATGTTTGGGTTAATGAATTTCCTCTAAAGATTCAATTTCCTAGGATATTTGCTTTATCGACTAATAAAAGGGGGAAATTGGCCGAATTTGGTTGCTATGCCAATAATGGTTGGGAATGGGATATTCAGTTGAGGAGGAATCTATTTGACTGGGAATTGGATCAGTGGTGTAATTTGATGTTGTTGATTGAGAATATAGTTCTGAACGAATCAGTGGATGATTTTCTTGCATGGTCGGGGAGAGGTGACGATTTGTTCTCAGTGAAGTCATGCAGATTGACTATTGCAGGCGGTACTGGAGGTAATTTTCAGTGAAACAAGTGGGTGTGGTCTGGTTTGACTCCTCCTAGAGTTCAAACTTTTCTATGGCAGATTAGTCATCAGAATTTGGTTGTTAGAGTGGAACTAAAGAGAAGAGGGGTTCCTATGCAAGATGTTATGTGTCCTTTTTGTCTTAAGTATGAGGAAACAATTCAACATCTTTTTATTTCTTGCTCTGTTGCAGGGGAGCTGTGGAATAGATTTCTTAGGTTTTGGGATATCTCTTGTGTTTTGCCACAAGATCCTTCCGCCCTACTTTCTTCTTGGTCTCATCTTAGAGAGCATTCTTATATATGGAATTTTATCCCAGGTGTTGTCTTGTGGTCTCTATGGAAGGCTAGGAATTCAGTGGTTTTCGATGACTGGAAATTTAACAGCTCATCTTTGTTCTTCATTTCCAGATTTAGGCTGGCCAAATGGTTTCTAGCTAAATTTCCTCATGCTAATATTCAGACTGATTTACTTGTAGGGGATCCAACACTTGCAGACAGTGTTTCTGTGAAATCCTCGAAAAATAAGAAGGTTCAATGTTGGTCTCCACCTCCTCCAGATTTTTTTAAATTCAATGTTGATGGGGGGTTAAAGGCGACGGGTCGCGGGGTGGAATTGGAGGAGTTTTGAAAGATTCGAATTGTTCTACTCTAATCAATTTCTTGTCTGCTGTGGGACAAGGTCCTGTTACGTTTGCTGAGCTGAAGGCCATTAAACAAGGCATTGATTTATTCATTAATTCTGAATGGGTATTGAAAGGAAGATTAATCTTAGAGAGTGATTGCAAAATAACAGTTGACTGGATTTTGAGGCCAATTTCTGCACCAACGTTTTCCTCTACATTGGTTGGGGAAATTGGGGCGTTAATCTTTTCTAGGAATATTATCATCAGATGGATTCCTAGAAGCTGTAATTGGGAGGCAGACAAGTTAGCTAAGGAGGGGATTGGGTGAATGTGTTCAAATTCTGTGTTATTTTGTTGTTGTACTGTTTTTCATTAAGTTAGCTTGTGTAACATGTGGATTCCTAGAAGCTGTAATTGGGAGGCAGACAAGTTAGCTAAGGAGGGGATTGGGTGAATGTGTTCAAATTCTGTGTTATTTGTTGTTGTACTGTTTTTCATGAAGTTAGCTGTAACATGTGGTCTTATGTATTAAGGTTTATCAATAAATTGAGGTGCTCTTTTCCTCCTTCCACTAGTTGCCTCTTTCACAAGAGCCAACTATGAGGGAGGTTTTTAATGAGGCCTCCTATTCCTATAAAAAAAAAGATAAATACAAATAAAAACTATTATTGAGGAATTGTGAAGAGTTCATACGAAGTGTGAAAATGTTATTAGGCATCATGTGGGAAACTGTTTATTTTAATTACAACTTATTTAAATATGTTAAAAATATCATGATGTGCAATATATCTGATAATGGACCTGGCTCAGTCACTTTATCACGGATATTCATGCATTAGTTTATTCATCATTTTTTTCAGGTTACATGTCAGTGACTCAACATGTTAATTATATATTTGTATAGCTTTCATTCTCCCATTATTAGTTCTTAGCTTATGTTTGTAACTTGTTTAATAATAATCCAATTGAAAAGGTTTTTCGTCATTGCATGGATGTTAATTACATCTTCTTTTTTTTACATATTTGTGACTCAACATGTTAATTACATATTTGCATAGCTTTTATTCTCCCATTGTAATTAGTAATTGTTAGCTTATCTTTGTAACTTGTGTATAATGGTAATAAAATTGAAAAGGTTTCTCGTCATTGCATGGATCTAGTCTATATGACTTTGGATCTCTTGTAATGTTCTTTATTCATTTTCTGCATGAAAAATAGGTATGTAGGTCAAAACTTGTTTTTTTATTCATTAGATTTCCCATCTTCCATAATCAACATTTTTAGAAAGATTTGATAAACTTTTTCATATCAAAGCCTTATATCTTTTCTCTTTCATTATTGAGACTTATTGGCTAAACTTTTTTTCATGCTGAACTTGTAGCCCACTGGAAGATTCACTTCTTTATGTTGAGATGGACATTGAGAAATGCCATCACACAGACTCTGTAAGAAATTCTTTCATCTCAATTTTTCTCGTGCATGCTTCCAGCCTATTTAATGTTTATATGATTTTTATTTTTATAGAAATAATTTTAAAAAATGTGCTCTTAGTAGTGTTATTCCTTATTTGTTCGTACACAGAAAGAGTTTGGATCCTCCATATTCTTTTATTTTCAGTGTCAATTCTTCCTATCCAATCAATTTGGGGTAACCCCATAGCAATTCTTTTTAGGAAACTTAGTCGATATGGTAAATGAAAAATTATTTTACATTAGTTTGATATTCATGTTGAGCCTCTCTACCATTAGCCATGTGTTGGAAGTATGACTGTTCTAAAATTGCTAGGAAAAACCAAAAATACATCTGAATATAAATAGGATACTTAGGGATTATTATGTACTCTTAACGTCCAATCTTTTCCATGTTGTGATTGAAGATTTTCTTGAGTTTCACGGAAGCTAATTTAAGTCTGAACTTTGACATTTTCATGGAATCCAATTTTATGGTATTAGTTTTCATTTTTTTTTTAAAAGCCACATTACTTTTGAAATACATACTTAGTCTATATCTTTTCTCTTTCATTATTGAGACTTATTGGCTAAACTTTTTTTCATGCTGAACTTGTAGCCCACTGGAAGATTCACTTCTTTATGTTGAGATGGACATTGAGAAATGCCATCACACAGACTCTGTAAGAAATTCTTCATCTCAATTTTTCTCGTGCATGCTTCCAGCCTATTTAATGTTTATATGATTTTTTTTATAGAAATAATTTTAAAAAATGTGCTCTTAGTAGTGTTATTCCTTATTTGTTCGTACACAGAAAGAGTTTGGATCCTCCATATTCTTTTATTTTCAGTGTCAATTCTTCCTATCCAATCAATTGGGGTAACCCCATAGCAATTCTTTTTAGGAAACTTAGTCGATATGGTAAATGAAAATTATTTTACATTAGTTTGATATTCATGTGAGCCTCTCTACCATTAGCCATGTGTTGGAAGTATGACTGTTCTAAAATTGCTAGGAAAAACCAAAAATACATCTGAATATAAATAGGATACTTAGGGATTATTATGTACTCTTAACGTCCAATCTTTTCCATGTTGTGATTGAAGATTTTCTTGAGTTTCACGGAAGCTAATTTAAGTATGAACTTTGACATTTTCATGGAATCCAATTTTATGGTATTAGTTTTCATTTTTTTTTTAAAAAAGCCACATTACTTTTGAAATACATACTTAGTCTATATCTTTTCTCTTTCATTATTGAGACTTATTGGCTAACTTTTTTCATGCTGAACTTGTAGCCCACTGGAAGATTCACTTCTTTATGTTGGATGGACATTGAGAAATGCCATCACACAGACTCTGTAAGAAATTCTTTCATCTCAATTTTTCTCGTGCATGCTTCCAGCCTATTTAATGTTATATGATTTTTATTTTATAGAAATAATTTTAAAAAATATGCTCTTAGTAGTGTTATTCCTTATTTGTTCGTACACAGAAAGAGTTTGGATCCTCCATATTCTTTTATTTTCAGTGTCAATTCTTCTTATCCAATCAATTTGGGGTAACCCCATAGCAATTCTTTTTAGGAAACTTAGTCGATATGGTAAATGAAAAATTATTTTACATTAGTTTGATATTCATGTTGAGCCTCTCTACCATTAGCCATGTGTTGGAAGTATGACTGTTCTAAAATTGCTAGGAAAAACCAAAAATACATCTGAATATAAATAGGATACTTAGGGATTATTATGTACTCTTAACGTCCAATCTTTTCCATGTTGTGATTGAAGATTTTCTTGAGTTTCACGGAAGCTAATTTAAGTCTGAACTTTGACATTTTCATGGAATCCAATTTTATGGTATTAGTTTTCATTTCTTTTTTTTAAAAAAAGCCACATTACTTTTGAAATACATACTTAGTCTATATTCTGAAAATAACAATTCTTTGCTTGGTGTGATGATTGCATGTGCAGTTGTATAGAGATCTTAATAACTGATGTATCTCTGCCTTACACTGGAATGCTCGTCTTAAAATTACCTAGTTTGAATAATGTGTATCTATTTGACGCGCCTGCTTCAACAAGGCCCTCTTGACTTTTGCATCACATTTAGCAGTTGTCCATATCATAGCCATCCCGGAAACTTCCATGCCAAATCGTATTGTTTCTATTTTTTATATTCCAGTACAAAATGTTTCTTGTTTTCCCTTTTTTATTTTCCAATATTAAATAAACTGATACTATTATTTTTCATGTTTGCTCGGTTGTCAAAGAGAAGCATGTAGGGCTTTTGGGATCATATTATGTTCAAATCAATCACTTCCACAATGAATTCTGGTTTGCTAAAGCTGCTTGATTTTGATGATTTGCTTTTGTTGCCGGCTGATATGGATCCTTCTACATCTCATGAAAAATTATTAAGTTGCTGGCAAGATCAGCAAAATAATTCTTGCTGAAGTACATCATTATTTAGAGCAATCTTCTATGCTTATGGATGGCCATATCTTCATCTAGGTTTATTAAAGGTATTCTTACTCTTTAAGACTGCTTGAGATGACATCTGGAAGTTCTTTATGCTTCATTGAAAAAAATGGAAAATACAAGCTTGTTTGTTGAATATACCTTTGTGTTCCATAATGCATTAAAACATTTTGAGAAATTGAGGTGTACCTGTTTATTGGGAATTCCGGGGTTCACCTTGCAGAAAAGTAAAAAAAATCCTTGACTGAAGTTTTCAAGTCGCTATATATGAATTTAAGTTTTTACTACTACAAATATAATTTTGTTTTTTTTTGCAGATTTTAATGATTTCATTGGTTTTGCTGGACCATGCTTCTGAATAAGCTATTTCGGTTTCTTCAACAAGGTTTTCATATCTCTAAATCTAATTCTTCTTGAAAAGATAGCAGTGGCCACCACATTTCTAATTTTGTTGTAGCACTCTTTTCATTCTGTAATATCTCTTCATGCTTCAGAATGAATTTTTGCTTTCTGCATTTCACTTAGTAAGATTCAATATTTTGTGTTGTTAACTTAAGTCCTTGATGAGTTGGGTCATGTTATGTTTTGGTCTTTTGCTGGTTCATGCTTCTGTCCCATATGAGATGATAAAGAGAGTTTAACAAAAGTTTTCTTAGTATACTAGGATTTTAGGTTCCTACCAGTTTCTAAAGAAAGAACTGGTGTTCCTGATCACCTCTCAAGAAAAAACATCCTTGTCATTAGCAGGATTTGATTGGACCGAGGGGAGTGAAGGGTAAGGGAAGGGAAGGAGGGAAAATGATACTTTATTGTTAACATTTTTCGACTGTATACAATGTTTTCCCATGGAATAAAATGGCTAATATATAAACATCAAAGGGTAATCTTGAGTTTTATACGATTTTCCATGGAATAAAATGGCTAATATATAAACATCAAAGGGTAATCTTAAGTTTTATACGATTTTTCAGGCATTTGCTCTAGTGAAGTTTCTTTTGGTTTTCATGGTTCTTTTTTTTGATAGGAAAGAAAGGCCTCGTTAAAACCCCCCTTCTTAACTAAGGACCTTATAGAAAGGTCGTTAATCATAGGAAGGAGGGAAAGAGTGCCTTGGAACTTTTATAAATAATGAAAGTTACATAATAGTAAAAAATAACACTAAATTGCTTGACATAAGACTGAAACACTCCTCCCGTCATAAAACCTACACCCAAAATAACGAAAATCATAAAAAGACCCTTACAATCACCCAATCCCTTTCTTAGCTAAGATATCTGCCTCTCCATTACACACCCTAGGAATCAACCTAACTGAATGAACCTTATCACTAATAAGCCTTGAAATCTGGAAAACAATAGGCATGAAAAAAATAGGTGCCAGAACCGGAGAATTAATCCATTCCACTGCAGACGAGCAATCACTTTCGACGATCAACCTAGCTACCGAAGCCCACCTAGAAGACAGAAAAATATCCAAGCCTCTTTTTATAGCTTTTAATTCTGCCAGAGGGGGGATTGCTTGACCAATACTCTCGGAGAAAGTCAAAAGAGTGCAACCATTCCAATCTCTTAATAAACCTCCAATACCTCCACCCGAATCAATCTGCCTAACGGCTCCATCTACATTCATCTTTAGGAAGTCAACTGGTGGGGGTAACCAGCGCAAAACAACACTATCAATAACATTACTAGAAGAAACACCATCTGCTAGAGATGGATTACCAATCAGCACATCCTCATGTATAGTTATACCCGGAAATTTGGCTAGGAACCATTTAGCAATCCTGAATCTAACAATGAAGAATAGTGACACTTTGTCAATAGGAGTTCCTTCGAAAACCCTTGCGTTCCTAAATTTCCAAACAGACCAAAAGATGGCTCCCGGAATAAACTTCCAAATCGTAGATTTCGCCCTCAACTCGTTCCAGGAACAAAGAAGAGAAGGAGGATCCTGAGGTAGAACCATGGCAATATCCCAGAAATTAGCTACCTTATTCCATAATTCCCAAACCACCGTACAAGAGATGAATAGATGCTACACAGATTCCTCCTGATTCTTACAATAGGGACACAGAATATCATCCCCTAGGGGTATACCTCTCTTGACCAACTCGACTTTGACAGCTAATTTCTGATGAGCAAGTTGCTAAAGAAAAGCTTCCACCCGAGGTGGTGCAAAGCCTTGCCAAAGCCCTTTCGACCACACTGCAGTACCCCCAGACGTAATACCGAGAGTATTCCTACAAGATTTAACTGAGAACAATCCATCTCCACTAGCAGTCCACGATAAAAAATCATCCACAAGTTCTGAAAGTTGAATATCCTTCAACTTAGACATCAACTCCAACCATTGGACCAATTCCCAATCACACAAATTTCTCCTGGTCTGAACAGTCCACACCCAACCACTCGATTCGAAGCTGCCAAACTCCTCAACTTTCCCCTCTTTAATAGGGGAAAGCACAAAAATTCTTGGAAAAAGGAATTTCAGAGGACAGTCATCCGCCCAAATGTCATTCCAAAAAGAAATAGACTTGCCATTTCCTACTTTCAATTTCGAATTTGACCTTAGACAATCTCCCACCGAATCATCCTTCAGATAATTATTAGCTATTCCTCTCAAAATCCAAGATGAATGAGGATGAGAGACCTCCCTAATCGACAACGAATTCCTACTAACCTTATGTATGCTACACAGCACGCCTTTCCAAATGGAATTTTTGTCATTGGCAAATTTCCACACCCACTTACCTAGAAGAGCCCGATTAGTGAGGTTCAAATCAAAAACACCTAATCCACCACAATTTATTGATCTGCAAACCAAGCTCCAATTCACCCAGTGGATTCTCCTCTTTCCCTCCTTATCACCCCATAGGAAATTGGCCATTAACGAGTTTAACTTCTTACCAATAATACATGGCATTCTAAACAAAGAAAGGAAGAAAATTGGTAAGGAAGATAACACCGATTTCAGTAAAACAGTCCTACCGGCCAATGATAAACATGAAGCTTTCCACCCAGCAAGTTTGGCACTAAAGTTCTTAAAAACAGGATCCCAAAGAGCCTCTGAATTCTTCTTGGCACCCAAAGGAAGGCCCAAATATTCTGTTGGAAAGGAACCTACTAAGCAACCCACTTGTGAAGCCCAATCTTTTAATTCATCGTCCTCCATGTTAATCCCAAACAGCTTACTCTTTACCAAATTTAAATGCAGACCTGCCATTATACTAAAAATCCTCAACACTCGTTTAACGTTCTTGAGCTGAGAAATCGAAGCTTGGCAAAAAATGATTAGGTCGTCAGCGAACTGAAGATGAGACAGCTTAGTTGTATTATCATTTTTGCCAATTGTAAACCCCTGGAATAGTCCCTTGTCCACTGCTTTAGAAAGCATCAAATGAAGCAACTCACCCACAATGTTAAACAATAATGGAGAGAGACTACAACCTTGTCGTAAACCTTTTTCCATTGGGAACTCATCCGAAGGAGACCCATTCACAAGAATTGAAATCGAAGCTGTTGAAAGACACTGTGAAATCCAAGCAGACCATCTGTTACCAAAACCCATCTCAGTCATTGCTCTAAATAAAATAGGCCATTCCACAGAATCATAGGCTCTACGGAAATCAACTTTTAGCACTACTCCTCTCAACCCTTGTTTTCTCCAATAATCAATTCCTTCATTCGCAATGAAGGCACAATCCAGCAGCTGTCTCCCCGGTATAAAGGCGAACTGAGACTGACTAATAACGTCACCAACACAGCAGCTAAGTCTCTTAGATAGCACTTTAGAGAGAATCTTGTAAAGACTACCCACAAGACTAATTGGCCTAAAGTCCCCCACACTATCCGAATTTAGTTTCTTTGGAATGAGCGTAATGAACGCATGATTAACCCCATGTTCCCAATCCCTGCCCAAATAAAAATCTTGAAAAAACCTCAAAACATGCTCCTTTAGAGTCGGTCAGCATTTCTTGAAGAAGCCCATTGTGAAGCCATCCGGACCTGGAGCTTTAGAGCTGTCCGAATAGGCTATTGCTTGCCAGATTTCCTGTTCATTGAACTGCTCCTCAAGTTTTGTAGATTGACTTTCTGTCAGCTTGGCGAAATCCAGAGATAAAGCTTCCACTTCCATTATAGACTTGTAGCTATAAGCATTCTTAAAGTAGTTCGTAATATGTGCCTTTATCAAATCCGGGTCTGAAACAACAGAACCATTAATCATCAGACTTGTTATTTCGTTCCTCTTGCTCCTGTTTAACGCAGACAGATGAAAGAATCTTGTATTTCTATCCCCATCTTTTATCCATTTTGTCCTAGACTTCTGAAACCAAATACTTTCTTTCACCCTATACAACCTCCATAGATTCGTTCTGAACTGAGACAACTGATCCCATTCCTGCTGTGAGAGAACAACGTCTTGTGCCTTAAATTCTAAATCCTGGATCTTCAATTCCAACTCTGAAATAGACTCTGCAATCCCCTGAAACTTGCTGCCAGACCACTTTTTTATTGATTTTTTGTACCTTGTAAAAAACTGAAGAATCCCCTTCTGCTCTTACTCCCCCTCCAATTTTCCAAAGACGATTGAACCAACTCCTCAAAACCTTTCTCCTCTAGAAGATAATTAAAAAATCTGAACGGTTTAGGACCCCAATCTACTGTTTTTTCCTCCAATAAGACAGGATTATGATCAGATAAAGACCTAGGTAATAGGCTCTGCACTACATTCGGAAAACATAACAGAAAATTCCCAGATATAAGAAACCGGTCAAGTCTGACCCAAGTAGAAGTCTCTCTTTTGTTACACCAAGTAAATCTTCCCCCTACCATAGGGAGATCTATTAAGTTAGTTTGCACCATAAAATTTCTAAGAATATCAATAGATAGCCAATTCTGAGACTTTCCCAACTTCTCAGCCGGATCCAGATACACATTTAAGTCACCCCCAATGCAGACTGCCACGGTTTGAGCCGCGACAAAATCCAACAACTCCCTGAAAAATTCCTCCTTTTCTGAATCAATTGAAGGACCATAAACATTAATAATCACACACTCTTCATTTGAATTCTTAAATCTTCCAAAAACTGCTATGAATCTGCCCGTTAAATGGCTATTTGAAACTTCGAAAACCATATCATTCCACAAGACCAACAGTCCACCTGCCGAACCCACTGCTGGAACGAAAGTTCCTCCATTAAGAAACCTTCCACCTAACCTCCTCCACAATGCCTGAGAACAACATTCTAACTTAGTTTCTTGGATGAGAAGAATACACGGCTTATGCTTCTTAACCATATTTGCTACAGCTCTAGATTTCTCCTTTTTACCCAAGCCCCTGACGTTCCATGAAAATATCTTAATCTTCATCATATATACACGAAAAACAGAAAATCCTCGAAGTAAAGAAATAAACCAGAAACCTATTCCCCCGGGCCCGTCCCTTCCCTATCTTTAACCAATCCCTCCTCAAGATTAATAATTTTTTCCAAGAATATCTTCTTCCCCTCTTTAAATGAGATCCCTAGAATTTTACTAACTTCCCAGGTGGCCAGAGCCTCCTCCAAGAAAATGTATCTGATTTAAGGTTTAGGTGAAACATTATCTGATTTATTGGGTTGAATTTTAGTTGACTTAATGTGTTATGTCGTATTTGTTGTTCACATAACAATGAGAGACATGTGCATGCTACACATTAGTTACATTTTGATGTGTCACATTAATTTTTCCATGGAAAATTTATTGAGATTAATTAAAGTGGTTTTTCTCTCCAAAGGTACAGTTGTATTTTCTCATTCTTGCCTTTAATTGTGAGATATTTATTGTTCATGCATTCACCAATTAACATCCATTTCCCCCCTTTCTTGAGTAGTAAACCTTTGAGAATATTAGCAATGAAATGGAACACAAACAGAAAAGATCCATGCTTAATCTAGTTTTTTTTATTCAGTTCCATTTATGTACATTCCAGTTACATTTCTTGATCATGATCAGTGGGATCTGTATGATTACTTTTCTTCTCCTATTAACAATTTGTTAAAGATATTGCTTTGGAGTTTCATTCTTGATATGAGAATATTAAATAATGGGGATGTTGAGTTCTTTCATAATATTTTCTTGTTTGTTTTACAGGTTTCATAATACATCAACAGGTAGAGTGTATAGGCCAGATTCAGGGGGATATGGCGTCAAATATGATTATGTTCGTTATGGGAGCAGGGATTATGATGATCAGAATGGTCATGGAAGAGACCCTGAATAGAGTTATAGAGATGATGAGCGGTATGGCAGATATGGGGATTCAAACAATTGTGATGGAGATTGTTATGACAGAGATTATGAAAACCGCTACAGCAGGGATTATGACTACCTGAGGTATAAGTAGAAGTGTTGATGATTTTCAATAGTCACAAGATCTAGGGGCTATGGTAAAGACCATGCTTTTGACGGGGATGGTTCTTCTACTTGGTATGCACTTATTTACTTTGAGGCATTATATTGCTACGTTCTTTCACGAAACATTAATATTGTTGATTAGATTATGTTGAACATGTCTCAGTTTTTGTTGATGTAATAATGAAAAACATTCAAAATGAAGGAGTAAATATTAATAGTTTCTATTGAACTAGATTAGGATTCTTATATGTTGCATTTACTTGGTAACTTTTCATGGAATTTTTCTATCCAAATTTGCTTTTGGGTGTCATTTCACCATATAACATGTCCAGATTTAATACTTGAGATCCTTGTGAAATTTAAGTACGATGCTAATACCTTTTTGATATGCTTTACATGGGGAAGAAAATAAGCTTGATCATCTTCTCTTCCAGGGGAAGCAGTTATGTAGAAGCAGTAAGTGAGATTCAGATTCCTTCTTATAGTGAAAGGTATTTCTTTTTAGAGACATATTGACTTCAATTGTGTTTTGCTTGACATGGGAAATGTAATTAGCTTGATCATCTTCTCTGTCAGGGGAGCGGTGCTAGAACTAATGATCACTCTCAAGACGGAAGGTAACCCTTCTTATATTGAAAGATATTTCTTTTTAAAGACATGTTACTTTCAATTTTGTTTTGCTTGATGATGTATACTGAAAAATATCTTTCATGATAGGGTATGCCAAACTTCTGTAGCAACTGATCCGGGGGTTTCTCCTCCTACTAGCGATAATAATCCTAACCAAGTAGCCCTTGATCTCAATAATTCAGCTTCTCGAAACCATCAAGTGGTGGTCTTTGATGAATTTGATCCATGCATTTCAGTTTCAGGTATGAAATTCTATATGAATTCAATGGTTTCTATGTTCCAATTCTATTACCTGGATGGTCATAGTAATCTTCAATTATTAAAGTAGTTTATGTGTTGTTCTTTTGTCCTGACATATCGTCTTGGAAAGTGTAATTTTCTAAGTTGTCCAAATATTAGGTTTGACATGCTCTGCTGCTTCAAATTTCAATATATTATTTTTTAATTTATTTTTTATGTGTTAGGTTTTAGTGTACTTTCTATATTTGAATTACATTTTTCTTGCCAAATTGTTAGTCATTTAAATAGGGATATTACATTTTGGAGACCTAAAACTTTTACTGTTAGTTACATACTAGTGAGAATTTTAAATTAAAACCTAAAAGACTATTTCACTGACTTATTTCAGTTTTGATTTTAAATTGAAATATAAAATCCTTCAACCGGCTTTGGATTGTCTTCATATGAAATTATATATGAATTCAATGGTTTCTATGTTCCAATTCTATTACATGGATGGTCATAGTAATCTTTTTTTTATAGAAATGATAGGCCTCGTTAAAACCACCCTTCATGATTAAAGGATCACAAGGTGCTCCTTAATCAGCGGAAGGAGAAAAAGAATGCCTAAATAATTCATTGGTAACCACAAATTACAAAACTTAGAAACAACGTACAGTCTCTCTTACAGATAACCCAACCAACCAAACGAAAACATCGTATCTATCCAATACCAACCTTAGCTAAACTATCAGCCTCAACATTGGCTGACCTAGCAACCCATCTAATACTACCATTCAAACCTCTAATCTTATCAACAATAGCTGTCACAATGTCTAAATACACATAGGGACAACAATCGATATTCTTGACCCATTCCACTACTAATTTACTATCTGATTCAACAATTAACCTGTCCTTAAAACTCTGCTGAATCGAAGCAAAGAAGGATAACCCTTCCTTAATAGCCTTAAGTTCTATCAAAATAGGAGGACCTGGACCAGCAGCATCTTGAAAGGAACCCAACACCGAACCATCGTGAACTCTTAAGATGCCCCCAACACCACTCTTCCTCCAGTCTGCAGTCACTGCATCATCAACATTCAACTTAATAAAACCCTTTGGAGGGTGAGACCAAGACACAATTTTGATAATAGGAGAGCTTGAGAAATAGCAACAATCCCCAAGTGAAGGGTCACAAATGAGTGAGTCCTTAGGAATAGATACAACCTTGTAGTAAGCTAAGAACCAAGCAGCCAACCTACATCTTGCCATAAAGAATAGATCAATCTGATCTACCCTCCCCCCTCGAACACAACGGCATTCCTACATTTCCAAATTATCCATAAAACCACCCCCGAAATGAAGGACCAAATTTTAGAATTAGGAACCAATTCATCCCAAGCAACCATAAAACTTTGAGCGTTGACTTGAAAAACTGAAGAAACTCCCCAAAAACTCATAAATTTGTTCCATAAGGACCACGCCACCAAGCAAGAAAATAATAAGTGTGATGAGGTTTCATTTTCATCCGCCTTTTCACAAAAAGGGCAAGCAACATCAACAATAACTGCGACTCCTCTCCTCTGTAACTCATGTTTTACTGGCAGTCTCTGCAACACCACTTGCCACAAAAAGACCTCCACTCTAAGAGGCACTAAACCCCTCCAAACGTATTTCTTCCAAAAGGATCTGATGTACCAGCAGGACAACAAGACTTAACACATGAACTGACAGTATAGATTCCTTCCCCATTCCCACACCAAACTAACCCATCTGATAACTCCTGAGAAAGAGTGATATTATGAATCAAAGCCATTAAATCAACATATTGAGACAATTCCCAATCACTCAAATTCCTTCTGACATGAACATGCCAAGCCACACTGTTGACCGAAACTCCCCAAACTCAATAAGCTTCCTATTCTTGTTTATAGACAACACAAACATTCTGGGAAAAACCACTTTAAGAGGGGAATCATGTGCCTAACTATCAAGCCAAAATCTGATGCTCCCTTCATCCCCCACTCGGACTTTAAACATACTTTGAAACTTAGCTCCAAACTGATCTTCCTGGACCACCGATTTCCAAATCCAAGAAGCATGTGCAGGAAGTTTCTCGTTAAACATTAGAAAACTGGGATCCATATTATATTTACAGCAGATAAAAAATAGGAGGACCTGGACCAGCAATATCTTGAAAGGAACCCAACACCGAACCATCGTGAACTCTTAGGATGCCCCCAACACCACTTTTCCTCCAGTCTGCAGTCACTGCATCATCAACATTCAACTTAATAAAACCCTTTGGAGGGTGAGACCAAGACACAATTTTGATAATATGAGAGCTTGAGAAAGAGCAACAATCCCCAAGTGAAGGGTCACAAATGAGAGAGTCCTTAGGAATAGATACAACCTTGTAGTAAGCTAAGAACCAAGCAGCCAACCTACATCTTGCCATAAAGAATATATCAATCTGATCTACCCTCCCCCTCGAACACAACGGTATTCCTACATTTCCAAATTATCCATAGAACCACCCCCGGAATGAAGGACCAAATTTTAGAATTAGGAACCAATTCATCCTAAGCTACCATAAAACTTTGAGCGTTGACTTGAAAAACTGAAGAAACTCCCCAAAAACTCATAAATTTGTTCCATAAGGACCACGCCACCAAGCAAGAAAAGAATAAGTGTGATGAGGTTTCATTTTCATCCGCCTTTTCACAAAAAGGGCAAGCAACATCAACAATAACTGCGACTCCTCTCCTCTGTAACTCAAGTTTTACTGGCAGTCTCTGCAACACCACTTGCCACAAAAAGACCTCCACTCTAGGAGGCACTAAACCCCTCCAAACGTATTTCTTCCAAAAAGGATCTGATGTACCAGCAGGACAACAAAACTTAACACATGAACTGACAGTATAGACTCCTTCCCCATTTCCACACCAACTAACCCATCTGATAACTCCTGAGAAAGAGTGATATTATGGATCAAAGTCATTAAATCAACATATTGAGACAATTCCCAATCACTCAAATTCCTTCTGACATGAACATGCCAAGACCACACTGTTGACCGAAACTCCCAAAACTCAATAAGCTTCCCATTCTTGTTTATAGACAACACAAACATTCTGGGAAAAACCACTTTAAGAGGGGAATCATGTGCCTAACTATCAAGCCAAAATATGATGCTCCCTCCATCCCCTACTCGGACTTTAAACATACTTTGAAACTTAGCTCCAAACTGATCTTCCTGGACCACCGATTTCCAAATCCAAGAAGCATGTGCAGGAAGTTTCTCGTTAAACATTAGAAAATTGGGATCCATATTATATTTACAGCAGATAAAAAATAGGAGGACTTGGACCAGCAACATCTTGAAAGGAACCCAACACCGAACCATCGTGAACTCTTAGGATGCCCCCAACACCACTCTTCCTCCAGTCTGCAGTCACTGCATCATCAACATTCAACTTAATAAAACCCTTTGGAGGGTGAGACCAAGACACAATTTTGATAATATGAGAGCTTGAGAAAGAGCAACAATCCCCAAGTGAAAGGTCACAAATGAGAGAGTCCTTAGGAATAGATACAACCTTGTAGTAAGCTAAGAACCAAGCAGCCAACCTACATCTTGCCATAAAGAATATATCAATCTGATCTACCCTCCCCCCTCGAACACAACGGCATTCCTACATTTCCAAATTATCCATAGAACCACCCCCGGAATGAAGGACCAAATTTTAGAATTAGGAACCAATTCATCCCAAGCTACCATAAAACTTTGAGCGTTGACTTGAAAAACTGAAGAAACTCCCAAAAAACTCATAAATTTGTTCCATAAGGACCACGCCACCAAGCAAGAAAAGAATAAGTGTGATGAGGTTTCATTTTCATCCGCCTTTTCACAAAAAGGGCAAGCAACATCAACAATAACTGCGACTCCTCTCCTCTGTAACTCAAGTTTTACTGGCAGTCTCTGCAACACCACTTGCCACAAAAAGACCTCCACTCTAGGAGGCCCTAAACCCCTCCAAACGTATTTCTTCCAAAAAGGATTTGATGTACCAGCAGGACAACAAGACTTAACACATGAACTGACAGTATAGGCTCCTTCCCCATTCCCACACCAAACTAACCCATCTGATAACTCCTGAGAAAGAGTGATATTATGGATCAAAGCCATTAAATCAACATATTGAGACAATTCCCAATCACTCAAATTCCTTCTCACATGAACATGCCAAGACCACACTGTTGACCGAAACTCCCCAAACTCAATAAGCTTCCCATTCTTGTTTATAGACAACACAAACATTCTGAGAAAAACCACTTTAAGAGGGGAATCATGTGCCTAACTATCAAGTCAAAATCTGATGCTCCCTCCATCCCCCACTCGGACTTTAAACATACTTTGAAACTTAGCTCCAAACTGATCTTGCTTGAAATGGTTATGGACCACCGATTTCCAAATCCAAGAAGCATGTGCAGGAAGTTTCTCGTTAAACATTAGAAAACTGGGATCCATATTATATTTATAGCAGATTACCTTCTTCCACACTGACTCTTTATCATTAGCAAACATCCAAGACCATATCCCAAATAAAGCTATTCATATAACTAATGTCCAAAGCACCAAGACCACTAACACTTTTTCCAGAACACACTTTTGTCCAATTAACCCAATGGATTTTTTTGGCCTCAACTCCTCCCCATAAAAATCTGGCCATGATGGAATTTAGCTTGACAATCACCGATGAAGGAATCTTGAACATGGACATGAAATAAATAAGAAGGGAACCCAAAACTGCCTTCAGTAAAACCAGCCTCCCTGCCATTGATAAAGTCTTCGCCTTCCATCTGGCTAGCTTCAAATGAAACTTTTGAACTACTAGATCCCACAACAACATAGAATTTCTCTTAGCACCAAGAGGCAACCCCAAGTACTCCGCAGGAAAATGTCCTACTGAACAAACGATAGCATTAACCCACTGACGAACCTCTTCCTCATTAATATTAATACCAAATAATTTGCTCTTAGACAGATTCAGCTTCAGGCCAGACATAACCTCGAACACACGAAGTATCCTCTTAACATTAACAATCTGAGTCTTTGAAGCATTGCAGAAAATGATGAGATCATCTGCAAATTGCAGATGAGATAAATTGACCGAGGCCTCATCTTTACCAACCACCAGACCATTAAACAAACCCGAAGATACTGCTTTACGGAGCAGCAGATGAAGTAGTTCTCCAACGAGATTAAACAACAAAGGGGACAGTGAACAGCCCTGTCTAAGGCCTCTAGCCATAGGAAATTCAGCAGTTGGAATCCTATTTACCAAGATTGATACCGAAGCAGTAGAAACACACATCTAAATCTAGCTACACCATTTTGAACCAAACCCCATCTTAGCCATAACTTTAAATAGAATGTCCCAATCTACCGAGTCATAAGCCTTGTTGAAGTCTACCTTAAATACACAGCCCTTCAAACCTTTCTTCCTCCATAAATCAATTCCTTCATTAGCAATAAAAGAACAATCCAAAAGGTTTTATTAAACTTAATGTGGATGCGGCTACTTCGAGTGATTGGAAGATGAGTGGTTTAGGTGGTATTTTGAAAGACATGTCTGGTTCGATTCTTGGATCCTTCAAAGAGCCTGCTAGTCCGGGGCCCCCAACTTTAATGGAATTGAAGGCTATCCTAAAGGGTTTAGATTTTTATGAATCTATTTGTCATAGGTTTAAAGATAGATTGATTATTGAGAGTGATAGTAAGGTGGCAGTTGGCTGGGTTAAGGATGTGGTCTCTTGTCCTGTTGTTTATGTTCAAATTGTTAAAGACATTATTCAAAAGCTTAGTGTTTTTGAAGGTTTTATTAGTTGGGTTAGTAAGACAGCCAATATAGAGGCGGATGTCCTAGCTAAGGCTGGTATTGGTGGAATTATGTTCTGTTAAGGGCTGTTTCTTTCTGGTTTTGTATCTCTTGAGGGAGATTAGTTTGTATTACTTTGTTATATTTGAGTTTAATGAAATCCTAGGGCACTCTTTTCCTCCTTGTGCGGATTAAGGAACTATTTTTAAGTTCCGTTAATCACGAAGGGGGTTTTATTGAGGCCTTCTATTCTTATAAAAAAAAAAGAAATAAAAGCAAATTGAGACTCACCGATAATATCTTTTTTTTAGATAAAATAAGGCCTCATTAAAAACCCCCTTTTTATCCTACATGTTACAAACATAACATGAAGGACATTGGAAGGAGGAAAAGAGTGCCTCTAACTTTTTTTAATTAGAACAATAATACACCTCCACTACTCAACAGCTAACAACTTCTTACAAAACAGAAAACCATAAATCTGAAAACAAAACACACCCTGAAACTCCTAAAAAGGAACTACCAAGGCATAACACCTTAACCATTACACAAAACGTAAGTTCAGCCTATACCAGCTTTAGCTAATTCATCCGCTTCCCAATTTGCTGTTCTCGAGATGAGCCTTGTGATGATACCCTTCCTCTCCACAGTAGAAGCTATATCCCTTACCAAGGAATGAAACAAAGTAGTACTAAGGTTCGGATTATTAATCCATTTCAGAGCATTAGAAGAATCCGATTCCAAAATGATCCTCTGATTTGAAAAGAGATCAGCTTCAACTCCCTCAATAAGAATCAACCCTCTCTTGATCGCCAAAAGCTCAGCGAGTAAGGGAGGACCTCCCCCTACCTTCTCTGAAAAAGATCCAAGCACCATCCCTCTGCCATCTCTAGTCAAGCCACCTATTCCACCCTTATCCCAACCTTTGACCATTGCACCATCAACATTAACTTTTAAGAACCCTATCGGAGGAGGACTCCACCTAGAAGAAGGAAGATACCTCTTATTCAGATTGACATGTTGATCAGCTAGTTTTAAATCCCCCATCAAAGAATCAAAATGAAAATGAACATCCTTAACTGATGTTTCAAACCAAGAAACAGTTCTGAAACGTGAAATGAAGAACAACAGCGCTGAATCAACCTTTCCATTCTGGAAAATCACCTCATTCCTACATTTCCAAATAGACCACAACACTGCTCTTGAAATAAACTTCCATATATTGGATCGCGGCACTAAGTCATCCCAGGCAATTAGAAAGTCCATCACCGAACCAGGAACCACAAAGAAAACATTCCAAAACTTTAAAAACTTAGCCCACAAAACCCATACCACTTCACAGTGAAGAAACAAATGAGAGATCGACTCATTGTACTTCTTGCACAAAGGGCAGACAGAGTCTTCAACCCCAGAAACTCCTCTCTTCAGCAATTCCTCTTTCATCGCAACTCTATGATGAGCAAGTTGCCAAACAAAGGATTCCACATGTGGTGGAGCTACTCCCTTCCAAACATACCATTCCCAATTACTTTCTAATTGAGCAATACCCTCTCTATCAAAATAGGTTTTCATGCATGATTTTGCTGTAAAACAACCCTCTCCATTTCCCAACCAAATCCAACAATCTTCCTCTACTAGAGACAAAGAAGAGCTATTCAACAGAGAGATAATTAGCAGCCACTGCTCAACCTCCCAATCCACCAAATTCCTTCTCATTTGAATATCCCGAACCCAACCCGAATCATTGTGCAATCTGAATTCTGCTACCTTACCCTCTTTGTTATTCGAAAGAGCAAATAACCTTGGAAGCCTATCTTTTAGAGGAGCCGAACCCAACCAAACATCATGCCAAAACTGAACAGTTTCTCCATTTCCAGCCCTAACACACAAATTTCTCCTAAAACAGTCCCCAAATGCATCACTTGAAAAGAAGTTCTTAACAATTCCTCTCCAAATCCAAGAACTACGAGCTGTCCAAGTATTCCGGATCATCAAAGAATTAGGATCCATATTGTAAACACAACACACAATTGATTTCCACCAAGAATTTTTCTCTCCAGCAAATTTCCACACTCATTTCCCCATAAGAGCCCTGTTTAAAAGCAGCAAATTCGGAATCCCTAAACCCCCCAACTTCTTTGGCTTACACACCAAATCCCACTTGATCCAATGAATGTTCTTTTTATCTGATGATCCCCCCCATAGAAACGATGCCATGATAGAGTTTAGTTTGTTGAGAACACTAATAGGGATCCGAAAAATAGAAAGATAGTGGATTGGAATAGAGCACAACACCGATTTGACCAAGATAGCCCTTCCAGCCAGAGATAGAGACTTGGCCTTCCAACCAGCCAAATTATTATAAAAGTTTTGTATAACCAGTTCCCACAGGGAAAAAGAATTCCTCTTGGCCCCCAATGGAATACCTAAGTACTCCGAAGGAAAAACTCCCCTTATGCACCCTATTTCCTTTGCCCATGAAACTAGTTCCTCATCCCCCACATTAATTCCAAAAATTTTGCTCTTAGACAGATTCAACTTCAAACCCACCATCAGTTCATAAATTAAAAGTACCCTTCTAATATTCACCAAATCATGAATAGAAGCCTTACTAAAAATTATTAAATCATACGCAAATTGCAAATGAGATAACATGAAAGAACGTTCATTAGAGCCTAATTCAAAACCCGAAAACAACCCCTTATTCACTGCTTTTACCAACATTAAATGTAGCAATTCCCCTCCCAAATTGAACAACAAATGGGATAACGAGCAACCCTGCCTTAGCCCTCTAGTAATGTGAATTTTCTTCGTAGGTGTGCCATTTACCAAAACTGAAATGGAAGCTGTTGAAACACACTTGTACAAGAACTCCATCTAGCTCCAAACCCCATTTTACTCATTATTTTCAGCAAGATCCTCCAATCAATAGTATCAAAAGCTCTTTTGAAATCCTCCTTAAAAACAACTCCTTTCAATCCTTTTTTCCTCCAACAATCAATGCCTTCATTTGCTATAAACGAGCAATGTGAAGGACTAATAACTTCATTAATGCATAAGCTTAACCTTCTAGCCAGAACTTTTGAGAGAATTTTGTAGAAACTCCCAACTAGACTAATAGGCCTAAAGTCTTCAAGCCCCTCTGGATTGTCCCTCTTGGGAATAAGAGAGAGGAAAAAATGATTGGTTTCCATGTCCCATTCCTTTCCCTCATAAAAATCTTTAAAAAACAGCAGCAAAATTTCCTTCAGACTTGACCAAAACTTCTTAAAAAAACCTAAATTCAGTCCATCCGGGCCAGGTGCTTTATTACAATCCGAATTAGCGATTACACCCCAAATTTCCTCTTCAGAAAAAGGCTTCTCGAGTGCCATGTTCTGCTGATTCGATAGCTGTAAAAAATCCAAGTCCATCTCAACTTCCAATGTATTTTCCTGATTAAACAACCCCTTGAAAAAGTGCACCACCGAAGCTTTAATTAATTTTGGATCTGAGATGTCTTCATTATCGACTTTGATGGATTTGATACCATTTCTCCTTCATCTACCTCTTGCACACTGGTGGAAAAATCTAGTGTTTTTATCCCCATTCAAACTCCACTTCAATCTTGACTTTTGAAGCCAAATCAATTCATCTTTTTTATACAAGTCCCACAGCTCTTTCTTTGCTTCCACTAGGTTCTTCATAGACACCATGGAGAGACCTTGTTGCAGATTGAGTTCCATCTCCTGAATTTCTTTCTCCAACCTATATATTCTCCCGGGGATCTCAAGATAACCCTTCCCAGACCAATTCTTCACTGCATCCTGCACTCCTTTTAGTACACTGTAGATTGGTTGTCTATTCTCCACATTACAAAGATTGACCAGTTCTCCCTCCATCATCCTACAAAATCCATCTTCTTCCAAGACATAATTAAACAATTTGAACAGTTTAGGGCCCCAATTCCAGCCCCTATTTTCCAGCAAGATACTGTTATGATCTGAAACAGACCTTTCAAGGAGTCTTTGAGTTATCATAGGGTACAATGATAAAAATCTTTGATCCACTAGGAATCGATCAAGCCTCTCATAAGTTGGGATATCCCTATTGTTACACCATGTAAATCGACCTCCAACCAAATGCAAATCCAGTAAATTAGCTTTGCTCATAAAATCTTTGAAAGCAAACATTGTAACTAAGTTAACTGCACCTCCCATCTTTTCATCCTGTGACATTACAACATTGATGTCTCCTCCGAGACACACTGGACAGTCTATATTCTCTTAGAATGATAACAACTCCCCGAAAAACGCCTCCTTTTCTGAATCGACACTTGGACCGTACACATTTATGAACCAACAGGATCCTTGTAACCCATCAATAATACCCTTAACTGCTACAAACCTCCTATGAATGATTTCCTCTATAATCTTACACTCTTTTTCATTCCATAAAGTAATCAGACCTCCAGCAGAACCTACAGCTGCTGAAACTGCCGAAGCTGTCAACAAATTACCACCCATTTTCCTATCTACCAGTGGAGTCAACATTTCCATTTTCGATTCCTGAATGAATAAAATTACAGGCTTTCTCTCCTTAACAACCCTCCTTACAACTCTAGCCTTAATCCTCCTACCCAAACCTCGAACATTCCAAGACAATAAATTCCAACTAGTCATCTATATCCAGTCATAACCTTGAAATCCATCACCCCTTAATTCCCCCCATGCGCTCCTCTCTCCTTAACCAATGAATTTGTTTTGTTCATAAAAGCTTTTTTCCCCCTCTAAATGAAATCCCTAACAATTTACTTACATTCCAGCTCTCCAATGCCTCTACCCCATCCCCTTCCTCATTTCTAT
Organism: Hibiscus syriacus; assembly: GCF_006381635.1. Taxonomy (NCBI): domain Eukaryota; kingdom Viridiplantae; phylum Streptophyta; class Magnoliopsida; order Malvales; family Malvaceae; genus Hibiscus; species Hibiscus syriacus. The sequence goes on from NW_024062592.1 coordinate 389,005, forward strand.
ATTCATATTCCGAACTTGTACCTAAACAGCTCCTAGTTCCCCTCAACCTAGATCTTGAATAAACATGTTTATATTTTCCCCTTCCCATTCTACTCCCAGGTACAATCCCCGAATTTCTATAAGAAGACAAGGAAACAGACCCCACCTGCACTGGTGTTTGACAATGTGCAACATTATTTTCTGCTATTTCAAAACAACATCCCTTGCTTAATCTTTCCTCCTCTTGATCCAACCCACTCCTCAAATGTAAATCTGGGCCCCTAATAAGCCCATTTCCGCAGTCAACTTTTTCATGCTCTATGGGAACACCTCCCAGACTTTTCCCATTTTCTCTCCCTTCATTAACTTCTTCTGACTTTTCCTGCTGTATGGAGACATCCCCTACTTCTGTCACATTTTTTCACAAAACAAAAGTATCTTCCATACCTATGTTTAAATTCAAACCTCCCTCGGTAGTTGTGTTTTTGCCTTGTTGAGAACTTCTAATCCAACACTCAATCCTATTCTGGGGTTCTGACAACTCTTGTACTCCCACCTGCTCTTCTTGCCTATTCTGCACATCTTCCTTGCTCCACTCCGAAGAGCTTTCCTCCCATGGTTCCTCTGCAACTTCTTCTACCTCCATATATGTTAATTATGGAAAAAAATCCTCAGCATCATCAACTTTAATTTTGATCATGAATTTTCTCCCATACGTAGTGATGATGATCTGTTCTGGAATGTCATATGGACTCTCAACACTTAGTAACAACTGCGCCACTCTGCAATCCACTCTATGTGCAGTTTGATCTTGGATTTTTACTACCTTGCCCCATCTGGATGCTAAGCTAGAAAAGAATGGGACCGTCCAACAATTTAATGGGACACCAATCATTGAAATCGCACAATAAGCTAATGGAATGCCCCCCTCCTCTACCTCTGGTTCCAATATTTCAAACCAGAACATCAGAGCTTCCCATTTTTCTTCCATTGCAATCATTCTCTCTTCAACCGACTGAAACACTACCAGACACGCATTCTTCGCATATCCCCACCTCATCACCTTAACTTTAAAGCACCCATTTCGTAAGGCTTTCTGCACAAATTCTACTTTAAAAATATCTTTGCAAATGCCAGTAAGTGAAGATTTCAACCATAATCTCTCTTCCATCGGGATAAAGACTTCCAAAGATTTCTTCTCTTCCTTAGTATTCCTTTGACTGCTTATTTGATGACCCTCTGGAACTTTTTTCACCCCAACCACAGTGTCTCTATAAGTCCTTCCATCAAGGAACTTGCTCATTCGTTCCATTTTCTCTTTCCATTGTGCTGGAGAAGTCAATCTTCTACCCTTCAACTCTCCTATTTCGACCTTTTTGAAGCCCTCCACACTAGCCCCTTCACGACTCTTCGTCTCAGATAACTTGTCATATTTAGCTACTGATACAGAAATTATCTTCTCGGCAATCCTGACATTATTCATCTTCTCCACCGCATTGTACAGATCCTTCTTGCTTGCAAAATGGACAAAAGCAAACGTACAATCTTTGTATTTCGGTCTGTTGTTAATAAAAGGAATAAACACCCTAATAACTTTTCCATGATAACTAAAATGTTCCCCTAAAGTTATTCTGCTCACTCTCCTACTAAGATTATCAACGAACGCAGACCAATAACCCCCTCCAAGAACCTCTCCATCTTTGCCATCAGAATATCTGCTCTCTCGTTCTCTCGCTCTCGCCATGGATAGTATTCTTTCTCTTCTACTTTTTTAGTCTAGTATAAATTCTACTCAACTTTATGTACTTAAGATCTAACAAATGCCCTTTCCTGCAGTACCAGTTGAAAATATGAATGACAAGAGAAGGGGCAACACCAAGGATCATCCACTCAGCCAGTGGTTTATGAATTTCTCAGAGGCAGATGAATTGTTGAAACTTGCCTCAGCTCGGCAGCAGGTTAGAAAGTATGCAATTGCTTTTCATATTTGCAATTAACTCTAGGGATCCGAATCTTGAAGACCTAATGTTTGCTTCTCTTTTGTCAAAGTTTAAGTTTCCATTCACTGTGAAGAAATTGTGGTCTTGAGACTTTACAGTAGTTGTTGGTTCTGAAATTTGTCTTCTTTTTCTTTTGTCAAAACTCGTTCTGATCAGAGCATCAACTCACTGATAATATCATTGATGCAACATCTCATCCTTCTCGAAAGACACTTAGAAAGGATCTTATACATCCCACCTATAAGGGAAATAGGTCTGAAATTATCTAAGCTACCAACATTAAAGCCTTTCAGGATGAGAGTTAAGAAAGAATGGTTAATGTCATGCTCCCACTCCTTTCCCAAATAGAAATTGTGGAAAAACTTCAATATATCACCTTTCAATATAAACCAGAACTTCTTAAAAATTCCCATGTTCAACCCATCTGGCCCGGGGCTTTATCACTATCGTAAGAATTAATGATCTCCCAAATCTCATCTTTTGTAAACTCATTCTCTAACAAAAGATTCCGTTGCATAGAAATTATCGAAAAGTCCAACTTAATATCCTCCACTTCCAATGTTGAACAACAATTAAAAGCTTTAAAGAAATGTTCCCTGACACTGGACTTGATAGTACCTGGATCCTTGGTAATGACACCATCAACATTGAGAACAAGCAGAGAATTCTGCCTCCTCCTAATGGATGCGCAAGTGTGAAAGTACTTAGAATTACGATTTCCACCATTAACCAACTTCTCTCTCGAATTTTGAACCCAAATTTGCTCATCGATTTTGAGAAGTCTCCAAAGTTCATTTCTCAAGAGCCTCAACTCTATCGAATTGACAACAACATTGGGAGACAGATTTTGTTGCATCCTCATTTCAATCTGATGAATTGTCTTGTAGCACTTGACTTCTTTTCTTTGAACACCTTAATAGACTCAGCAACCATCTTCTCAAAACTATCCTCAGTCATTAAATAGCTAAACAGCCTAAAGGGTCTCTTACCCCAATTTTCTTCCCTAATCTCCAGAATAATTGCATTATGATCGGAGATAGATTTAGGCAATAAAAACTGACTGATACCGGAGAATTCTGCTAAGAAATTAGAATTCACCATAAACCAATTTTACAAAAGTTGGCAACTCCCGATTACTGCTCCAGGTAAAATTCCCCCAACAAGTGGCACATCAATAAACCTCGATTGCTGAATAAAGTGATTGAAAATTTCCAATGAATTTCTGTTCTGAGCTCTACCCAGCTTCTCCTCTTCATTTAAGTAGGCATTGAAATCCCCACCCACACACAAAGGGATACTGAACCCGTTTAAAAACAGTTCCAGTTCTTCAAAAAAACCAGCCTTCTCTTCCTCCACATACGGACCATACACGTTTATGAAGCCACACCTAAGATGGTTGGACTTGAACTTTCCAAAGACAGCAATAAACCTCCTATGAATATGCTGATCTTCGACCTCAAAAGTACTATCATCCCAACAACTTAAAATACCACCAGATGAACCTATAGCTGGTGACTCAACGAACCCCTGCAGCCTATTCAAACCACTTCTCCTTAAAAAAGATCTTGGTAGCTTTTCAAGTTTTGTTTCTTGAAGAAAAAGAAACAATGGTTTTTTCTCAGAAACAAGTTTCTGCACAGCCCTATGTTTCTCTTTTTTACCCAACTCCCTAACGTTCCAAGACAAGATACTTAGCTTAGTCATGATACTCAAAATAAATATAACCCAAAATAGCCCAAGGACATAACTCGATGTCAAGTAGCCCCACTAAACCCTTTCTCCAATTCAACAATCTTATGTAGAAAAGCTTCCTTCCCCTCTTTGAAAGATATTCCCAATATCTTACTAATTTCCCATGTAGCAATTGCTTCCTCCAACAGCAAAGGAAAAGCTGAAGAGGATACAATATCAACACTAGCATGATATATTGCTTCCCTAATGAGAGACCTTTTAAGTCTCCGGTAAGGTATGTTCGCCCTAGACCTGTCCATATCCTTTACCGAACAACCAACAGCCTCTTAAATTTCAAAAAGATAACCTCTAGAAATTAAAGCTCTACCCAATTCACCCTTGGATGCCCCTCGTAAATTTTCCTTGTAATCCTGCACATTATTACAATCCTGCACAACCTGATTCCAGATCTTTTTATCCTTAGACCTACAATAAATTTTCTTGTGACTTTTGATGAATTTCCATCCAACCGGAGCAGTCTTCATGGATAATGAACTTGCAGAACATGTTTGTGAACCAGCTCTTGAACTTATCAACTTAAAACCAACCGCAGACCCCCCTCCATCTTCAGTCCTTACTGAATCCTTAACTGTAACTGGTGAAGAAGAAAGTCGGCCCATAGTTAGTTGGCAAATTTCTTGATCCAGGCCACTCAACCGATGTTCTCCAAGGCCTATATGAAGCCCAATCTCCTGGTCAACTTTGTCCTACTTATAGAGATCCCCCCGTATTTTTCCCGCTTCTCTTACTTTTAAAAAGGCCTTTTGACTTTTCATGCTGAGAGGAGACAACTCTCTCGGATTCTGTGATATTACCAAGTTGTGAGCCTAGGACCCATTCCTGCACCCTATTATGGGTTTTTGACATATCCTGACAACCCACGTGACCTTCATGCTGCGCCTGAACATCCTCTAGACTCCAAACGGAGGATCTCTCCACCCAAGGATCTTTTGGAACATCCTCTTCGGCCATTTTTGAAAATTCAGGAAAGAAATCATCCCCACCATCAACCTTAATTTTTATCATAAATTTCCTTCCATTCGTAGAAATGGTAGTATGATCAGGGATGTCAAAAGGACTAACAACCCTGAGAAGCATCTACGCAACTCTACAATCAACTCTTTGAGCAGTTTCATCTTTAATTTTCACTAACTTACCCCACCTGGATACCACCCTAGTGAAGAACGGAACGGACCAGCAATTTAAAGGAACTCCTATCATGGAGATAATGCAAAAAGCTTGGGGAATGTTTTCCTCATCCAAAACAGGCTCCAACCTTTCAAACCAGAAAGATAAAGCTTCCCATTTTCCTTCCATCGCTAAATTCTTCTCCTCCACCGATTGGAACACAACCAGGCACGCATTCTTAGCAAAACCCCACCTTACAACCTTTATGTTGATGCCCTCATTCCTTAATGCTTTATGCACAACATGAAATTCAAAAATATCTTTGCAAATACCAGTAAGTGACGATCTCAGTCAGACCCTATCCTCCACCGGGATAAGTTCATAGTAATCTTCAATTATTAAAAGTAGTTTATGTGTTGTTCTTTTGTCCTGACATATCGTCCTGGAAAATGTAATTTTTTGAGTTATCCAAATATTAGGTTTGGCATGCTCTGTTGCTTCAAATTTCAATATATTATTTTTTAAATTTTTTTGAAGTGGTAGGTTTTAGTGTACTTTCTATCTTTGAATTACATTTTTCTTGCCAAATTGTTAGTCATTTAAATAGGGATATTACATTTTGGGGACCTGAAACTTCTACTGTTAGTTACATACTAGTGAGAATTTTAAATTAAAACCTAAAAGACTATTTCGCTGACTTATTTCAGTTTTGATTTTAAATTGAAATATAAAATCCTTCAACCTGCTTTGGATTGTCTTCATATGTGTAGAGTCTTTCTTTCTCGATTTACTATTTTTGAATGTTTATTTTCTGCTATGTAGTTTCATGTTTTTTTTATAACATTAAGGGAAGACATAATTCATCTGAAATCCTGCTATTTTTTAATGCTTATTTCATGTTTATTTTTGTTCAATTTGATTTTGGAAATTCATATGTTAATTTTTTGTATAATGATTGCATGTTAATTTTTTGTTCAATTTGATTTTTGCATAATGGATCATCTTGAGGGAGATAATGGTTTGTGGTGGTAAATTTTTTCCTCAGTTTTCAACAAGTATACTGGATTATGGTTTGTGGTTTTGTGGATAATTATTCTACTGACAGGTACGGACACTTTTGTCTGTTAACCTTGTTTTTAGTAGACTACAATTCTGCAAGTGCTGAAGGTACTCCTTACTGCTATAGCATCCATGAAGTTCAAACTTCAGAGGTAAATTGTTAGGGGACCAAAATGACAATGGAACAAGTTTAGGGGATACACTACTTAACTGTGTCAAGGATGCCACATTTTCATCTATCAAAGATCTTCGAATATTTGCTGGTGGTGTTGATATCAAGGTGCATCTTTCTATTTATTGTTTTGATTCATTTGATTTCAAGGTCTTAAGTTTTATATGATTTGCCAGACATTTTGCTTTTGTGAAGTTTCTTTTGGTTTTCATGGTTCTTAAGATGAAATGTATTTGCTTTATAAGGTTTAGATGAAACATTATCTATTTTATAGGGTTGAACTTTAGTATACTTGATGTGTTATGTTGTATATGTTGTTCATATAACAATGGGAGACACGTTTATGCTACACATCAGTTACATTTTGATGTCACGTTAATTTGTCCGTGGAAAATTTATTGAGATTGATTAAAGTGATTTTCTCTCCAAAGGTGCAGCTGTATTTTCTCATCATTGCCTTTAATTGTAAGATATTCATTGTTCATGCATTCACCAATTCACATCAATTTTTTCTTCCTTTCTTGAGTAATAAAACTTTGAGAATATTAGCATATTAATGGAACTCAAATAAAAAAGCTCCAAGCTTAATATAGTTTTTTTTTTTAATTCAGTTTCATTTATATACGTTCTAGTTTCATAAACGTGATCAGTGGGATGTTGAGTTCTTCCATAATATTTTCTTGTTTGTTCTACAGGTTTCAAAATACATCAACAGGTGGAATGTATAAGCCAGATTCAGGAGGGACATGACTACAAATATGATAATGATCATTATGGAAACAAGGATTATGACGATCAGAATGGTCATAGAAGAGACCTTGAGTAGGGATATAGAGATGATGATCGGTATGACAGATATGAGGATTCAAACAATTGTGATGGAGATTGTTATGGCATAGATTATGAAGACCGCCACAACAAGGATGATGACTAGCGAGGTAGAAGTGTTGATGATTATCAATAGGCACAAGATCTAGGAGCTATGGTAGAGACAGTGTTTTTGATGAGGATGGTGCTTCTTCTTGGTATGCACTTATTTACTTTAAGGCCTTTATATTGCTATGTTCTTTCATGAAACATTAATTTTGTTGATTAAATTATGTCAACATTTTTTCTCAATTTTTGTTGAAGTAATAATGAAAAACATTCAAAATGGAAGGTGTAAGTATTAATAGTTTCTGTTGCACTAGATTAGGATTCTTAGATGTTGCATTTGCTTGGCAACTTTCCATGGAATTTTTCTATCCAAATGTGCTTTGGGTGTCATTTAACCAAATAACATTTCTAGATTTAATGCTTAGGATCCTTGTGAAATTTATGTACGGTATTACCTTTTCGATATGCTTGACATGGGGAATGTAATTAGCTTGATCATCTTCTCTGCCAGGGGAATGGTGCTAGAGCTAATGATCACTCTCAAGATGGAAGGTAACCATGTGTTGATGCAGTACGAACTTGTATTAGTTGAGTTTTCTTAAAGGAGATCGCAGCCTAGGAATAATCGAGGAGGTTACAAGTGTTGAAATTTAAAGTTTAGACTTGTTGGATGCCACCTCTTAAGTGTGTATTCTTAAAACATCTAGGCTATACCTTAATTGTGGTTGATCAATCTTTTATTAGACAATAATTGTTTATTTTTTGTTTCTTAAATTTTCTGAAAAAATAAATATTTTTTGTGCAGGCAGCATGAGCGCAAGCATTCTCACCAAAATGCTGGTGCTCCTTGCAGTTATGTAGAAGCAGTAAGTGAGATTTAGATTCCTTCTTATAGTCAAAGGTATCTCTTTTCAGAGAAATGTTAGTTTCAATTGTGTTTGCTTGACATGAGGAATGTAATTAGCTTGATCATGTTACCTATCAGGGGAAGCGATGCTAGAGCTAATGATCACTCTCAGGATGGAAGGTAACCCTTCTTATAGTGAAAGGTATTTCTTTTCAAGACATGTTACTTTCACTTGTGCTTTGCTTGGTGATGCATACTGAAAAATATCTTTTATGATAGGGTTGGCCAAACTTCTGTAGCAATTGCTCTCGGGATTTCTCCTCCTGCTAGCAACAATAATCCTAACCAAGCAGCCGTTGATATTAGTAATTTAGCTTCTTGAAATTATCAAGTGGAGGTCTTTGATGAATTTGATCCATGCGGTTCACTTTCAGGTATGAAATTCTACATGAATTCAATGGTTTCTATGTTCCAATTCTATTACCTGGTTGGTCATATTCATCTTCAATTATGAAACTTAGTTTATATGTTGTTCTTTTGTCTTAGACATATTACCCTGGAAAGTGCGATTTTTTCAGTTTTCTAAATATTAGGTTTCACATTCTCTGTTGCTTCACATTTCACTTTATTATTATTTTTATTTATTTTTCATGTGGTAGGTTTTAATTTATTTTCTATTTGCGAATTAAATGTTTCTTGCCAAATGATTAGACATTTAAATGGGGATATTACTTTTTGGAATCTAAGGGTTTTTGTTGTTAGTTACATCCTCTTTACCCCTTCCTTTGATGTAGTGCTTGACAGATTGGGACCATTGAATATAATTATGGCCATTCAATTTGTGGTGTGTGATGGAGAGTGGATAGGCATTAGTTAAGTTGAGAGAAGAAGAAGAAGAACCAGGCTGAGAAACCTGATAATTGATTGAGCTATTTTCAGGATTTGTAGAATTTGCTCATCTCGACCAAATTTAGGGAATGGATTGAAAATCCTAAGCTGGTACCATGTAAAAATTGATAAGAAACAGTTTGTTTCTTCAAGAAATCTCATTCAATCTCCAAAAGAATACAAGAGTCTTTTATAGATTGTAATACAAGAATTTTACCTAGTTAGGACTCTTATAATTTTACAACTGTTACCTAAACTACTTGTACATATCCATATAACTTTACAACGTTAAACCCTAATTTAAATTACAACCGGTTACAATTTACACTTCGATTGAAATCTTGTTGAACCTTGTTGCATTTATCCCCTATAACTGCGATTAATCTATCTATTTTTCATCAATTACAGCTGCTCCAACTATTGTTCCTGCTGCAGCAGTTGTGTCCCTGCTACTGTTGTTCCTTTTGCTTCGATCAATGTTGAAACAGACTATTGGATGTTATGTATGATGCATTTGCTATCCTCCGAGAACACTTGAAAACCATGCTACTGATTCTGATGCCCGTGCCAACTCCTGGTGCTATGACCACCTTTGCAATCAGCCATCATCTAATTTTGGAGATCAGGTAACATGATTCTCTAGTGTGGAACTTGTTAAAGATTTTCCCCTATTTTCTCTTTCCTATCTCCCCTTATTTACTCTAAACTTTTTCTTTTCTTATTCCAGTGGACTTCAATATATATATATTTTTTAATTAATCTATGGTTATCTATATTTATGTTATATTGTTCTTGATTCAAGGTTTTGATGATCCATTTAGTGATGACACTAGTGTATCCAGCGTTCAACCTCCAAATTTGGATACTCATTCTCTGCCAATGTTACTCTTCACCTAGTGTATCCCGTGTTCAACCTCCATCAACAAACTCTCAGTTTCTGCCTCAAGAATCGTCAACTCTAAATCAAGAAAATGATATATTGGTTGATGTTTTCTAGCTTCTTTGACCTACACAATCGAGGGTTAATATGTATGGCCAATATGTGCACCCAAGTGCTAATCCATATAGTCCACCGCCACAACCCGGTGCTAATCCATATAGTCCACCGCCACAACCCGGTGCTAATCATTGCGGCTAACCCTTATAGCCAAATACTAATTCATTTGTTCAATGGAAACAAGTCATTTAGCTATAACACATGAGTGGGTCCGTTCAAGTTAGATTCGACCCAATTTTTTGTAGCTCAAATTAGGAACCCCTCTTGTTAGCTGGTTTATTTTGTCTATAAACTCGATTGTTTGATTGGCCTGGACCTAACCGTCAAGCCCAATAGACTCAATTGAATTGAGTTTGACCCAAAACTTGTCTCGGTCCATTTTTGTTTGAGACAATATGACACAAGCCTACTTAGTGTGACCTATTGCCTCTGGATTTGGTGGCCAAGCCCAAGAATCTGACCCAATCATCTAAACAACTTTGCTTGAGCTTAGGTTGTATGAGCTCAAAACTATGTCGAGCCCAACTAAGATTGACCTAGTACTATCCCATATCTCAAATAGACATTTTTAACTCGATTTTATCAATCAATTTTGACTAAGGTTGGCCTTATTAAATTTTGAATCATAGCCCGATTTGTTGACTGAACCAACTTATCTATTATTCTCTATGAGCTCATAAGTATATCAAGCCCAAATAGGATTGACTGAGTACTGACCCATATCTCGAATAGACATTTTTAACTTTACCAATTGACTTTGCAAAGGTTGGCCTTTTCCAATTTTGACTCATGACCCGATTTATTGATTGAATAAACTTATTAATTATTCTGTATAAGCTTGGAAGTATGTCGAACCCAAATAGGATTGACCTTGTATTGATCCATATCTCGAACATACCTTTTTAAATTTATTTTATCGATCAGCTTTGACTACAGCTGACCTTATCCAATTTTAAATTATGACTCTATTCGTTGACTGATTATTAATTATTTAAAAATTTAAGGCATTTGTTACAATAGATTAGGAACTCGGAAAATGTATATTTTATTGGAACTCGTCACATGGATATGATGAGTTCTATAAATAAATTTCATAAAATATAATTATTTATTAAAATTCGTCATGTCTACGTGATAAGTTTATGTTCTACTATAAAAAATGTCTTAGATTCCTATATATTTTTCACATGTCGTATATTCTAAAATAATTTTGACGCCCGGATTATTCTACTAAATTTGCCAAAGATTTGATGTGTATATTCCGTAAATTTTTCTGCTTGTATTTCCATGATTAGTTTATTCAAATATGCGTTTTGTTTATAATATTGGGTATGAGGAATTTCTAATAGTTTCACAAATGTAATTTTTGTATTGTTCACGTCATTAACCCATTGTTTTTTAAAATAAATAAATTTATTTATTAAGTTATTTCTTTTTAGATTTAAACAAAAAAATACGATTTCAATGATTTTATAATTTGTTGACAAATTTATTCTAATTATCAAAATTGTGTTCTTGGAGCTTAATTAAATTTTATAATTATATATTAATTAGTTGGAGTTTATTTTGAATACATCTAAGAGTGGTCCTTTGATTTTAAATTCTAGTGTTGCTATATATCATGGTGATGCTATATATTTTTGAATGGTATATCATGTTGCATTATATATAGGACATGTTGTGTAGGAGGAAGTCATTATTTTTGTAGTATGTATCATAATACAATTTTATATTATCGTTTGCTATCAGGGATTGATCGAGGGGGCCGAGGGGGTAAAGTTGTCCCTTAAAAATATAAAATTATCTTATATTTTTTATTCTTTTATATATTTTCTATTGAAAATCTTTTTTCGTCCCCTGAAATTTTATAAGTCTGTCCCTTTGTAAAATTTTATAAGTTTGTTCTCCTAACATAAAATATTGCGTTCGTCACTGCTTGTTATTGTAATATGATATGTGTTAATGCTTTTTGGAGAATAAAATGTTATTTAGTTTAGGGAAAATCTACTAGGAGAGATTAGAGGATGGATGGATAGATAGGACTTACCATCATGCACTTCATGTCTTGTTATGTGATTGACATGGGCGTGGTTGAGGGTGTGCAAAGTGCGCTCCGGCGCAGGGCCCAAAAAATAGGGACCCCGAAATCGAGTATTTCTATCTGTTGTTGCCATTAAGAAGCATAAAAATAGGTATAGAGCAGTGGTGTAATCATTGGGCCCATGACTTTGTTGATCCTAAGTTCGAATCTCGTTAACAAACAAAATTATTTTTGGGAAAACAATGCAAGTGGGTTTGCTCAGTGTAATATAGCAATAAATTTTTTATTATTTTAGAAAAATAAGTTCGAGATCTAAGGGTCTCTTTATAAGAATTTGCACAGGGCCTCTAACAACCTAGCCACAACCCGGGTGATTGATTTCAGTTGACACACTCTCTGGTTATTTTTACGCACTTGACTCTATAGAATTTTCAGTATAATATAGATGTAAATAAAATAAGTTCGAGATCTAAGGGCCCCTTTATAAGAATTTGCACATGGTCTCCAACAACCTAGCCACGGCCCCGGTGACTGATTTCAGTTAACATACTCTGGTTATTTTTACGCACTTGACTCTATAGATCATTCCTCGTTATCTTCTCATTTTAGATTGGTTGTTTCTTAATGTTAGACTCAATATATTTCGGAGGTATCTCGTATTTAGTTTATTTCGATTTTTAAGTAATGTATTATGTTTTCAGTTTGAGGCTATGTAATTATTTTATCGAATTATTTTGAAGTGTTATTTTGGAAAAAAATTAATTGTTTTAAACTTTGTGACATCCTGGGTTTGGTCGTAATGTCTAGGCCTGATTTAAGGTGTTACAAATAATTGTTTACGAAATTGTATTCTCATGTTTGGTTTGCCATTATTTTTTATGTATGTGTTTGATTTAATTATTAATTTTTAGATTAATTTTCATAAAAAAATTATATTATATTTTTTGTTTTTCATTAATTTTATTAAATATTTTGTTATGATTTTTGTTTGTACAACTCATAAATGTTGTATGAATAAATTATGAAAAAAAAATGTAGAAATAAATACTTACTTACATCGCTGAGTGTACGTACATCTCCCAATATCATTATATTTAAAAACAAACACGTACTTACATTAGTGTAGTATTTTTATGTTTATCACGAAACAAAAATGATAAATGGTAGAAAAAATATATTAAATTATTAGTATAATTTTTTTTATAAAAAACATAAATTAGAAAAAATAGAAAAAAATGTTAACGTTCCATGTATATATTTTGAATGTGCCTCATGACCTTCAAGGGTAATTTTTTTCCATAAAATAAGTTACGAATTTACTGGAAAGTGCTGGGTTCATGTTACTGCATAGCTTGTTGAAGTCATATTTTGAATTCATTGTTGTTTGGTCTGTAAATAATTTTTCTTGAATAATTTTTTATCTTAGTATCTGCCTTTACATTTTTAGATGAATTCGTGCTTGCATTTCGACTCAAAATCCAAATAAATCTAATACAATTTTACCAACCTATATCGTTAATTAGTGAACTTCGAGATGTTGAATAGACTCGAGAGTGAGGAGTTTAATAGCAATTGAGATTGAGCATTTAACTTGGGTGTTTCAAATTATTAAAATACTCATATGAGGTTAAAATTATTGAATTGCCACTACGGGCCTAAGTAAATGATATAACATGAGAGTTTGAATTGCATAGTGATTGAATAATGGTGTAAGACTCGAGTGAGGAGCCTAAAAACGTTGAAATTGATTAATAATGAGAAGAAAAATGATACTCGAATAATAATGTGAATGACTAATAATAATGAGATTTTTAATGATGTGAGATGAGACATTTAATTCTAAAGCAAGAACTTAATGATGAAGAGTCGTTGATAATAATGTGATGATAATGTTATATGTGTGATATTATAAGAATCTTATGATGTGAGATTCTATAAGACTTATGTCTTTATTTGATACTCAAGAAACGACGAGGACGCCAAATTTACTTTCGTCTATTGTGTTGATGGATGTATATTCCATGAGCTATGTGGATATCCTAAAAGTCGTGCCAAGACACTAAAAGGATGCCAGTCGGATGTTGCTCTAATGCTCTTGTGACATAGACTCATCCATTACTTTAGAGGAGTAAACTAGTCGTGTGTATGTTCCAAATGCAAGGGTGACTCATGTCTCGTCCAAGGTACTGGTCTTGAGTGCCATTCGATGTACGTTCCTGATGCAAATGTGGCCAAGTCTCATCCAAGGTACTGGAGTGCCCCAATCACAGTAATAACAAATTAGTGGGTATATGAGGTTGTGATTTGAGAATGATTCACATACTTATGTTTTGATTTTTTAAATTGAGGCTCTACTTTTGCAAATTATTACATTTTCGTACTTGATGTAAATATTTTAAAAGTCGAGTATGATTTAAAAAATGGTCAGTCACTTTGATAATTTCATGTGACATTAGAATATCTGGAATTAACAGTCAAATTCATTAACTCCACAAGTGCAATTAAAATATATTTTGTTCGAAATAATATATGGTAAGGAGAAGATAGTATATGTTCATAATTTAAAATAAAAGTCATAGTGTAATAATAAAATTAAAATGTTCAAAAATTTAAAGACTAATTTAAAATAATAATAATAATAATTTAAGGATCAATTTAAAAAGAATGCCATACTCGGAGTACATGTGATATAATTCACTCAAGCAAAATAAAAAGTCAAAGGAGATTTGTGGAAGCATATTATTCTAAATTAGCCACGTGTAAATAAATAAATGAAGGGTAAATTACGCGTTTGGTAACTAAACTTTATTCTCTCTCCTATTTTACTCACTGTACTTTCAAAATTTTCAATTTATTTACTGAACTTTACAAATTGAATTTTTTTTATCACTCTACAACAACAAAACCCTATTCTCATATGCAATGGGGTAATGGGAGGTAGGGTAGTAGGCTGCCCCCAACGCATGGTTGAGATCAGCTTCCGTGGAAGACTTCTGGCAATTAAAAATTAAAATAAAGATAAAATACAATGCATATAAATAAATAAATAAATACATAGTTGAATTATTTTCATATGCAGTCTTTATATGCGCGTTTGTACTGGGAAGTACTCCCTGCAAATAAATCTCTGCGTAAAAAATCTCTGTATAAAGACAGAATCGTAAGACCCGACTAAAACTTAAAAAGAGAAAACATGAAGAGAATGATACACAGTAGTCAACGTTAGCAAGCTACGAGAAGGAATAAAGTCCAATGGGATAAAACCTAAACTAAGGTAACACTACTCCGCTATCCTAGTTCTAAGCCTTCATAAATTCAAATGACAGAAACGTATAAAAAATAGAAGTCATGGAAATTACTATAAATGCATTAAAAGAAGACAGAGATACACACCCTATAGATGTGACCCGCACTACTCTGCTACCCTAGTCTTAAGTCTTCATAATTTCCTATCAGAGGTCATGTCCTTGGTAAGGGCTAAATCCTTCAAATCAGATCTCAAGCAGTCTTCCCACTTCCGCCTTGGTCGTCCTCTCCTTCTGGCACCGTCGACTGTAATCGACTCTACCCTCCTGACCGCATCAGATGGTTGTCGCCTAAGGACATGCCCAAACCATCGTAGTCTTCTCTCCCTCAATTTTTCGGATACAGGTACCACCCCAAGGACATCCTAATAGCAGAGTTTGGTGTCATGTTCCACAGAGTCTTACCACATGCCCATCGAAGCATTCTCATTTCTACGGCCTCCATCCTCCTTACGTGATCATTCTTGATTGCCTAACATTCTAATCCATACAGCAGCGCTGGTCTTATTGTCATTCTATAAAATTTTCCCTTAAGTTTTAGAGGCACATTCTTATCACACAAAACTCCAGTTGTAGCCCTCCACTTTAGCCATCCCGCCTTTATACGGTGTGTAACGTCATCATCTACACCCCCATCTTTATGTATCATATACCCTAAGTACTTGAAACAATTCTTTAAGGGGAGAACGTGTCCTTCTATGCATACTTCTACATCTTCATCGTTTTGGTTCCCACTGAAGTTTGAACATAAATACTCTGCCTTTTCAATATTGATCCTTAGACCTTTTTCTTCTAAAGCAGTCTTCCAGGTAGCCAGTCAACTATTCAGCTCAGTTTTTTGTTTCAGCAACTAGGACAATGTCGTCAGCGAAAAGCATGCACCATGGAACACCGTCTGATGTCACACAATAGATGTCGTCCATAATCAAGGCGAAGATGTAAGGGCTAAGTGCCAACCCCTGGTGGAGTCCGATTTCCACCGGAAAAGCCTCGGTGTCGCCAACTGTAGTCCTGACATATGTAGTAGATCTACAGTACATATCACGAATCGCCCGGATATAAGCAGTTGGGATCCGTCTCGTTTCCAGGGTCTTCCAGATCGTCTCGCGGGGAACGCTATCATACGCCTTCTCAAGGTCAATGAACGCCATGTGAAGATCTCTATTTTTTCCCTATATTTCTCCATAAGCCGTCAAAGTAAATGTCCTTTTTTATTCCTAAAAAATTAAATTTTAGATTAAAACGACATCATTTTAATTAAAATATGTTCATGTTATAAAGCCGTTAATTATTTAACGGCAGAGTAATCAAGAAAATTCAATATATAAAGTTTAGTGAGTAAATTGAAAAAATTAAAAGTACGATGAGTGAAATAGGAGAGAGTAAAGTTCAGTTACCAAACGTGTAGTTTACCCATAAATGAAATCAGCATTTAGCTTCCACCGACAATTAGACCCAATCATTTTCCCAATTATATTTTCCGTTAACAATTTACGGAATTGCATACACGGATATGTTTGTCAGGACTGGATTGATGATGGGTTCGATCTTATCAGCGTTTGATTTAACTATTATTATTATTATTAGTTAATAAAATAAATAAATGAGACATTTTCATTAAAATAATCTAAATATATAAACTAATTACTTAAAAATAAGGCTAAAGTATACTAGGAATGGGCAAGGGACCGGAGACCGACAGATTTCGTCCCGATCCGATTCGATCGGGTCGAATTTTCTAAATAAATCGAGTTTGGATCGGTTGAGTTCGGATTTAGGGTGAAAATATATGATCCGACTCGAAAAGATTTAATTTTATCTTATATATTTAAAAATAATTGCAATCTATCGATGTCTTTTAAGTTTTTTTTTTAACTTTCTTCTTTGGAAGTGATTTTAATTTTACTGGTTTAGTTGTTTCCTTTTCTTTTCTTTTTTAAAATTTTCTCTTTCATTTCAATTGTTGAAAACCTAGATCTTGCTACTTTTTTGGAGTGAATTTCTTTGTAATTTAGATGTAATTTTAATAGCTATTTTTCTACTTAAATTTTGGTTTGGTTTCAACCTTTTTTTGTCAATTTATTATTTATATTATATATTATTTGCATTACATATAACTTAATATATTATCTATTATTCATTGTAGTATTAAATTGAATCAAGTTGGGTGATCAAAACATAACAAAAACTTAAGTTTAGTAATGATTTTGAAGAAGAAAAAGTTGAGTAACTAAAAAATAAACGTATAAATAGTTGGGCAACTAAATATGAGGTAATGATTTAAACTACAGGCGCAAAACGTTTCGAAAAATACTTTAAGGGGCAACTTTATACAAAATGTACAGTTTAGGGAGCAACGATACATTTAAGCTTTTATTTTTTAATTGATGTTCACTAATTTAAATAAAAAAATAAATTAAAGAGTGATATCGTGTTTTTGTTAGTCATTGTTTTTTTCCTAATGAAATTAACTTTAAAATAAATGATATAATAATTTAAATTTCAATGGATAAAATATTTCAAAAAATACTTTAGAAGATAATTTATACAAATAATATACTTTAAAGGAGAGAGCAATTATAGTACGAATCAGTTTATCTCGTTGATTAAATGAATTATTATTATTTTTAAAAGTTGAAAAAAAGAGGAGAGAGCAATTATATATTTAAGCCTTGATGTAATTAGATACATAAAATTTTGATTTTGATTTTGATTTTGATTTTGATTTAATGCTAATATATAAGGATTTCATCAGACGCATTTGTGACTGTCGGATCAAGCTCGCGATCCGTGACAACAAAGCACAATTTTATTTTCACTACTGATTTCGTTTAAAGTATTATTATTAATATTATTACTCTTACCTTTTTTTTTCTCATTCTTTCATCTGTAATTAATTTCAAAGAAGAGCAAGAAAGGCAAAAAATTCAAAGCACCTGAAAATTTGGAATCTCTGATTCGATTTTTTTATTTCCCCTTTGATTGTTGATGGTAATGCGGGTTCTGATAAGGCGCGTGGGCCGTTAAAGTTTCCCCCGTTTTGAAACCGGTGGATCGGACAGTTAGATTATCGGCGGCGGAGCCTTGATTCTTACAAAGGAAGCGTAGATGTCGGGGCCACTCGATCGATTTGCTAGGCCATGTGAGTTTTTCTTTTTCTGTTTCCCGAACTGATTTTTATTAATTCTAGGGTTTCTTTGTTGCTTCAGTTTGGTTGCTTAGAAAATTTTAGGTAGTGTGTAGATGAATCAAGCTCGATATAGCTACAGAGGAAAGGAATTCCACCATGTATGGTTTTCTATTGGGAAATATAACAGTATTTTAATTTCTTTAAGTATTTGTGCATCTTGTATATACTTATTTATTCATGTAAGTTCTTATTTTTGCATTTTTATTTATTTTTTCTTTTATTAGGGTTTCTGAAGAGTTTCAGAAATATGAATGTGTAAAACGTGTAGAAAAAAAATTAGTATTTGATTTTTAGTTTTTATTTTTCTTTATTCTTTTCTTTCTCTGAAAGATCTGATAATAGTACATGTCTATAATGATGCAGGCTTTGAGGGGATTTCAGGTAGTGATGACAGGAGAGAGAGGAAATCTGATTTCGAGAACTCAGAGGATGAAAGACGCACAAGAATTGGATCCTTGAAGAAGAAAGCAATAAATGCATCTACTAGATTTAAGCATTCTCTCAAAAAGAAGAGCAATAGAAGGAAAAGTGATGGCCGTGTAAGCTCTGTATCGATTGAAGATGTTCGTGACGTTGAAGAGCTACAAGCTGTTGATCAATTTCGACAAGTGCTGATTATGGATGAACTGCTTCCAGGAAGACATGATGACTATCACATGATGTTGAGGTGCTACTTCGTAAATAGCATTGTTAAGTTTCTGGAAACCGCAGTTCACTTGTCTAGTTGACAGTTTATAGCCTAGTTCTTAACATTCTATCTACAACATATAGTTATTTCCATAATGAACTGTGAATGGTATGCTTTATTTGTTAAAATCTTTATGTGAATTTAATTTGGCTTGCTGGGGAAAACGGTAAGAAAAGTTTGAATTATATATATTAGTCATGCTCTATGTTTTGTTTTTCAAACACATGCTTTTATTTTCTGCTTGCTGATGTGATATCTCCTTTTCTTAGTGTTGGAAGCCTTTTGCATCATGCTCCCTTCCTCTTGATTACTTGCCAACTTCGAGTACGATGACAACTAATAACATAGCCTTATTCTTGTGTAGGTTCTTGAAAGCAAGGAAGTTCGATTTAGAGAAAGCTAAGCACATGTGGGCAGATATGCTTCAATGGAGGAAGGAGTTTGGTGCTGACACTATCACAGAGGTAATTATGGTTAATAATTTGCCCGAGTGTGGTGTATTTTGTAATCTATATTTTCACTTCATTTAGCTTTTATGTTTCAGGATTTTGAGTTCAATGAGTTGGATGAGGTTCTAAGGTATTACCCTCATGGTCATCATGGTGTTGATAAGGAGGGAAGACCTGTGTATATTGAAAGGCTGGGAAAAGTTGATTCTAACAAACTCATGCAAGTTACAACTATGGACCGGTATGTAAAATACCATGTCCGAGAGTTTGAGAAGGCCTTCACTGTGAAGTTTCCTGCATGTACAATTGCTGCAAAGAGGCATATAGATTCAAGCACGACAATTTTAGATGTTCATGGTGTGGTATGTTTCATGCATTTATTTTGTTTCTATGTTAACTCCTGAACTTTTTGCTGCTTATTAGTAGCTAACTTCTAATTATTTTCTTTCATCTATGTATCAGGGCTTTAAGAATTTTACTAAGTCCGCTAGGGACCTGATTATGCGGCTGCAAAAGATTGACGGTGACAATTACCCTGAGGTCTGGAATCCTGGTGTGCCTGCATATGAAATTTATGAACTACAAATTCATGCTTGTACCCTTATTTAATATTGAACTGAAATTCCGTTTTGTGGTATTTTCAATTTTTTTTAGACTCTTCATCAAATGTTTATCATCAATGCTGGACCTGGGTTTAGGCTGCTATGGAACACAGTGAAGTCATTTCTAGATCCCAAAACAACTTCCAAGATACATGTATGTTAATAGTTTCTGGTTTTTCCTTTTTGGACTTCACATTACATTATTTGCTGGTGATCTATAATTGTGTTACGGAATGACTTTAGGTTCTTGGAAACAAGTACCAGAGCAAATTGCTTGAGACTATCGATGCTGGGTAAATGGCCTTTGAACTTTCAGGACATGTTATATTGTCCTCTTTAACTTTATATTCTCCTTTTTGCAATCTACCTTTCATCATCATCTGTCTCCTTTCAATGTATATTATATTCTTTTACTATTTTTCACTTCGTGGCCGCCTCTCTGTCTAAAAGCTTATGGGGATATTTTAAATCCATTCAGTGAGTTGCCAGAATTTCTGGGTGGTAGCTGTACATGTGCAGACCAGGGAGGTTGCCTTCGGTCTGATAAGGGGCCGTGGAAAAATCCAGAAATATTGAAGGTTATAAACTGGCCTTGGTATTTATTCAATATAGTTAATGCTGTCATTTTCAAATACTTCAATAGTGTACTTAATGAAGAAACACTTCACTGAATTTATTTTATCTCAGATGGTTCTTAATGGCGAGGCACGAGTTGCCAGACAAGTTGTAAAAGTTTTAAATAGTGAAGGGAAGGTTATTGCTTATGCTAAGCCACAATATCCAATGGTATATAATCTTTCTAACTTCTTGTGATGCTTGTCTATTCTGGAAAATCTTGATATTCCTTTTTCTGAGGTAATATTTTTGCATCATCTCATTCCCTATGTGTGGTATGAAACAGCTTAAAGGTAGTGATACTTCTACAGCAGAATCTGGATCAGAAGCTGAAGAAATTGCATCCCCCAAAGCAATGAAGAGTTATTCACAACTTCGGCTGACTCCTGTCCGTGAAGAAGTGGGTTTTTTGGAACCTCTTAGTCTTTCACAGTGGCTAATTGTTTTTACTTCTTTTTCTCTGGATCATCTATTCACATTCTTTGCAAATTATGCAGGATAAGGTCATTGGTAAAACGAGCTATGCTGGTAACTTCTCGGGCTATGATGATTATGTTCCTATGGTTGACAAAGCTGTTGACTCTACTTGGAAGAAACAAATGTCTACTCCCAAAGGTTAACAGATCTAATCTTGTATACCTTGTTATCTTTTAGACGCTTCATTTCTTCTTAAAGGCTTGCTTAGGCCATTTATTAAGAAAAGGAAATGCTGTTTCGCACTACAGGTGCATTGATGTTGCCAGAAACTCCCAAGGCCCCAGAAGGAATTCTCTCTCGAATTATGTTGACTATTATGGCTTTCTTCATGACACTTTACACTCTTCTCCACTCTGTATCGTGCCATATAACTAGAAAGCTTCCTGACACAGTTTCTGATCGATGTCAAAATGTTGATGCAACTCAACAAGCAGAGTCTCGTCTACCTTCTCCGACCCCTCCTTTTACTCAGGGAGATCTTTTATCTTCTGTGCTCAAAAGATTGGGCGAGCTTGAGGAGAGAGTTGATACATTTCAAGCAAAGCCATCTGAGATGCCCTATGAGAAAGAGGAATTGTTGAATGCTGCCGTATGTCGTGTTGATACCCTAGAAGCAGAGCTCATTGCTACCAAGAAGGTACCATTGGCACTCGTAATTTTATCACTATTTTCGCAAAATATTTATCCAGAGTGATAAATCTGAACCTTGGTACTTTATTTATTGATTTTTTTATATGGCTCCATAATACATTAAATGCTATTTTTATCAAAGTTACATTACACATTAGTGCGAACTTGGTAATAAATCTTCTCGGGAGTCAGGTTTAGGCTCTACTGATTCTCCAGGCCACATGTATTTTCCAGAAAACGCTATCTCCATAGGAATATTTGTGGTCACTAGTCAACTAATTGATCACTTATTTTGGCACGCTTTCAGGCCTTCAAGTCTTTAGATTCTTGCATTTACAGTCTTTATTGCTTTCAATATCTGAAAGTTTCGTCTGGTTTGCACGTACGTGCTATTGAATAGGCTCTTCATGAAGCTTTGATGAGGCAAGAAGAACTGCTTGCATACATTGACAGTCAAGAGGAAGCCAAACTGCGGGTACACCATTTCATCTAATGTTCCTATTGTTTTATGTACTTTTGATGGTTACATCTGATGTTCTTTATCATTTTACGGGGTTTGGCTTACGACTATATCCCTATTTTTCAGAAAAAGAAATTTTGCTGGTGATATGCTTGTTGATGATGGTGAACCTACAAAAGCCACTACCCTATTCCGAGTCCGTCTCCATTTTACCGATGAACATACAACCACTTATTTCGTTCTCCTGGAGGTTAGACTGCTTTAAGCGACAATGTATTCGTCTGTCCGAATACAAACCCTTCTGCACAGAAATGCACAAGAACTGTAATCAAAATTTCTGTTGACTCTTGAATTCCCTTCTCTTTTTAAATGTAATGTTTGATTTGCTTTTCGAACTTTGTTGTCATAAGTTCTACAATCTTTGATCTTCCTAATGCATACATGCTAGCTTAGACCTATTGATTATACGAATCCAAAACCTCGACTCCATCGGCTTGATTCTAAACCCTTTTCTATCTGAACTGATTGTAAAAAGTTTACGATCTAAACCTGTTCAACTCAATTCAACTCAAAACAACATTAACCTGAACAAATAGCTTAAAATGATTTGAATCTGAAATGACCAAAGTTGAAATGGTTAAAACTCAAAATTGATTCAACCCGACCCAGAAGTAGTAAGACTTGAAGTGAATCAGTTCAGATTGGCTAAACCATTTTAAGCAAGAGGCATCAATAGAATATTAACCAAAGAGTTCATTTTCAGGTTATATATTTACAGAGTTTTTCTACTTCAAAGCTGAAACGCCTTTCATGGCAATCTTGTTGGTGTTGGGTTATAAGTACTCTTTTTTTTTCTTCTTCTTGCTTCACTCTTTCTAATACATACATATATGTATGATTGTATATAAAACATCTTGCAGAACATCACAACTAGGACTGACCAAGACCATTTCTACAAGGCAATAGTTGTTAACAATATACACAACTATGCAAGGGAAATGCCAAATCTCCAGGGGTTGTAGTCTGAATTCATCTGTGGGGCTGAATATAACCAAGCCACCAATGACATCATAGATTGGTCACGATCGGTCAGCTTACCAGCGGAGTGGGTTCTGCAATCACAGTCCAGAGAAATGAAACGTGAAGAAAAAAAACTTCAAAGCACAACTAAAGTTTGCATGATCTCAAACTATTGAAGCACTAAAGAACTTTGGTAACTTACAAACTTTTTCTTCCTGGCCTTTTTATCAATGTAGGTTTGAAGTTCCTGCTGCTTACAAAGGGCTTCTTCAAGTTCCTGAATAAGCAAAAGACAATAGGGGAAAACAGGTGATGAAAATTCAGAGACTGACAAATACATTTGCTGCTATATGTATGTATGAATGTACCTTCCTAGCTGCTGATATCTCTTCTTCAAGGGTGCAGACCCTGCTTAAAGCAGCATTCAGCAATTCCTCTTTCTCGGGCGGCATTGTTGCTGGTTTCCCCATGAGAACACTCACCTTGCCTTCCAGGTCAGCCATGCGTTCCATCATGGAAAAGTAGTCGGCACTAGTAATAGGCGGTGGCAAAGGAGGAGCATGGCATGCGGTCTTTGGGTCAGCGTAGTAAACTTGACTACCATACATGTTTGTTCAAGTAGTTTATTTGGCATGTTGTGGGACAAGCGAATCATGGTTATGAGTCCTGTAATGAATCCCATGATTCCTCCAAAAACTTTGTTGCTCATTCTTTTGGTAACCTTCCCATCATCCTTCATATGGTAACCATCTGTGGTTTTGGGGGATTAAAACAAATGGATAAATGGATGGTAATTTGGTATAGCATTGGAAAGTTTCGGTTATCCGGAAAATCTCTACCTTCGGAAATGGAAAAACGTTCATATGCCATTGATTTAGGCCATGAAGCATCCATGGTCTTGTCAACCATTGGAATAAACTTGTCATAGGCAAGGGAACTCTGGCACTTTTTATTGATGGGAGACAACAATGTACAAATAAGACAATGATCGACATAAAAGAACACGGAATAAAAAACCAAAACACAAAATACAAAGTATTTGATTAGTTGCCATTCTTGACATTGGCATGATAATGAGTCAAACATACTTCAGCAACAGGAGATAAATGATCCTTCTCTGCAAGCCTTTTAGCGTTGCTCGTAGCCACCTTTTCTGCATCGAAGGAATGGCTCGTCTTCATGTTTGGAACATCAGAGGGAAAAAGGTTAGGCATTCAGTTTGTAGATGCATGATATAAGTTAGGTCTAGTATAATATGTGAATGTTGAAAATGGCAAAACAATGCATACCTCTAGGTATGTTTTGTCCTCAAAGCTTGACATATTTCTCCTTGTGCACTTGGCCTCACCATTTTGAACCCTCTGCTCATGAAATTAAAGTACTCCGTTTTATTATACCAATTATCGTAAAGTATCCGTATTTAACATTTGTATCTCATTTGTATCTGATGCATATTCAATGTTAAGGCTAATTTTACCTTTAGTATTTCGGGATCTTTCCATGGACCCTTGTCGGACAGCATGCATCCACCTTTATCCGTGCAATTACAGCTACCACCCAAAAACGCTGGTAGTTCACTGTTGAAAAAGCCACAACAAAAGAAATGTTTACATACTCACACAGAGAGAGATCTGTATAAACAACATGCTAAGAGAAACTCTTCATGCTTTTAAATACTCACTTAGCATCAATTACTTCAAGCAATTTGCTCTGGTATTTGTTGCCCAAAACCTGGTAAGAAAATACCATAATGTTGTTAAACAACATTATGTAATCGAAAACCTAATCCGTTTTAAGGTAAACTTGGTGAATCATATACTTACATGGATTTTTGAAGTGGTCTTTGGGTCAAGGAAAGATTTAACTGTGCCCCATAAGAGCCTAAATCCAGAGCCAGCATTGATAATAAACATCCTGTTCAGGGTCTGCGGACATTATCAAAAGCATTCGATTCAATTAGTTTCACCATGCTAGAAATGGACCAAGAATCTCCGGGCACATTTGATCTAATAGAGCAACGAATACCTCGGGGTAATTATCACCGTCGATCTTCTGAAGTCGTTGTAGGAGCTCCCTTGCAGTCTTGTTGAAGCTTTTAAGACCCTGAAAGTTCATTTATGATGCGGGTATTAGAGCTGCAACGAAGCAAGATTTGGACCAGTAAACGGAAAAGAAACGCAGTAACAATATCACATACCACTCCTTCAACATCCAATATGGTGGTGCTTTGATCAATGTATTTTTTTGCTACAATTGATGCAGCAGGAAACTTGATGGCAAAGGTCTTCTCAAACTCCTTTACATGGTACTGCAGATATCGTTCAGTTGTGGTCACTTGAATTAGCTTGTTAGCATCAACTTGACCCAGTCTTTCGATATAAACTGGTCGTCCGTCTTTATCGACTCCGTGATATCCTTGTGGATAGTACTTAACCACTTCACCATATTCCTTGAAATCAAAATCATCCATGATTGTGTCAGCCCCGAAATCCTTCCTCCATTGAAGCATATCAACCCACATTTGCTTTGATTTCTCAATATCAAATTTCCTGGCTTTTAGAAACCTGTATCATCATCATCGTCATCAAATTTTCCTAAACATTTATTCATCTAAAGCCTTTTGATCTTTTGAAAGGAAAAAACCGAAAGATTGTCACCTTAGCATCATATGATTATCATCATGTTTAGCAGGCAGTAGTTCATCTAATATGAGCGCTTGGCGGAACGCATGGACGGCTTGTAACTCTTCGGCATCGAGACATCTTCTATGCTAACTATGGACATAACTCGACTATGTCTCCTCGACTTCTTTATAATAGAATGTCTAAACTTGCTCGAAGCATTAATTGCCTTCTTCGTGAGAGAACCGAGCTTCCTTTTCCTCTCGTCCTCAGAGTTCTCTACATCCGATTTCTCGAGTCCTGTAAACAAGACATTCAAAACCCCCCATAAGTCTGAGATTTTGCACAATCCAACCATCTATAACCAATGAATGTTAACCAAAATCCGGGTTCTTTCGAGTTCTGTTATTTCGTACGCATATTCGATTTTCGAGGACTCACCCATTTTAGAAGTGTCAGCCATGGTTACAGTTTTCTTCAATGTCGTTCAGCTCTGGATCAAACACAGCCCGTGCAAAAGATGTCTATGACCTGACCAGTTGGTTCTATACCTATATAACCACATCAAAACATCTGCAAAAAGGAAAAAATTGATATCAAAGACACAACATGATCTTTTGCAAGACATAAACATCAACACGATCATAAACAATGTCCATGGAGGATCAAAAAGATAAAAACTTTGAGCCATGGCAATGAATGGAAGTGCACAAAAGAAGAAGAACAAGAAGAGGAAGAAGAAAGATTCATACCATATGAAAGAAGGCTGAGAGCTAAACCAATAGAGAGAGGGAAATCAACGAATGATTCTCTTATCGAGAATGTGTTTATAAGAACACAAGTAATGGATTGAAATTTGACATATTTAGCTGTTTCTCGAGATAGATTCTTTGTTAAAACATCTTTACTAATCTTTACTACGTCTAAAAATAACACAAATTCTTGTTTTTTATTGAGTTTTTGCCCTATATGCATGGCACACCATTCAAGCATATTTAAGATTAAATCTTAAACTTAAATATTAAATATGTCGAATACATATCCAAATATTATGAACATATTTTTAGTATCCATATATATTCGTCTCATATGCATACCTTAAACGAAATTAAATATATTTATATCAAAGATATACTCAAATATTATAAACCTAAATCTCGATGAATACAAATAAAACATGTGTATAAATGTTAAGTAATTTCATTCATATCTCTTATATTCCATGTCTTAATAATAGTTTAGTTTACTCTCAAATTTGGTGCGGAACAAAGTCAAGATTTTTATTAAGAGTCGAGATGAATTATGATTTTTGTTTTGCGGTTATTTTTAGTTTCTCTTCTGACTGTTGTCTAAATAGGTTTGACTATGATCAAAGAGTTGTCTAAATTTTTGTAGATTCGAATTATATATGTGTGTGTATATATATATATATAGATTTCTGACTTCGGTCGTGTTTCTGATACAGGTTTTATCGAACACAAATTTGGAAGACTTCCCCATTGAGTTTATGTTTTGCTTTAGTTCAAATATGTCTGCTAACACCATGGTGAGCATTCCTAATGGAAACTGTAACGGCAATGCCGATGTCGATGTCGATGTCCTACCTGATCCACGATGAACTTACGAAGTCGATATGGCCACGACTAAAGATTGGGGTATCGGTAAGGATGGGAAGTTGCCTTGGAAAATACCTACTGATATAAAATTCTTCAATGATGTCACTCGGACTACTTTAGACCCTGGGAAAAGGAATGCAGTCATAATGGGTAGAAAAACATGGGAAAGTATTACCCCTGAATTTCGACCCCTTTCGGGTCGTCTCAATGTTGTTCTGACTCGTTCAGGAAGTTTTGATATTGCAACCGTTGAGAATGTTGTTATATGTGGAAGCCTGGCGTCCGCTTTGGAATTATTAGCTGCATCTCCTTATCGTCTTTCGATCGAAAAAGTCTTTGTAATAGGTGGTGGCCAAATATTGAGGTGCAGAGCATACATTTAAAATGTTTGCAAGATCTCTTAAAGTCATTCTTTTCCTCCCCCCTTGTCTCATATGCACTACCATTTGATGCAGGGAATCCCTCAATGCAGCCGGATGTGATGCTATTCACATTACAGAAATTGAGACAAATATCGATTGTGATACTTTTATGCCTGCCATTGATTTCTCTGAGCCAGTCGGATCGGATCTCTGAATAGAATTTGATTCTAAAATATTTGCATCACTAACAGGTCCTTCGAGAAAAGGGCATTCATATATGGAATGGTAATGCATCCAGGGAGTTTCTTGACAGGTATTATTGGACTCTTTTGCTATCAGTTTGTACTGTTTATCCTGTTGTTACTAACTTACTTTTGAATCACCAATATCAGTATTGGGTTGAATGGAAGGGAGGAGGGTGACTTGGGACCGGTGTATGGGTTCAGTGGAGACATTTTGGTGCTAGGTTGGTGGATTTCAACTTTCCATTTTTCCACCGGCTATGCATTTTTCTGCAACGGTGCTGGTTCAGTTGTTTTGTATCTGATCTTTTTCAGGTATACCGACATGCATGCTGACTACACTGGACAAGGATTTGATCAGTTGTCGGATGTTATTGACAAGATCAAGAATAATCCAAATGATAGAAGGATTATACTCTCAGCCTGGAATCCTTCGGATCTCAAACTGATGGCACTTCCAACTTGCCACATGTTTGCTCAGGTTAGTATTAAGCTGTGATTTTTCGTCTCACGCTTTCCTTTTGTACTTAGATTAAGTTTTCCGACATGAATGTTTGCAGTTCTATGTAGCAAATGGGGAGTTATCATGTCAATGTATCAGCGCTCATGTGACATGGGCTTGGGTTGCCATTTAGCATTGCATCTGATGCTCTCCTGACGTGCATGATCGCTCACGTTTGTGTATCCTTGAAATCGCATGCATCTGGTACGCATCCTAGCTAAGTTGCCATGCAGATGCTCCGCTTTTAGCCAAGTGGATACGTCTCATTGGAAATATGAAAATTCGAGTTTGTACCAATGTTTTGAGCAAAATAGTTTCACCCGACCTGCAGCATTTGATTTGCACAAGGATTTTATTCTGCGAGACTGACTGTTTGTTCCGTGCAATATATTCAGGGCCGGTCACCGGAAGGCTTACGGCAATGTAGCGGCTTACACCGATAAAGAAAGGTTTGCTACCAGTTCGATACAGTTTCGAGGATGATATGTAGCGAGAATCCTTTAGTTCCACATAGTTGGTGTTGGTTTCTAAGGTGATTTAGGATACTCTATTTTCTTGTTTTGCAAGTTAATGTTTATCATTTACTTTTTGGGGTTTCATGTTTACATGAATCATTCACTCTCTGAATTACCGTACACATTCTTGAAATAGATTTGGAAGAACAAGTTTTTTAAGTGAAGGTGCTTTCTTTGGTCAATTTTAGTCCCTATGCTTTTTAAAACTTGAAATTACAGTCCTAATCTTGATGTAGTCATTTTAAATTCTGCTATTAGTCATATTGTCCTTACCATTTGGGTTAGGACTTAAATTTCATGTATTTGAGAAGTATAGGGTCTAAAATTGTTCAAATCAGAGGTCTACTATTTAGGCATAGTACATGGATTAATTTGACATTTTTCTTTATATGGTAGGGCAGTGTAAGGACTGAATCTAAAAAATTTGAGTATGATGGAAGGATCAAAATCATAATTTATCCTTAAACTAAACAGATAAAATGAAATCGAAATTGGAATATTCAACCATTTGATTAGCTGGTTAACTTATAAGATATCCCCTACCCTTAGAAAAGACTAATTTAGTCCTTAAATGTTACAATGTTCTAACTGAATACGTAGACTAAAGTTTAAAACGTTCTGATTGAACCCTTAAACTAAAGTACCATTCAAATCAGGTGCAAATGGAACATTTTGTAGTTTAACACTAACTTAAAATTCAATCCATAGTTTAAGAACATCTAATGTAAATAATACGTAGTTTAACTTAAAATTCGATCCATAGTTTAAGAACATCTGATACAACTAAACCGTAGTTTAAGACTAATTAAATCAAGACTCGATATTCGAATTCATGAAAAATTCAGAGTTTATGGAAGGTGATCAAGCCTTGATCATTGAAAGTGCAATAGTGGTACATTGGCCTCTTTCCTTCTCCAACTCCCAAACGGTGCAAGTCTTCGAAGACGAAGTTCTGATTTCGGAACCGACGATGGTTAAGACCATATGACCTCCTGGAACCATCTCTTCGAATCGCGCGATTCGAGAAACAGCTTGAAGTCCCGCTCGAAAATGTTGAAGTAAGTTTTGTGCACGTTGTGGGGACTTGTCTTCGCCATGCAAATGTTCCCTTTGTTCAATGCAACTCCCGACTCGCTCACAAGACTTTCAGGAACCTGATTATTCATCACCATGTATATACCTTTGAACTTTTGTTAATTGTTCCGTCGTAATTTTGGAGACGAATCACATGTTGCAGACAAAAGTTTCCTGCAACATGTGTTTAGCGTCTTGTTAATTTGATATCCGATAGTAATTATGGTAAATGCTAACCTGATATCGCTAATGAAGATGTACGAAGAGTGAACGAAATGAAGAAAGTTGTTCGGAAAGAGCCTCCCGTAGAAAGTTCCCGGCATCGCAGCGATAAAACACGGTCCGAAATTGCTTCCTTTCTCTTCCATCAACCTCGTGGTGAAGCTCGGCAATGACCTGAAAACGGCATTGAAATCATTACCAGGTAGATCATTAAGGAAAACTTGAAACACGGGTGCCTTGTGATTCAAGCAACAGCATGTCTCGTCGACAACGTCTAGGATTTCTTGAACAAGCAAAAGGGTGTTCGGTCCCGAAGAACACCCCAAGTCTGCAACCTTCAAGCATTTAGGGAAGTTATTGTTGCCGAATAACATCTTGATGCTGTCTTCCAGCATCGGTTTTGCCTTGTACATTCCCTGTTTCTGTAACAATTAATGGTAAAAAACACAGCAAAAATCTCATGAAAACTAAACAATGTCTGAAATTGGACAATCAAGAGAAGTAAAAGAGGAACGGACTTGAATCGCTGAGTTGTTGGCATAACTGGTTTTGCCATCTCCTCCATTCATGTGAAGAAATTGTTCAATCTCCATGATCGAAAGGGTGTCCATTAAAGCTGAAGAAACGACCTATTTATCATCTGTTCTTTCACTCGATCTCAAGTTCCTTAAAGCTCAAGTAATCATGTGAATTTGTGAGCAAAAACAAGGTAAAACAATTCTTAATGGCGGGAAAAGTCATTGGAAATATATATATAATGCAAATTGCGTACGCTATGATTGGATTACATTTCTCGTAGCTCTCAGCAGCTGCGGATCTTTGAAACATAGTTTGGAGGTTTTATTTTAAAATTTTAAAAATTGTGTCTAAATTAAAATTTTCTTATGATGTATCTAACTGAAAATTTCAAAAAAATTAAGACTTCATAACGATTTTTGAAATTTTGATCGGAAACTTCATTGAAAATATTCAAAAAAAAAAATGAAATTTAATGAAAACTTCTAAAACTTTTGAGGGATCAAATTTTGATAACGATTTTTAAAATTTTTCATTAAAATTTTGATGATAGTTTTAGCTGGACGTTAACCTGTTGACTGAAATATGATAGTCGTTTGAGATTTTGAGATCAGATTTTATCATATCACAGTCATCGTGTTAACATCCGTTTCAAACTGCCGTCAATTTTTAACAGAAAATGACGAGTTTGAAACATATGAATAGTTGAGTGACATTTTATAACTTTTAATAGTTGGGGGACTCAACAAAGCAATACCCTATAGTTAAGGGACAATTTTGTAACTTTTAGAAGCCGAATGATTCAATAAAGCAATGCCCTATTCGTAAGAGACCATTTTGTAACTTTTAATGGTTGAAGAAATCAATAAAGAAACACCCTATAGACATAACTTTTTATTTATTCATCTTTCGCTCTGGTAAGTTTGATAATATTACCAGAGCGATTATACAATACATGTAATAACTTGATTTATTCGATTACCTCCGACAATTATATAGGACATACGATTAGTAAACTAGCACAAAGATCTCATAATGACCCTAACATACTTATGATCATAAGTATATAAGAGAATTTTCGTGAGAGAGCACTTCATTAGGACTCTCCTCTTTCTCTCATTCCTCCTTTTCTTTTATCTCAATTTTGTATCATCTCTATTAAATTTTATTATCACCATCTTCGATCACGATATCGAAAACTATCGATCAAATCAAAAGGAATAAACCATCATCGACCGCCTCAACCACCCTCCTCCAATATTATACATCGACTTATCATAAAAAAGAGTTTACTTACGTTAAACAGAAGAAATAAAAAGGTTGGATTTTTCTTTTATTATTATTTTTATTATTATACAATACAAAGTTAAACATCATTCGTTTACGAACGACCGACGTATATTGAAATCCTATCCCATTTCATTAAACTTCAATATATGTTGTCCTTCTTTGTCAATGACATAACTATATTTCGTACTGACATTTATGGGATTCCATGTAGTCAAAGACAACCCCCTCAAACCTACGAAACAACTCATCCATGATGTCTTCCCCAAAATTACTGGACAAAATAGGTTCACCAACCGCTCTAATGTTTTTAGCAATAATTGCAGTCCTTGCTGACTCATCAAGCACCTGGTTTACGTCACCTTTCTTGATGCAATCGTCCCAGTCCATTTTGAACACCTCCATTTTCTGCAGCTCGAAAGATCCTTGTGCTTCTATCACGCTTTTAATTTCTTCTCTACTTGCTGCGTAATATGGCAGATCGAAAGATTCCAGTTTTTGTTCCTCGATCAACCCGTGTACCATCGAAATTAAACACATCATGTCATTGTCTTCAGGGTTTAGGATACTCATTTCATTCGGATCCGACGGTTTCGATCAGATTGGTTTTTTATTTTGAAATTTAAGTTTGGATTGAGTCGAGTTTTTTTAAGGGTAGATTGGATCAGATTGAATTCATGTTTGAGTAAAAAATGACATAATATTTTAATTATATCTTATATATTTAAAGATAATTATGATAATACTTTTTTATTTTATTTTCAATTAGATTCTTATTTTACCTAACAAAAATAAATTATATATACATAGGTCAAATCGGTTCGAACGTGGGCTTTAACCTAAAAAAGGAGGTTGCATTTTACGTCAGATGAGATTCTCCTAAAGCCAGATCAGATGTAGGTGGAAGAGTTCAATAGTCAGACCGGCCTAAGGTGTACTAAAAACCTGATCCAACCCATTATCATCATGGTTTCATACATTAGGTCAATGTCTTTAGGGTTTCATACCTCGGCGACCATGTCATGTAGTTTCAATCCAACAAATTCCTACATGGTAAGGGGATCACTGCTCTTGATGCTGCCCATGGTTGTTAGCAGCATGCGACCACCGGGGACAATCTCACCGGCTCGGCACCGGAGAAACTGTGCGAAATCTCTTTTGAATTGCTTAAAGTATGCTTCGAACACAGCAGGCGGGCTTGTTTTGGCCACACAAATGTTTCCCTTGTTCAGTGCTGCTCCTGTTTTAGTGACCAACTCCTTTGGAGCCTGAAATCAATAAGTGAATGACTGAATTCCTAGTTATATTATGCATGCATGCATGCATGTATGTATATTGTATGTATGTACCTTGGAGATCCACATGATGGCATAAGAAGAATAAAGAAGTGCAAGCTATTAGGTGGGAAAAGTCTGCCGAAGAAAGACCTTGAACGCCTGAAACGAAGCATTTGTTGCTAAATCTTTTTCCTTTGTCTCCCTCCAGTCTCTCATAAAAGCTAGGCAAGGAGAGGTTGAAAATGGCGTTGAAATCATTTCCAGGAAGATCGTTCAAAAATACTTGTACACATGGAGGGGATTGCTTCCGGCATGTTTCGTCGATGATGTCGATGATTTCGGACAACACTAGAAGTGTGTTCGGTCCGGCAGAGCAACATAAATCTGCAATCTTCAGGCAATCTGTAGAGGGTGGCATTGAAGTATAAAGCTCTATTATGCTTTGTCCGAGTAATGGTTTCACCTTTGATATCACATTCCTCTGGGGGGGGGGGAAGTGCATATATTAAAGAAAATCACCTAGAGAAAAGAAGCTCATATAAGAGTTGAGTCTATCGTCCTCAATTTCATGGTTCCAACTTAATGAAACCTTCGGAGATCTTAACAAAGTACGAGAGATAAAATCTCAGTCGAGAACAACACCTAATGTAGTAATGTTGGTGTCTCGACTCTATGAACCCTAGCAGCTCTCGATGTATAGCTTGCTAGGGTTTTCGACAGAATCACACATCAACATAAGAAGATGTTAACGATATTTTACAGGTTTCTCCTATCATAATAACAAAATTAAATACGAGATAATAATAAAGAGAGTGTATATATAACTTGAAGAGAGGAACTGTTTCCATAGCTGTATTTCCCACTCCTCCATTCATGTGAAGAACTTGATCAACCTTCATTGCTATACTTTCAAGGCTACTTGTGAAGACTTTGGTTGCCTCTGGTTAATGTATTCCCTTGTATTTATAGGCACAAGCTACTTATGTCACTCCACATGTAGTTTCTATTATACTATATCGTTTTAATTATTAAATTTCCAAAAATTAGAAGATCATCATTAAGTTTATTCATAGATTATAAATAGTTATCAAGACATTAAAATAATATAAAAGTTCAATAAATTTAATAATGGGGAACATTGAACAACTACTTCTCCAACAGCAGATGGAACTAGACATGCATGCCAATTGCCTAGATTCTAATTCTGATAAGAGCTGATGGGCACAAGTCTAATCCAAGTGGGTGGACAGGATTATCCAAAAACCCAGAAAAGTATATTAAACAAACAATTATGGGTTGTTAGAATTAGAATTGATGCCTAAACCCAACACTTGAGTGTGCTGTTTACTTTTTATGTTTTAACTTTTGTGCTAAGGAAGCCGATACATCGAATTTGTGTATAGAAATTTAAATTTGATTGACTTATCGAGCATTCCTAATAGTAAAAAAGAATATTATTTTTTAAAAAAATTCGAACAATTATAAATATTATTTTGTAATCTTTTTTTATCTCGGGTTAACATGTGGAACTACCGTAGTGTAAATGACTTTATAAGTTCATGTGAAACTTAGGTGTGCAAACATTGGGACCAAATGAATGGCACGATGTCTCTCTAGGATAGGATAAATATTTAAAGACGGTTTGGGGCATGTGGACCTCATATTGCGTTCTTGGCTGACGAGTGAGGTTGCAACTAGGGACGAAGTTTAGTGAGTGCCCAAAGGGGCCCCGATCCCTGTTAAAATTATTAGATATAATTTTGGTCTAATAGTATTTTGATTTATGTAAAAATAAATATTTAATTAAAAAATATAAGAATTTGTTAAATATTTAATCTAGTAATGATCGAACTAAAGAAAGATAACCTCGTGTTCTCAATTTGTTATCTTGTGAATTTTGAGTTTTTTTTAAATCTAGGGTGAATACAAGGTAATATATGTACAAAGACTCTTAACTATTTGACAATGAACACTCGTACCTCTACATGTGCAGTGTTTGAACTCAAGACCTCAAGGATAGCAACAAGCCTTTAATCACTAAGGTCGTTTGATTTATACTTAATTTTGAGTTTAAATACTTAATAGGTCTTTATATTTTTTTTAAATAGTTCAATATTTTGGCCGCTGTCAAGATTTAATTCTGGTTTCGTCTCTGATTGCAACCTAGCATTTATTATACCCCGCGAGATCTCTTTTCCAAGAGTATTTGTGGCTTTGAAATTATATTGTGGCTTGTAGACTAATCCGTTGCTTGTCTATTTAGACAGGTTGTTTTAAGATTAACTAATGAATCGAGAGAATGACTCTTGTCAATTATGTTTTGGCTTTATGATGGGTTAATTTGAGGCACGAATCATTGTGGGAAAGACTGATTTATCTGGAAATTATCTCATTCAAGTGTCACACGACATAACGACTAAATCAGGATATTATTACCTATAGATTTTAGACTCGAACATGTCATTTGTAAAGATGTTTGGACTTTGATTACTAAGTAAGATTATTACACAGTGAACCCGAATTTTAGAATCAATTAAAATCACTGGAGAATAAGAACTCAAATTGATTAGAATTTGTGAATAGGAAAATCGGCATCTGAGAGGATACAATTTTCCAAATAACAAAATTCGGAATACATTCGGAAACCGTGATGACATATCAGCATATGCTCATCTTTTTACATGCATCAAATCCAACTTTCAGCACCACAATATCTGCAAAATCAAGAATTATCTTTTTCACGTAAGGATTCCAATATTAATATACCGAATAATAATCTTTCGAAACTCGTAATTCAATCGAATATCATATCATGTGATTAATTAAACCATGTACATGATAGGAGTATTATGAACATACAAATCATACACTATGGTAAAAAGGGAGCACCAATTCACTCTAAATCTCTCAAAATCACAGAGTATTCTTCTTCCCTTAGTAGCTTCTTTTGCCTGGCAATGAAAGCCTCCACCGTGTTCCGGAACTGCTCGTTACTCATTCCATCCTCCGGACACGAACTCTTCACCGGTTCCTCTTCGGGATCACTTTGTTTGACGTATTTTTCCGACCCCAATCTCCGAAGTTGGTTGCAATGTTGTTTGTGACTTTTTCTTCTCAAATTCTCCGATTTCGTTCTTCGGATATTCTTCGTTTCCTTCGGACTGTTTACCTCGAGACTAACTATTCTCTTTTCTTCGACGGATGATAAACTTTTCATCTCGGTTTCGTACCGATGAACCGCGTTGCTTTTCTCCCTCTTCTCGATGAACTCCTCGTAATATCGGTTCTCGAAGGCGAAAACTGCCCGGCCTTTGCGAAGAGAGTGATGACGATAGCATTACCGACGACGAACACGAATCGAGGGCTGACTAAAAGAACCGATAACCCGCGGAAATACTCGCCGAAGGCAACCGGAAGATGAGTTGTGAACCTGGAGATCAACACCAGAAGGATACAAACTTCAACGAACCTCAACAAGTTTGCTACCTTACACAACTGGTGTTGCTTCGACATGGCGTTTCGCTTCTGGAGTTTGATATCGAACGCATCCATTTACGAAACAGAGCAAGAAAACTCGAAGAAAATCGAAGGAAAAACCTGGGGCTTTTTTCTCACTGGAAACAGAATTGGAGGAGTGTCCCTTTAAGTAGAGAAATGGAGTGAGCTAACGTAACCATAAGAATTTCTGGAGAAGCAAGTGGAAGAGGACATATGAAAGTGTGGATTTTTCCCTGTTGTTGTTTATGGGTTAAATTCTACTCTCCTGTTTGTTCCTGTGTTCTTGAACGCTTGCTTCAATTATGTATTGTTTTGATATATAGAGAATTGAGGGGATGAGGGATATCAACTTTTTCAACAAAAATAAATAATTTCTTAAAAAAAGTACAATTTATATTCCTTACAAAATAAAAATTTAAAGTATTATAGTTTTTTAATGCTTATTAAACTATTAAATTTTCTAAATCAAAAGATAATATATGTTTAACCATGCTCGAATTTATGTCCTCTTGAATCGAAGGCTTTCTATTATACTTTTTAATTCTTGGAGGAGTGAAATTTTGAGATTCTTATTATTTTTAATAATATAGGTGATTACGAGGTAATATATGTTTATGATTTTTTTTAATAAATTAACAACGCACACTCTCTGTATATGAAGCTATTCGAACTCAAAATTTCTAAAGGGAATATTCTTTTTTCAATAATATCATTTTTTTAAAATGGTGGAAATGTCATTACCTCCAAATTCTTAGGTATTACGTAATTCCCGTCACTTTGGACAAAAATACCCTTGGACTAATGATTTTTTTTATAATGATCCTTCTCAATTCTTATTTTTTGTGTTTTACTCAAAAGTATAAACATAATAATAATATACAAATACCTTGATTTATTAAAATATTAATAAATTTGAGAATTTAAAATATTTTATATTTTTAATATTCAATATATTTACTATTTATAATTTTATGGGATGAAAAAAATAATATTATTGTAAAAGTGTAATTATTTAAAATAATATTGAAAAAAGAGATGTTATATATTGAAAAAAAAAACCTTTATCCACTCAATATCATAATATTTTTTCATATTATATTATATTTTGTATAAATAAATATGATACTTATGAATATTATTTTATAATATATATTTAATATACTAATTATATGAATTATATATTAAGTGTATTTTTTCCTCCAAAGTTAGATATTATAACGATTAAAATATTTTTATGAATTTTCATTCAAATATTTATAAATTAATATTAAAGTTTAACTTTTAAAAAACATATATCATAAGGATAATTTGGTAAAATATGCATCCAAATAGTCTCATATTCCTCCAACCAAACATTGTAATCTTACATTCATGCTAAACAAACCAAACAAGGTAATACAATATTCCCATAGTAATGTTATTCCCAAAGGTAATCTTAAATTCCGTAAATCAAACACCCTAAATGGAAGCGACCACCGAAAAGATAGATCAAGGCAAATGCGGGTGGTGTCGTTCGTTGCCACAACTTTTTTTTATTAATCCGGAATAAGTATAAGGTAATATCTGTTTACATTCGTTGTCATGACTTGATGGCTGTTGTAGGGGAAGTTTTATGATCGATGCGAGTAAGGAAGTTCGATATTTGGATTTGCTAAGAGTCGTGGAAATTGTTCAGTTTTATCAATTGAGCTTTAGGCGATACATGAGACACTAAAACATGCATGGAGGTTTGGTTTCCGTGAGGTGATTGTAGAATATGAAAATGCCTGAGGCATTTCACATGCTACCATCATCGATTATGGCTGCTCGAGGAATTGACATTGTCGATCGTATTAGAGCTCTTATTGAACAAGATTAGGAGGTCTGGCTTATGCTTGGCGGCTGACATGCTTACACGTATGACTCGTGGACGTCCTGTTGACGAAAATTTGTATCAAAATGTATTTAAACTATCGTCTTGTGTATCATAATAATTTATAAAATGATAGTTCATATATTTTATTTTATTGACAAAATATAAACACCAAATTAAATGTTTTAAAAATATATATATCACGTTGAATTAAGAGATGCGGATCACATCAGATATTTTAAAAATATAAATACTATATTAAATATTTTGTTAAAATATAAGTATCAAATGTGATATTGTTTTTAATATGATATTGAAATTAAATTTTATTAAAATTCTATTATCTTTTGCCATAAATTAATATAATCATTTGTTATGATTGTGAAAGGAGAAAAACCTAACAACCACGAAAGTAGTATTATTTTATTATAAAAATAGAAAACAAAAACAAAATTGGGAAATATTTATGAAAATATATATTTATAAAAAGTTTTAAAAGTTAGCCACGTGGAATTCAAGGACTATATCCCACCATCAAATAAGATTCCAATGTCAATTACTTCATCACTAAGCCATTGCCACGTAGCCTTCATTTTTATTTTCCATTTTTAACCTTTGACTATCTCAATTATAAAAGACTGAACCAGTAATTAGAAGTGGTCGAACAATTATTTTTTTATTTAACAATAACTAAAAAATAAAATAAAATATTAAATTAATTTAAATTTTTTAACTTTTAATAAATTTATAAATATTTACTCAATTTTAAATCATATGTTATCATCAGTTTTTGATTCAATGATATATCTGACAGATGTCTTACATCCATCTAAAAGGAGATAAAATTATTAAGAAATTTAAGATACAAGATTATAAAAAATATATATATATAAATTAGATTATTAATAAAAATATAAAATTATATATAAATTATATGAGAAACTAAAATTTTAAAAGGTACGATCATATATCGATACCCACTCGGTCCTCTCTAACAATAAAAGGTGGTAAACAATAAATTATTAGCATTTGCATTAATTAATTAAAAATAAAAAGGAATATAAATCCCACTTGTAAGGGAAGAAAGAAGGGAGTGCCACTGATCTTTGGGCTCCATTTGCTTCCTTTAATTTAGGGTTATCCACTTCATACCCTTTCCACATAAAATCCATGTTATTTTTTTAATAAAAAAATATACACTCTTCATAGTTTTCAGTATAAAAATTAATATTCGATCGATTGATTGATTAATTAGATTGAATACTATAAAGATTCATTATGACGATGACTTTTTCGATATAATTTATTTTATTCATAATATTAAAATTTAGACCTATGTTTTATTTAAAAGATCTAACACCTCGTCCTGCTAGGCAGATTCGTCCTAGATTTGAAGGCGTGTGTTATATTTTAAAATGAGATTTCTAAAATATTTATAATAAAATGAAATAACAAAATATTAAAATTCTTATAAAATATAAAAAATAAATTCCAAACATATGAAATTAAGATAATCTCATAAAATAACTCTATAATCGTGACATTTTATTTAAAAAAATGTCATCATTCAAACGCTCTTAGAAGTAAAATCAATATTTTTTAAAGTGCGAGGCCTTCAGATTTTAAGACCGCTAAATCGACTTCGTCCTACTAAATCAATTAATAATAATAAACTTTGAATTAGGGGTTTATCTAAATATAAACCTTTTTATTTAAGAACTTAATATTGCAACTTTTCTTACTCGTAAAGGATTAATAAAGAAGCATGAACACATGGATAAGGCAAAAAACCTCAAATTCAATTAAAGGTCTAATTTTGCCATCAATATATGTACTCTTTAAACTTTTAAAAAAGTACTTTTACTTTTATTCTGTGAATTTAATTTCTCTACTTTTATCTTATTTAAAATTCGAAGTTTAATTGATAAAAAATTTGAGTATTTTCTATTAAATTTGAATATATGGTTGGAATTTAAATTTTAAATCATCTATATGAATAGTTAAATATCACAATTCAAATATATTAAAAAAGTAATTAAAAGTGTTATTAATTGAATTTTAATTTTTAAATCAGACAATTTAGGGAGGCAAATATAAAATAGCAATAAAAGGGGAGGGGTCGAGGCTGATTATTTAGCCTTCGATTTCAAAGTTAAACATCAATAGTTATTTAGCCTAAATAGTTAAGGGGTTTGTTGTTGTTTTTTTAGGTATCGGGTTCAAACAATGCATATGTAAGCATATGAGCAGTCATTATTAATTGATTAAAAGTATCTTTGAACAAATATTATATTGTATTCACTCTCGATTTATAATAAAAAATTTATCAAATTTTGAAGATTAAAATGATAGAGGGATTAACTTTTTGTTGATAGTTTGAGGTAGTATATGTTCATAATCTTTCTTAACCATTGACCGCACACATCATGTAGTCACAGTTACTCGAACTTAGAATCTCAAGAAAAAACAACACTTTTTTTAATCATTAAGGTCGCTCAATAAATTTGAGGGATTAAATTTTAAAATTTTGAAGATTAGAGCAAGTGTGGGTATAATTTTAAATTTATATTCAAACTCATTGTGATTCCACTCATAATTATTTATTAAATAAATTTTAATTTTTTTTACATGAAATATTTCAAGAGATATTTCCTTTTCGGCCTGTTGAAATTCTTTCCCAACGGAGGCCCAAAACTGACACGGGAAAACTGAAACAAAGCGACGCCGTAGCCATATCTAGGGCAAGAGCGACAAACCCTCCATCCTTAAAGCTCTCATCACACTCAAAAACCCAAACCCTAACACTGCGCCTCCGTTGATTCCCCGTTTTCTTTCCACTTCGAGGCTTGAGCAGATCGGATGGTATGTTTCTCTGATCATCTTCGTCTTTCAATACAAACCCTAAAATTTTGTTTACTTTTCTTTTGCAGGCACCAAAGAAAGACAAGGCCCCTCCTCCTTCCTCTAAGCCTGCGAAGTCTGGAGGTGGCAAGCAGAAGAAGAAGGTCGGTTTCTTTAATTTTTATTCAATGGTGTTGGTTTAATTGCATTTTAGAGTTAGATAAGAAGTGGACTTTTATCTTCTTTCTTTTTTGTATGTTAACAGAAGTGGAGCAAGGGAAAGCAAAAGGAGAAGGTGAACAACATGGTCCTGTTTGACCAGGCTACTTATGATAAGCTTCTCTTG
This sequence comes from Hibiscus syriacus, assembly GCF_006381635.1. NCBI lineage: Eukaryota > Viridiplantae > Streptophyta > Magnoliopsida > Malvales > Malvaceae > Hibiscus > Hibiscus syriacus. The sequence continues at coordinate 430,930 of NW_024062592.1, forward strand.
GAGGCTCCTAAATACAAGCTCATCACTCCCTCGATTTTGTCTGATCGTTTGAGGGTACTTTTCGTTTTCATTTTTGACCTCTTTTTTTATGTTTTATCATTTGTTTTGGTTATGTATGGTGCTGGTTTCCCTTTTGATTATATGTTGTTTTTTTTTTGCTTGATGTGTTGCGTTTGTGATTATATATGATTTTAGCTTGATTATCTCTGTATTTCTGTCAATTGTCTGGAGGTAGAGATCTATGGATGGATGATTTTGGGTATCTTTTCGAAACTGGATTATAGGGGTTCCTTTGCAGGGATTTGTCCTGGTTTTTGGTTATTCTCCTGTGAATGTGTATCATATTCATTTAAATTGAGCGTTCGTTCTTAGTGGGGAATGCAAGGCCTTAGTTCTAGAACATTTGCTCCCTTCCCCTTGCTAATTTGTGTTCGTTCTTAGTGGGGAATGCGAGCATTCCGGGAGTAAAATACTGAATTCATCAGTGCATTATGGGAGTGCTTCTTTAAGTCAAACTAGTTTTGCCTCGTTTTATCTACGTTCTCCTGTAGATGCATTTGTGAACATATCATTAAATGAAAACCAACATTCTGCTATCATGTCTAATATGATTTTGCATACGCCTTGCAGATTAATGGATCACTTGCAAGGAAGGCCATAAGGGAATTGATGGCAAAAGGGTTGATTCGGCTGGTGTCCGCTCATTCAAGCCAGCAGATTTACACTAGGGCAACGAACACCTAGATGTTTTGTTATGTTTTTGCTTATTTAGCTCTTTGTATTATTTCCATTTCCTTAGCTTGACTGCTATGAATTAGTTTCTGTTTACTAAAGAACACTCTCAAGTGGGATCTTTCTATAATGTGTGAGCAACTGTTTCTTTTTATTGCTATGGTTTAATCGATACTTTCTTCTTCAGATTTACTTTGCTTTGTTTTGGCCACTAGATTTCCTAAATTTATTCTCTAAATTAGATTTTGATATGTGGTTTTGCCTGAAAAAGAAGTTGCATTTCCATACAATTACTGCTTGTGGAGTGTAAGATAGATGTTGGATCTCTCAGAAAATGAGTTCCCAAAATGAATGACAGCTTATGAGCTTTCTCTTTTCTTTCTATCAGGTGATTAAAATCTCATATTTTTTATATTTAGAGGTATAAATGAATTGAACTTGAATGAATAAGTCTGTGTTCGTTTAAATTTTTAATGTCATTTTTGTATGTGTGTTTATTTTTGAAGGTGTTTATAAATATGTTCATTTAACATTATTAAGTATGTTTGTTTATCGATCTCGAACATGTTTATTTATTAAAAGAGTATCAAGTAAACAAGTTTATAAATATTTGTATAAATGAACTTTTAAATGTATCACTAATTAAGTTACTAAATGAGTTTGTTTATGAATATTAATCATTAAATGTATATTAGTATTTATTCATTTATTAAATAAATATAATATTTTTGTATTTTTTAAATAAATATAATACAAATAATTCGTAAATAATAATTTATCGAACATTTTGTGTATTTAGATTATTAATAATACTTTTGCTTTATCCATTTGATATGAATAAAATAAAATTTAAGTGTATTTGAACCTACGTCGACTTGGTCCTATGTTATTTTAAAGTACTTTAAATGCAAAATTATTAGGTTCCACGTGCTGGTTCAACCACACGTGGCCTTGTTTACACTCTACCATGTATCCACTAATCCACATGCATGAATACCGAACTAAGAGAAACAGGAGACGCAAGAAGAAGAGATGGGCATAAACTGAAACAACAAACGAATGGAAGATACGAGGAGAGCAGATTTGCAACAACTAGAAGATGTTATTGAAGGAAGCAGAAGAGACCACAAGGGCTGATCATGTCGGAAACAACTCCGGAAACGATTACGCCACCGCTCTTCAACTCTTTCTTGATCGTATCCCCATTAACAACTCAATCCCTGGCATTAGAAACGCACCTGGTAAATTCATTTCCGACAACATATATAGATAGTTCATAGACAATCATTGTTGAAATCCGACTTGCGTTTTGATTTTTTTTTTTGCAAGTTGTGGAATTGAGAACTGGGGATAGTGTTAAAGATTCAATTGAGTTGTTGTATACAAAAAATGCATTTGGTGCTCCCATTTTAGATGTTTCAGACAGGTTTCCCAACTGCTACATCGGTTTTCTGGATTTTGCTGCCATCGTTCTCTGGTCCCTTGAGGTCATCTGGTTCCTTGACTCACATTCTCATCAACTTGATTCTGTTTTTACTCCTCTCAGTGTATATATGTATGTATGTGTATATGTCCTTTCTGCAGAAATGTGTGCCAATTGTTGGCTATGGCGAGACTGGCAAAAGCAGCAGCCTCATGTCCTTGCTTGAAAAGAATCCCGAAATCGGCAACACCAAGGTAGGGGAGTTGGCGAAATGTTTCCTATGGAATCCGTTTTTCGCTATATACTTAGAGGATACCCTCTTTCATGTTCTGCTGCTGCTTTCAAAGCATCGAGTCCAAGTTGTGCCTGTCATCGACCGATCTCATCTTCAGGTCATAGGTTTTGTAACACAGGTATATTTGAAGGCATATTGAAAATTTTATTCATTGGCGAAAGACTTTTATCAGTAACTTTGTTATTACTTTATCATAGACTGCTGTTATCCAACTACTGCTTCGATTTGATGGACTCACTTGGTTCGACAGTATTGCAGAAAAGCAGCTAACAGACTTTCGGTAGGATAAAACCCAAGCATTTCTTCAGAATACATCATTTGAGTTTTCATTATCATACCCGTTTTGGGTTTTTCTCATTCGTATTCAGGTTTGAAAATGAGAGTGTAAGCTGTGTGTGTGGTGATGAGAGCGTTGCAGAGGTTCTTCATATCCTGTTCAAAAGTCGGATAGGCGTCATTGCCTTCATCGATAGACAAACCCAAAGGCTTATCGGCAGCGTCAGAAAAAACGACGTGTACCTTCTAATGGAGAACGATAAGATCTTCCACAATCGAAAGTGAGAAACGTCTTCCTCCGATGCTACACTGAATGCCGCCATTGACATGTCGTAAAACCTATAGACTTTTCCCTATTTACAGGATTGTGACCGTGGAGGAATTCATTCATACGGAGACTACCAACCCAGACCATGATCCTACCATGGACCGAGACATGGGAGCTCTTTTATCAGCAGGGATGCTTCAGCTACAAAACAAGTACCTTCCGAGAATGGACACGCCGGTCACTAACAAGAAAACCGACACCCTCAAGCAAGCGATGAAGAATGTGGCAGGAACTAAAAGCGATTTCAGTTTTCAGGTTGATGATTTGCAGCGTCCACAAGGTATCCTCACATCCAGAGACATTATCCTTCAGTTTGCACCACCCTCTATGAACTCGAACATCGATGGAGGGGCTTCTTTGAATTGGCTCTTGAACAGACTAGTTGTCAGATCCAAGGTGGAACCCTTGTTTGCAATCATTGATGCATTTACTTGATTCACGAGTTTACGGTTTGTTATCGCATTAGTAATCACATTGTTGCTAGAATTAGCCTTAACAAACATGTCCTCAACGTCACCATGTCCTCAACGTCGTGTTACCACTCTACGTGGCCACGATATTAGCTTAAGGTTTAGTAAAATGGTGGAAATTGAATCTTCACCCTGATCAGTGCTCCAGCATCAACCGCTTCGTTGCTCTCTTTGATTTTTCATAAATAATCATGTTACAAGTCGAGTGAAAATAAAATCAAACGATCAATCAATGTCACTGTTCCACATAATCAAATAGTACCAAATTAGTTGATTTATTACGTTACATCAATATTTATTACCCTTACCAACGATAATTTATGACAAATAATCGATTTATTATAAATTAATATATTAATGATTAAATTATTATCTTTAAAATATCACTAAAAACGGATCATTTATGTAGTTTACACATGTAACAATACAAGACAAACGCAACGTATACGCATCTACGAAAAGCTAAAAAAAAAGGGCAAATTCTAAATTCTATCCCGTTTCCTCGGCTCCGTTCTTTTCAACGGCCCTGTCACCGTCGGTAAAACTAAAAATCAACGCGGTAAGAATAAGGATAAAAAGGGGAAATATCTCCGAATAGATCTGCTCGTTTATCGGCTCTTTGCTTCATCTTAGTCATAAACCACCAAAAAGACATAATTTCTCAGAGTCCAAAGCTGAACAACGGAGAGTCATTTTGAGGTTACCCTTTTCTCATTTCAGCATTTTTATAGTTTAAAGCTTCTTCTTTTCTCAGTTTTATGTTGATTGTTCATAAAGATCTCAACTTGTTTTATTCAACGATTTTATGCTATGTAAATATAGGGCTTTTGTTGTTTTATGGATTTGGGTTTTTGAACCTTAGTTGTTTCCTAGGTTCTATTGTTTGGATGGTGAGAAAGTTGAAGTAAAGTTTTGGGATCTCATGTTTTATAGGAAACTTTGGGTTTCTGGTGATGTGTAATTGGTTTTTTGTTGCATTTTAGTTTACGGGTTATTTTAATATCAGGTTCTGGATTTTGATAATGAGATTTTTATACGAATTCCTGGTGAACAAACATAGCATTAGTCTTTTCCTCTATATTGGATTCATTGATTGAAAATTACTAGCTACTTTGCTTTGGCTTTTGTTGGTCTATGTTCATACATTGTGATGCTTATATCTGATGATTTACACAGCGGAACTTTTAACAGTTACTGTGATATTTTTGGGAACTTTAGTGGATCTTTTTCTCAAGTTGATTGGATCTTCTCTTATAGCATTTGAAGTTAATACCGAATGGAGGGAATCGGAGGAGATGCTGCACCGGCGACATCGCCGTTGCCTCAATGGCGTCACGATGCTTGGAGGATGTATCAGTATTATCTGGATAAGTCAACTCCTCATTCAACTTATAGGTGGATTGGAACCCTTGTTGTGGTTGCTATCTACTGTTTGCGGGTCTATTATGTTCAAGGGTTTTACGTCGTCTCGTATGGCCTAGGGATCTACCTGCTGAATTCGCTGATTGGGTTTTGTCACCGCTCGTTGATCCTGAACTCGAAGGCTCCGATGGACCTCTGTTGCCGACGAAAGATTCAGATGAATTCAAGCCGTTTATTCGTAGGCTACCTGAGTTTAAATTCTGGTAATTGGAAACTTTATCTTTCACTTCCACATGTAATGATGCGGTAATTGTTCCTTTGTGTGTTCTGTGCCTAAGGGATCAATGTACTCGAGCTTTGTTGATCTATTTAGGCCAACTCGAAAGCACTGTCTGATTTTCGAGATAGATGGAAACATACCCTTTATGATTACTGAAAAGAGAAGATATGTAGAAACATGTGCTTCCAGGTTCGGGTTCATCAGGTAGATGTTAATGTTAATGTCCTACTCGGGTGCTAGTTAAAGGTTTATTTAGATAAAGTAGTAAACTTCATGATCTTGGATGCTGGTTGATGAATTAGTGCTTTAAGTAGAATAGAATACTCAAGTTTCATGATTTTTTTCCAGGTACACGATGACAAAGGCTTTCTGCATAGCATTTCTCATGACTTTCTTTTCTGTATTCGATTCCCGTCTTTTGGCCTATATTGCTCTGTTATTGGGTCGTTCTCTTCGTTCTTACGATGAGGCGCCAGATTGGGCACATGATCAAATACAAGTATATCCCGTTCAACATCGGAAAGCAGGTCAGCTCGTGAACCGAAGAATTTATTTCTACTGTATTTGCAAATCTGTCGATGATCACCTTTTGCTTTTAATGGAAAATATGCAGAAGATACTGACATCCCAGAACTGAAACTTTATTGTTTATACACATTGCCAAGATTTGATCAAGTTTTTGAGATTATTGGCCAGTAATGTGTATACAACAAACTATGTTTCTCTCCTTTGCCCTTTATATTAGTAGCTAATTGTTAGTGACAGATTTCTTTTATGTAATATGTACCTATTAAATATTCAATTAGGTACATGTACTTTGTCAGAATGTCAAATGCAATACTTTTACTTTTGAAGTGTGCAATATGATATCGAGTTTTGACAAAATATCCAATATAGTACATGGAATCTTGTTAGTTGATGTAGCACTGATGATGCAAAACCTATATATCATAATCGTATATAGAATTTCATAATATTCTACAAGTGCTGGTAGCATATTGGATATTTTACGAGTGTAAATATCGCAGTTTAAGTATTAATTTGAGAAGAAGAAGAAAATCATATACGAATTTGAGAAAAGTTGAGACCTTCAGGTACCATCTTGTATATAAGCCAACAATATTTGTTAGAAATTAAAAATTGGTCTTGATGTTTTATTCAAATAAATTTATATTTTACATATATAAGCTTCTTTTTAATTATCTTTAAAAACCTATTCACTCATCCCGCCGCCTCGTCGTCTTTTGTCTTCTGACCTTAGACCCTAAGGTAAAGTTTTGAAATCCTAAACTTAACTTGAAGATTGATTTCTACTTTGGGCATGAGATTTTGAGTTATATGCTCTGAATATGCATTGCTTTACTATATATGATTTTCTGTTTCGATCCTACTGATTGATACTGTGTTATTATCTTTAAAACCTATTCACTCATCCCGCCGCCTCGTCGTCTTTTGTCTTCTGACCTTAGACCCTAAGGTAAAGTTTTGAAATCCTAAACTTAACTTGAAGATTGATTTCTACTTTGGGCATGAGATTTTGAGTTATATGCTCTCTGATATGCATTGCTTTACTATATATGATTTTCTGTTTTCGATCCTACTGATTGATACTGTGTTTACTTTGTCGAGAAAAGTGTGTGCATTTAAAGCTATCGATTTATCTATTTTTCTATTACAATGCATTTGCGAACGTTATCCGTTGCTGTTGTTGTGAAAGTTTGTTCACGTTGCTATTGAGCTCATTGCCCCGGACCACATAATAGTTACAGAGAGAGGGGGTGTGTGTTTAGTTTGCTGATTGTTAATGAATGTCCGTAGTTGACATGTAATTGTTATGATGGATGTATGGCAAGATTAAGAAGATATTGAGGGTATTCCATTAGTCTTTTAAATCTTAATTACCTTTGGAAATGGTAGTTAATCTTAGGATGATAAATGAAGTGGAAAAGGAGCTCAAGGCATTAGGTGAAGACCATAGGGGATAATTGATTCCTGCCTCTGTTTGTGCATTGCTCTGCTATATTTGATTTTCCGTTTTTGATGCTTCTGTTTGTTACTCTGTCTCCCTCTGTTTACTTTGCTTTGTTGAGGAGGAGATTTTTTTATAAAAAGGCTAGGTTTAGTTATTTTTGGTTTGGGTCTTAGGGTTTGGGAGAAATTTTTAAAAATCATTTTAACTTGCCATTTCCCTTTATCTTCTTCTCTACCAGCTGTTTGGCGTTTAATTTGGATTCGATTGAAGAGGGGATATGGGAAAAGTGAAAGGGAGCATAGGTTAGATAAGTTTAATTTGGATTCGATTGAAGAGGGGATATGGGAAGTGAAAGGGAAGCATAGGTTAGATAAGTACTATCAATTAGCCAAAGAACAGGGAGGGTTATTTCATTATATGTTTGCTCAGGGTTGATGGGTTGATGATTGGATCAACAATGTCAATTCATGCCCAGTTGTTTATGCATTCGTTGTTAGTGATATAGTTGACAATCTCATATTTTTGGGGGGTTATAAATTGGGTTGCAAGGTCAGCTAATATGGACCCGATGCTTTAGCAAGGCTGGAATAGGCTAATTTTTATGTTGTTTGCTTTTCAGTTTAGCATTTGATTCCTGTTCGGGTGATTTATAGACTGTTATAAGGGTTATTTCGAAGAGATCTATCTAGGTTGTAATCTTATTTTCTTTAATGAAAATAGGCGCTCTTTCTCCTTTCGATGATTAATGGAGCTTGAATCCGATGATTAAGGAGCTTCTTTTCAAGCTCCATTAATCAAGAAAGAGGTTTTAATGAGGCCTTCTAATCTTATCAAAAAAAAAATAGCCAAAGAACACGGCTACCGTTCCAGAGCATCATAGAAGTTAGTCCAACTGGATTCCAAGTTCTCCTTTCTAAATCAGGCATGCTGTCCTCGACCTTTGTGCTGCCCCCGTGGTGGATGCAAGTGGCCGTGCAGCGTGCACCAGTCGCAGTCTGGGTACTCGGTCTTGATCTTGTTCCCATCGCTCCTATACGAGGTGCCATTGCTCTCCAACAAGACATAACCAAATCCGAATGAAGTCCAAGGTTAAACGGGTCATGGAAGGCACAGGGTTATGGCTTTTGATCGTTTTGCATGATGGTCCCCTAATGTTGGTGGAGCTTGGGCTCAAAAGCAATGAGCCAAATTCTTTGGTTATGATTCTTTTAAATTGGCTACCCAGTTCTTGGCTCCTAAAGGCACCTTTGTCACTAAGGTTTTTAGGTCCCAAGATTACAGTTCGTTCTCTATTGTCTCAAGCAGGTGATTAACAAAACCATAGAGAATATCTCTCTGTAAAGTTTTGTTTTTTTTCTTTTGACACACGTGTTTGGTTTGATCTGCAGTTGTTTGAGAAGTTGAAGTTGATAAACCAGCTGCTAGTCGCTCGGCATCAGCTGAGATTTATGTTTTGGGGCTAAATGATAAGCCCTGCAAAGATTGATCCACGTCTTCTTGATTTCAAACATCTGTTTCAGGGATCAATAGAACCGCAAAAGAAGGTTTTAATTTCATTTTATGTTTCAAAATCTCTTAAATGACTAATTTTGTTATCCTATTGGTTGTATCTCTGCTCATTATTTTTCCCTGCCACATACTTAGGTTTTTAATGAGGCCTTCTAATCTTATAAAAAAAAAATAGCCAAAGAACACGGCTACCGTTCCAGAGCATCATAGAAGTTAGTCCAACTGGATTCCAAGTTCTCCTTTCTAAAATCAGCGCATGCTGTCCTCTACCTTTGTGCTGCCCCCGGTGGTGGATGCAAGTGGCCGTGCAGCGTGCACCAATCGGCAGTCTGGTACTCGGTCTTGATCTTGTTCCCATCGCTCCTATACGAGGTGCCATTGCTCTCCAACAAGACATAACCAAATCCGAATGTAAGTCCAAGGTTAAACGGGTCATGGAAGAGCACAGGGTTATGGCTTTTGATGTCGTTTTGCATGATGGGTCCCCTAATGTTGGTGGAGCTTGGGCTCAAGAAGCAATGAGCCAAATGCTTTGGTTATTGATTCTGTTAAGTTGGCTACCCAGTTCTTGGCTCCTAAAGGCACCTTTGTCACTAAGGTTTTTAGGTCCCAAGATTACAGTTCTGTTCTCTATTGTCTCAAGCAGGTGATTAACAAAACCATAGAGAATATCTCTCTGTAAAGTTTTGTTTTTTTTTTCTTTTGACACACGTGTTTGGTTTGATCTGCAGTTGTTTGAGAAGGTTGAAGTGATAAACCAGCTGCTAGTCGCTCGGCATCAGCTGAGATTTATGTTTTGGGGCTAAATGATAAAGCCCTGCAAAGATTGATCCATGTCTTCTTGATTTCAAACATCTGTTTCAGGGATCAATAGAACCGCAAAAGAAGGTTTTTAATTTCATTTTATGTTTCAAAATCTCTTAAATGACTAATTTTGTTATCCTATTGGTGTATCTCTGCTCATTATTTTTCTTTCTGCCACATACTTGATGTAGGTGATTGATGTACTTAGGGTAACAAAACAGAAGAGACACCGTGATGGGTAAGCTTTCCCTTTATGATACAGTAATGTTACTTTGTGATAATGATTGAACATTGTTATGGAATTTATTCCTCTGGTATCTGGTTTTAAGGTTTTTGTTATGTTTGTTTCTAACTACATGCCAATTACAGTTATGAAGATGGGGAGACAATCTCAAAGAGATGTCTACTGCTGATTTCATTTGGTCTGTTCTCCTCTCGAAATCCTCGGTTCAGTTACTACCGTAACCTTTGAGGATCCAGCTTCATTGCCTATGAAGGATCACAGTTCTACCACAGAAGAGGTTATTCTTTTACAGTATTGCTAATCTTTACCCGCGTTAATACTTGTTGTTACTTACTTGCTGCTGTATTGACGGTCAAAGCTCTTTGTGATGATTTGCGAGTTCTAGGTGGGCTTCAGTTGCTAGGTGATTGTCGAAAGTGATTGCTCGTCTGCAGTGGAATGGATTCATTCTCCGGTTCTGGCACCTATTTTTTTCTTGCCTCTTGTTTTTCAGATTTCAAGGCTTATTAGTGATAAGGTTCATTCAGTTAGGTTGATTCCTAGGGAGTAATGGAGAGGCAGATATCTAGCAAGGAAGGGATTGGGTGATTGTAAGGGTCTTTTTATGATTTTCTTCACTTTGTGTGTAGGTTTTTATGATGGGAGGAGTGTTTCAGTCTTAGTCAAGCATTTAGTGTTATTTTTAACTATTATAACTTTCAATATTTATAAAAGTTCCAAGGCACTCTTTCCCTCCTTCTTATGATTAATGACCTTTCTATAAGGTCCTTAGTTAAGAAGGGGGGTTTTAACGAGGCCTTTCTTTCCTATAAAAAAAAAAGATTTTCCCTTTTGAGTTTTTTTGTCTAAACAATTTGTGATAATATGAAAATCTGTACAAGTAAAGCTATATCAGTGGGAGCTTGATTTGAATTCCTGTTGTTCATCAGATGAAATATGTTAGATTTATGTGCATGAACGTGACGTATTGCATGACTTGATTGCCTTGATTTTTAGGTGGCGGATGCTATTGAGAAAGCTTTGTCTCCTTCAGAGAGGCTACTTCTCCGACTCCTACCACTGCTAAAGATGATGATAAAGGGGATGAGAACGAAGATGATAAATTACTCAATGATGGAGGAGCTCACATATGCCATGGAGCGTAAGAAGAAAAGAGAAAAGAAGCTTCTTGCAAAAAGACGAGCGAAGGCTTATTGCCTTGTTGAAAAAACTATGATCCCTATGTTTATGTCTTAGTGCATGTTACCATGCGGCAAATCATGAATGGAGCGAATTTTGTGATTATACCAATGATTATGCATCTACAATATAGTGATTAAGTGATGCCGGTATTCTTTTTGAAAGAGTTAAGCTTCCATCTTATAGGGGTGATAGATATTTATGGTGTTCCACTTTGTTGTAGGATGTTCCCATGCACACTCATTTGTTGCTGATTTCTTGCCTCTTTTTGCAGGACAAATCACGGAAGGCAACAGGAATGCAAATAGATGCCCTGGAAGATGGTTACGTTGATCATGAGTTGTTCTCTCTTTCTTCCATTAAGGTTCGTTTTACTAAGGCTGCAAACTGGATAACTCCAATAATGTTTGATTTGAATTCTGTTGTTCATCAGATGAAAATATGTTAGATTTATGTGCATGAACGTGACGTATTGCATGACTTGATTGCCTTGATTTTTAGGTGGCGGATGCTATTGAGAAAAGCTTTGTCTCCTTCAGAGAAGGCTACTTCTCCGACTCCTACCACTGCTAAAGATGATGATAAAGGGGATGAGAACGAAGATGATAAATACTCAATGAGATGGAGGAGCTCACATATGCCATGGAGCGTAAGAAGAAAAGAGAAAAGAAGCTTCTTGCAAAAGACGAGCGAAGGCTTATTGCCTTGTTGAAAAAACTATGATCCCTATGTTTATGTCTTAGTGCATGTTACCATGCGGCAAATCATGAATGGAGCGAATTTTGTGATTATACCAATGATTATGCATCTACAATATAGTGATTAAGTGATGCCCGGTATTCTTTTTGAAAGAGTTAAGCTTCCATCTTATAGGGGTGATAGATATTTATGGTGTTCCACTTTGTTGTAGGATGTTCCCATGCACACTCATTTTGTTGCTGATTTCTTGCCTCTTTTTGCAGGACAAATCACGGAAGGCAACAGGAATGCAAATAGATGCCCTGGAAGATGGTTACGTTGATCATGAGTTGTTCTCTCTTTCTTCCATTAAGGTTCGTTTTACTAAGGCTGCAAATGGATAACTCCAATAATGTTTGTAACTAGTAAAAATACAATTTATTACTGCAAGTATAAAAGACGACTAAAACGACACTCAACACAAGGCTGCAGTTATGTCATTTGAACCAGGGGCATAGTTGTTTGATTTTATTGATTATTAATGTTTGTAACTAGTAAAAATTCAATTTATTACTGCAAGTTTAAAAGGCAACTTAAATGACACTCGGCACAAGGCTGCAGTTATGTCATTTGAACCAGGGGCATGGTTGATGTTATATTTTATTGATTATTAATCTACTTTTTTCTGAACTTTGGTAGAAACTTTCATTGATGTCCGTCAATTACTATCTCTAGGGTAAGAAAGATCTTGCGGCAGTTGATTCCACGAGCATGATGATGGCAATGTTGACCTGAGGGGTAGCGAAGATGAACAAAATCAAGAAGAAAGCACTGAAGATAGTCATCCAGTGATATGATTCTGATGAAGAACGTAGAAGGTTAGTATCTGCTTCACAACTGATATATATATATATATATATATAATTTCTAACAGTCTCTGTATGTTAACCTTGTGATTTTAATGCTAGATATGATGAAAAAATAGAAGAGATCCTTGATCACGCCTATGAAGAGTATGTGTCGAAAAAGGATGGAAGTACGAAGCAGAGGAAGCGTGCAAAAGAAGCTTATGACAATTTAGGTATGAATCTCTAAAGTGTGTATTAGAACTAAAAAACATTTGATCATTGTAGCAACTTTAACTAACAAGTGTAACAACAGTCTTTTCTTTCTGCATTGAGTACGACTTCCCCCCATGCTTAACTTTTGTTCATAGAAATCCTGTTTCCACGTTGCTACTGTGCTAGTATCATTCCCTTATTTATTTATGCTTTAAATAGATGATGACGAATGGTTGTTTATAAAAGCTGACTATTCTTTATCGAATTTCCATTCATGGCTGTTCAGGGTGGTGATGGTGATATTATTCTTTCTGATCATGATTCGATATGGAAGAGGCTGATCCTGAAGCAAATCCTCTTATGGCACTGGATGATGGGGGAAGGACCAACTCAGGAGGAGATTACAAATAAGTGGTTCGGTCAGGATATTTTTGCTGAAGCAGTAGAGCAAGGGGATTTAGGGAAGTAGACAGTCATGATGAAATGGAGGCCGATAAACGAGAGGTAATGCCAGCTGTTTCCGAGAGGTCCAAAGTAAAGAAAAAGCAGGACGAAGAAACTAGTATTCCGAACAAGCCAAGGAAAAGAAAGCAAACAATGCTGCAGACCCCAAAAGCACCAAACTCCAGGCTTCTAAGGTAGATGACGATTTTGAAATTGTCCCAGCTCCAGCTACTGATTCCAGTGATGACTCGTCCTTGGATGACTCGGAAGATGATGATGTTGAGACAAAAGCTGATTATTAGCTTGTGCTAAGAAGATGCTGAGGAAAAAGCAAAGGGATCAAATTCTCGATGATGCTTATAATAAATATATTTTTCACGATGATGGTTTACCAAGTGGTCATAGATGAAGAAGAGGCATCGTCAACCAATTAAGCCTGTTACAAAGGATGAGATTGCTGCAATGCAGCACAATTCAAAGAGATCAATGCTCGACCGGCTAAGAAGTTGCAGAGGCAAAGGCTCGAAAGAAGCGGATTGCAATGGAAAATTTAGACAAGGTCCGCCAGAAAGCAAACAGCATATCAGACCAAGCCTACATCTCCGAATGGTCAAAGAGAAGCAAATTGAACAACTTTACAAGAAGGCTACCCCAAGAAGCCCAAAAAGGAATACGTGGTCGCAAAGAAAGGGTTCAAGTTAGGGCTGGCAAGGGAAAGTCCTTGTTCGGCGGATGAAAAAGGATGTCCGGGCACAGGGAACTGGTAAACCAGGAAAAGGTAAAAAGAAGGTAAAGACGGAAAAGCTCGGAAAGGTAAAGGATCTGTCAAGACTTCAGGGGGAAGGGAAACAAAGGATGGCGTTTGCATGACTGAAGCAACTTGAGTTTTGAAAGATACTATTTTGGATGAAATTAAAAAATTAATTCAAATGTTACGACTGTTTGTTCTTTTGTTGCGGTTGATTCATTAGAATTAAGTACAATGGTTGTGTGCGGATTCAAGTACTTCCATTGTAGCTTAAAGAGCTACAATGCCTTATTAAATTGTACCTTACATAAATGCTCGATAGTCATGAATCTTGATTATATCATAAGTTAATTCGGATTAAACTCCTTAATGGAGGGAGAAAGTTTCACACTAGTAAATGCTCACTAACAGTAGTGAATTTCAAGTGTGGATAGAGCTGTCCCATCAACTCCACAAGCCTGGATATCAAAGTACGTATGATCCCTTTACAAACGCTGAATAGATGAAAATCATCTCCATATTCTCCGGATATGAACTTTCTGCAAATTCCGAATCGACAACTTTAGTACATTTCCAAACAAGAACCAAACTATCACTAAACCGAATCCAAGTAAAAGCTATAACAAGGAATACTTCTCGATAATCTTTTGCGAAAATGGTGCATTACACGTACCTTTGATTCTCTGAAGAAGTTCCTCTTCTTGTACATAAATCTTCTCGAGTTTCTTACCAATTTTATCCTCCCACATTGCTACCAGCTGATTCATGGAGCATGCATTCCCCGGGGGTCTCAGATACAAAGTCTTATTAAGTGTTCGAGGATCATCTATGGCACTGATGGCGCATGCTGCAACATCGACATCCTTAACAAAGACAGCTGCAAGAACAACCAGACCAAAATATCACATTGCTTCATAGATGTCCTAATTTCCATATTGAAGTATAAACTTACTAACCCTAGCAGGTCATTAGCACACCTTTGGTGTTTCCATCTCCAAAGATGGTGACCTTGTCCCTTGGTGGAGACTTTAGACCAGGTTGAGCTAGCCATGGAAGTAAATAACTCATGAACAGGTTGCAGCAAATGTAAGTATAAGGAATGCCTTCAGCTTCTATAAGACGCCTAATCTCGGCCTTTCGAGAATAGAACTGATTATCCAACTCGGCTATCTGAATTTTATCAGGATCCACACCGAATTCGGATGGAATGAACTTCTGTTGCCAATGCCATTGCAATTATTGTGTTCAAATAAGAGCTGAGTTTATCATCCAAAAAGATGAACTTAAGGATTGAAGTTACGACTTGCAACTATATCAACAATTCCATTAAGAATCAAATTATACAAGCACTAAACCGAATAACGTATTCAACAACTACCAACTCGCTAAAATTACTGCGAATTAAACCTACACTTGGTGGGATTTGAACCTTGATCCTCAAATTCTCAGGTGTCCTACTTGCCACCAAGCTAAGGCCTCATTGGCAAGGATTGATAATTTACTATTAGCTAAACCAAGAGATTCACAAATCACAATGGCGTTACAAACCTTTTCCAAAGTCTAAAACCAATGGAAAACTGGGTTCAATTTACTGTCCTAAAATCCTTTAAGCAGACAAAAAGGGGCAATCCTCAATGGAAAACCAAGATGAATAAGGGCTACTAACCTTAATGCACCCAGATTCTTTAATGACCTTAATGAGTAGTTTCTGATCAAGTGCTTGTTTTGATGGGATTGAACAGATAACCACATCCACTTGCTTCACAGCTTCAATTAGACTCTTCTCATCATCAAGTGAACCTACAAAATCCAATTTCAGAAAACAAAGTTAAAAATCAATCCTTTGGGTATCAAAAACATTAAGAAATGTAGAAAAAAAAACTAAAAAGAAGTAACCTTGATGGGAACGGCCCCAGCAGTGGAGAAAGTTGAGCTTTTGAGCTTTGTTGGGGTCATTAAGAGAGTCTCTAATGAGAATAAAGTTGGGTGACCAAATTGGAGGCTGTATTGAGCTAAATGGTAGCCTAATCTTCCACTTGCTCCTATTACCAACACTCTACTGTTCTCCTCCATTGGTATTATGGGAACCTTGTTTCACACTATGGGAGCAAAGGGTAACCCTTTTTTATTAGGGAAAGCAAATATTGCAAAATAAATTGGCTGTTGGGCTTTAAAAAAGCTTCAAATTTCAAGCTTTGGAACAAATGTTGTGGCCCTTTAAACTTGGAATCTTTGCTTTCAAAATTAAACTTTAGGATGAGAAAGTGAGAATCTTTATATTTGATTTCCAGAGATTGCAAAATGCCCATTTTTTATGAATCCATGAAAGTTCCATTTCAAGGAGAAAGATAAAGGTTCCATTTTCCTCACTCTTTTATAGGTGTTTTATTATATAGAGTAACATTTCAAGATTATAAATACATGTACTAGATAATGTACTTTATATTTGATTTAATTATAAATTAAACTGAAGATATTACGTTCGAAAGTAAGAATAATAACGACATATCAACTATTGTTGTAAATCCTTAGATATCTCAACCCAACCCATGCGCATCCCTAGATATCCTATTGATCTACAATTACATCAAGAGATCACCAATCTTCAACAACATGCAAAGACCACTCATCACAACGAAAAAAAACTTCTAAATTCCATTGGAGCGAAATAAACCTTGATATATCCACCATTGTTGCAACAGCCAACAACATCAAAACCAGACTGGAATCACATCGTCATGCCTCGACGATGATCAGATTGGGAGTTAAGTTTAACACGATGATGATTGATTTCCGATCATCAAGGAAAAGATCGCGGTCGATGAAGAATCTAATGTCACGACAAGTTTGAAGAACTGCAACATGTTACCTTGACATTGAAGTGTTGATGGATAGACCATGGGAGAACCAAATCCTTGATATAGAAATTTTCAACCTTTATATAATCATTGTGTAATTATAATTTGTTTGAATATACATATATATATATATATATATATATATAATTAGTTTGTATATTTTTTGGGAAAAAACTTTTACAAGCAATGCTAGGATCATACCAAGTATTATTTTAATAAATTTAAGAATTAAAAAATAAATATGAGACATTTGTCATCATGTTAATTTCGCACGTGGAAAATTTTTCCACAGTTAGTACACTTTTAAATAGTTAATATATATATAAATGATTTTTTTTTTAACAATATACGTTTAAACATCCTTGTAGATATTATGTTTGAACTCGTGACCTTTAAAGATAATATCATCTCTTAACTTACGAAATTGTTTGATTTGTATATTAATAATCTTTATATTAAACAAATAAAATTTTTAAAAATATATTTTTAAAAAGTTAATGCATAAAATAATTATCCCCATACCTTTGGAGTTGTACTCCACTAAACATAATCGTGTATATCTCAAGACTAATGGAGCCAATCACCACTCCTTCCCAATTTTCCACCCCATTTAAATATGTAAAATAATTTATTTTCAAAATAATAATCAAATGATGTGGTCCATACCCATTCACATGAAGCTTTATGTCTTTTGACATATTTATGTTTTGGTATTGGAAAAACACTCATAAAAAACCTTCTCCATTTGTGGATACTTTGTAGGTTTTAAGTCGGTTGATATCTCTTCTTTTTTTTTTAAGTTAGTTGAAAGGTACTCAGATGATCACTTGAGTATGTTCGATATTGTACATTGACTAACTTTTAAATGAAAATTTTCATCAATCTATTTTTTTAAATCTTTTTGAGTGCATGCGAGATGATCTCTTTATACTCACATAGTGCTTTACGTATTTGGTCTGCTATTGTTAATTTTCATCAATCTATGCTGCACAATGTTCTCACAAAGTTTGATAGTGTTCGAAAGCAGCATGCACTCTAAGCTATCTTTATCTCTAAAAACAACTCAAGGTTAAACATACATTAAGCGTTTTTCCTCTCTAAAAAAACTCAATATTAAAACATAACTCATAAATCATATCATTGTATTGCATGTCTAGCTCAGTTGGTAGAGTGCAAAGTTCTTAACCTCGAGGTCGTGTGAGGTCAGCCTACTATTCTACCCTCACCTTATCCTATATTACATATGAGAATAAGGGTCATCTAATTTTTTTTTCTCCATAAATCATATCATTGAGCAAAATCACATAACAATCATTCCTTTAAACATCTTAAGTACAAACCAAAAGCTAACAACATCTCAAAATTAAACATCCAACTTAAAACTAAAGTGTATTTTCCCCTCTCAAGTAAGACAAAACGAGGCAAAGAAAGAACCCAATCGGCACCGCTGCTCTAAGACTGCTGCTACACTCCACGACAATGAAGTTAAGCTGCCATGGCATGGAGAAATGCAAGGAATATATGAAAATGGTCAAGAATCTAGAGGTCTCAAAAGTGTAAAGATTAACTCATTTTATAAGCTCAAAGGTCAAAGCATCCTCCAATAGGAAAATATGATTTTCTTTCGTTTCCTTCAATTTTACAGCTGGAATGGACAACTGTCCAATTCCAGAAATTTCCATAATTTCTTGTTGAGTCACCATTTTCTGCAGATTTGACTTAGCAATCCAGTACAACATCGTCCCACAACATCGTTTGTAGCATCAGTAATGTCACAACATCAGTGTATCAGAATTATGCAATAACTTCAAAATTGTGCCTAAAGTCATCTACTATTCCTATAATGCAAATGATGTAAAAATATATTAAAAATGATTCTAACATGCTTCTAATGTTGCTAAAGTTCAAACTAAACTTAGGTAAAAGATTCTAATGATAACTCTTTTGGAGAGTTGTCCAAGCCATATTTTATTGATGCAACCTTTGCCTTCTGTTACTCAAGCCTACTCGATGGCGTTACAGGAGGAATCTCAGCATTCTCAACTCTCTTTGATTACTGCTCCTGATGCAACGACGTTGTTTTCCAACTCTAGTGGGAGTACTGGTTACCGTCGTTTCTCTAGTTTATGTGACTTTTGTAAGGTCAAGGGGCATAAAAAGGAGCGGTGTTATCTTTTAATTTGGTTTCTACTGGTTATAAGTTCACGAAGAAGAAAGGTGTGGCTAATTCGAGTCAGAGCATTCAGCAACCTTTTGGTGCCTCTCCTACAGCACCAACGTTAACTAAAGAGCAGTATAATTAGATTTTACTCATGTTGAACAAGGCTTTTATTGCTGATTCAATTATTAATCTAGCATGTATCTTTGATAGGATTTCTTTAAACTCTAAAGCTTCTCTTACTTGGCTTGTTGACACATGTGCCACTGACCATATTTTATCTGATTTCAAGAGCATGGATCATCTTGTTCCGTGTACATCTTAATCTCGTTTAGTGCACCTGCTTGATGGAAAACTTGTTCCTGTCACTTACCTTGGTTCATGTTTTTTTTACTCCTAAACATACTATTCACAATGTCCTTTTTGTGCCTAATTTTAGTCACGATTTGCTTTCAATTTCTAAAATTACTAATGTGCTTAATTGTTTCTTCACTTTTTATCTTGATTTTTGTCTCCTTCAGGATCTCTCCACTGGAAAAATAAAGAGGATTGGTAGGGAAGCGCATGGTTTGTATTACTTTGAGCCCTCACATGGTTTAGGCCTTACTTCCTCTCCATCTTTACATCATCTCCTTCAGGATTTTTAATTTTGTCTCTGTTTTGGATTAGGGCTGTTCAAATTAATTCATTACCATTAACTGATGTAGTCGCTACATTTTACAAGTTAATTAATCGAACCGTGAAGGTTTAAGGGATTTAGATAACCAAACCGTTACAATTATCGGTTAACGGTTACGGTTAATGAATTTTGATAAATGGTTAGCCATCGTTTAACAGTTAATAAATTATAATTAATTAATTATATTTTATAGAATAAAATTAGAAATAAAATCAAAATGATTCCTTCAATTATTTTAGTTATCATATTTATCTTATATAGGAACACATTAAATCAAACATACATGGAAGAAATACATAATTTTAAATTATAAAATATAAATATACACTTAAGATTTTAAACTGTAAAAAAAATGAATATACCTCATAATATATATATATATATATATAAATAACTACGCTTTTTACAAATATATATGTTTCTATCGTCATAAATTTTATGATATTTGAAAAATTTTAAGTTGTGTTTTGTTGAAAAATATACTACTAGGTTAACCATATGTTACCCTATAATCGAACCGTTAATAACAATTTATTGTTTATGCTACGCAACTATTCCCAAGCCTTCTGATAAATCTTCCCCAAGATCTTTGCCCTCTGTTTTTGTTGGGTATTCTCTCACTCGAAAAATATGTATTCTATTCAACCTTGTCACCAAATCTTTTTTTTTTTTTGTAAACCGAGATATTGTCTTCTTTGAAAATGTTTTTCCATTTCAGCTTGCATCCGATAGTTTTTTCTTCTTCTCATCCTAATGTTTCAGATTTAGAATTTTTACATATTGCTTTTCCTTCTTTACCTGAACCCTCTTCTTCACTACTATTTGCTTTTGTGCCTGCATCATCATCCCCTACATCATCACCACCTCTTCCTGAACCGTCTCCATCATTATCATCACTTGTGCCTGAACAATCTCCCTTGATTGTACCATCATTATCATCTATTGGTTCTGCTGAGTCTGCAGAGTATAGAAGCATGACAATTGACACCTACAACTTCATAAGTCGTTTGGTTGAAAGGTCTGTTGAAAGAACTTGGAGTTGATGATAACAAGCCAATAAAATTTTTTAGTGACAATAAGGTAGCCTTGTAGATTGCTGTTAATCCTGTATGCCATGATAGAACAAAGCACATAGACATAGATTATCACTTTGTGAGAGAAAAGATTCATAAGGGTTTGATCCAAATTGAACATGTTACTACCACAGAGCAGCATGAAGACATCTTCACCAAAGCCCTTGGAGTTTCACGGCATGAATATTTGTTATCCAAGTTAACGATGAAAGATGTATTTTCACCCACTAACTTGAGGGGATTGTTGAGAGATAGGTTGTTACTGCAGTTATAAGCTAGTTGTACAGTTATAAGAAGTTATGATTAGTTGATAGCAGGGAGTTAGCTAGTTTTGTTATATAATGGAAAAATAATGTGGGAAATTAACTTTTTTGAAAAAATTGATTTACAATTCAAATATTTAACAATAGTATCAAAATGTTTAAAAAAATAAAATTTTCAACTCTAAATTTTTTTATACATAAAAAAATAAAAATCTATAAAGTTTAATCTTATTATTTATGTATTATTTGAATCGTGACAAAAAGCTAAGAAATAATAAAAAGTATATGAACTATGTTTGATTAAATTAGACCAACAACCAGTTGGTCTAGTAGGATGAGGCACTAGGTCTTTTAAGTAAGGTCAGAGGTTTAAATCCTGAAGTTTGCGAATGAAGTAAACTGGGTTGGGAGGGTCGCCCTCGCCTTTGCAGTACCCTATCTGAATTAGTCGGTTAATAGATCAAATATCAGTGATTAATTCAAAAAAATAGAACAAAAATTGCATCTACAATTTTTATATACGGTGAGAATTCGAATCCTGACGTTTGTGAAGGGAGCAAATTGAGTTGGGAGGGTCGTCCTCGCTTCTGTAATATCATATCGGGATTAATTAGTCAATATATCAATACCAGTGATTAATTCCAAAAAAAAATAAGGTGACACGTGATGAACCACCTATTTTATGTGTCATTAAATATGTTTTTTATTTTAAAATTATCTTATTTAAAATATCTTGTTAGAAATATCAATAAATAATAATATTTATATTTCTTTTTTTTTATCTTTGTATGTTTCACTTTTTAATACCTATTAAAATAGATCTATCAATTATATTTTAAAGATAATTTTATTATTTCCTTTAATCAAATATATCTCCTATGTACAAAATCAATATAATACAAATTATAAGGAGAGAATAATAGAGTTCTTTTTTTGAGGTTAACGTGAGTAGTTGTGCTATTTGTTTGTCTAATCTTTATATTTTTGCATTATTTTATGAAACACGTCCGGTGTAAAACTTGTGTGTAATTTTCTTCCATTTGGGTTATCTTGAAAGTTTGAACTTGAATTTTTTTTTATGTTACCATGGTGATGACATCATTTTTAGCGTATTTTATAATTATTTTAAATGTAGATAGACTTTTTTTTGTTCTTCCATTTTTTTTCTTTCGGTATAGATTTTTTTTTCAAAATCTCTTCAAAATTTATGAAATGAAACTCAATAATTCTATATTTTTTGGGTTTGAGGTTTTCTCGGATTTGAAGTGTTTGGGGTGTACTTTTTTTTATCAAAAATTTGAATAACAAAAAATTATTTTTTGAGAAGCAAATAATATACTTCAAAATTAGTTTATGAGACGACCTCTAAAGAGATCAAAATAGAATATTGAATATTTAGATGATTTTTTTAAACAAATTTCATGAAAAAATAACCCGTTGAAAAAAATAGAAGTAAAATATGAATATTTCATAACGACTGAAGACAGATAACGAGTACTCAACAATAATAATTTAAAGACAACAATAACAACAACAAAACCCTATTCTCATAAGCAATGGGGTAAGGGGGAAGTAGGGTAATAGGCTGCCCCCAACTCTAGGTTGAGAGCAGCTTTCGTGGAAGATCTCCGGCAGTCAGAAAATTAAAAATAAAGATAAAATATAATACGTGTATAAATAAATAAATACATAGGTGAACAGTCTTTATATGCACGTCTGTAATGGGAAGTAATCACTGCAAATAAATCTATGCGTTAAAATCTCTGTATATAGACAAAAACGTAAATCTCAGCTAAATTTAAAAAGAAGAAACATGAAGAGAATAATTCACAGTAGTCAGCGATAGCAAGGTACGAGAAGGAATAAAGTCAAAAGGATTAAAACCTAAACTAAGGAAACACTAATTCGCTACCCTAGTTCTAGACCTTTATAAATTCCAATAACATAAATGTATAAAAAGTAGAAGTTATGGAAATTACTACAAAGACATTAAAAGGAAGACAGAGATGCTACACCCTATAGCTGTGACTCACACTACTCGACTACGCTGATCTTAATTCTCCATACTTTCCTATCATGTCATTTCCTCGTTAAGGGCTAAATCCTTCAATTTGGCTAGACCTGCCATGTTTGTATCTTACGACTGGCTTCTCTTATCACAATGATACATAAATTAAACCTCGGTACTTAATGTCTCTTATCATAATGTCGTTGTTGTCGTCATCGTTTCCTATTTAAATCTCCTCATAACCAAGGAATTTCATTGAACAGCTGAATCGAAACTCGCCCGTTGATTCAGTTTGTTCATCATTTAAGCAAGGTTTAGCCATGGCAGAAAGAAAATGGATTCTTATAGTTTCTTTAGCTTTCATCGTACTCGTGTCTTCTTCTACTTCTCGAATCATGAAATCTTCTCAACTTCAGTATTCATACATGGGGTATTTTTCTATGTTCGACAATCATATGAATTCGGATTATGATATGTTTTTGTTTATCACTGTGTTTATTTTGATTGTTCAGGGAACTAACGAGCATGATACTGGGTAAGCTTCGATTCTGGGCAACGTTCAACAATGGCGTCGACGACAACGCTGCAAAGAGTAGAGCTATTGGGCCGAATATGACAGCCTGCCACCACTCGTATGGCCGACCGGATCTTCTGGTTTACTGTTGCCCACCGGGATTCGAGAAATCGGTACCCTTTGTCGATTTCGAGTTCCCCGATCCTCGGTCGCTGGTTAGACTTCGCCGTCCGGCACACCTTTTGAACGAGAGCTACATCGCCAAATACAACAAGGCGTTATCGATAATGAAGTCGTTGCCCTACGACGACCCTCGAAGCTTCGCCCGTCAAGCTGAGTTACACTGCCAGTTCTGCACCGGCGCGTACGAGCAACTAAACCACTCCGACTCCTCGGTGAACATCCACCGTACGTGGCTGTTCTTCCCCTGGCACCGCATGATGATATACTTCCACGAACGAATCCTTGGTAGCCTCATCGACGACGACTCGTTCAGGTTGCCGTTTTGGGCTTGGGATATCCCCGAAGGAATGCCGATACCGGATTATTACGTCAACAAGAAGTTAGCTTTCTTTCATACGGAGCGCGACTTCTCGCATTTTCCACCACGGGTTGCCGATTTAGCTTACAGCACCGATCAAAATCATCCCCATGTGAGCAACGATGAACAAACTGATGTGAACTTGAAGTTTATGCATACTCAAATGGTCTCCGGCGCGAGAAAAACGGAGTTGTTCATGGGATGTGCATATAAAGCACACGACGGCTACTGTAATTCACCCGGAACCATCGAGAGTGCGCCGCACAACACTTTGCACACATGGATCGGAAGCAGCTTCAACCCTGGAAGAGAAGACATGGGCAAGTTTTACTCGGCCGCGAAAGACCCGATTTTCTATGCTCATCATTCGAACATCGATCGGCTGTGGGAAGTTTGGAGAGAAATTAATGATCAACGGTTAGATATCACCGATCCCGATTGGCTCGACTCTTTCTTTTTCTTCTACGACGAGAATTTAAAGTTAGTCAAGAGTAAAGTTCGTGATGTTCTCGATATCACGAAACTCGGTTATTCATACGAGGAAGTCGACCATCCATGGCTGAGCCACCGTCCCCCACCGTCGGTTCCGCCGAAACAAGCTCGACAGATGTTAAAACTTAAAGAAAACAAAAAACCAGTTTTGGCATCCGATTTCAGGCCCGATGGGCGAGTGTTGGACGGTATCATCACAGTGAAAGTTTCCAGGTCGATGAAGAGGGAGAGCAAAGAGGAGGAAGAAGAAGAGGCCATTGTCGTGTACGGCATTAAAGTTAAAGGAAACGATTACGTGAAGTTCGATGTGTACGTAAACTTAAGCGACGAAACGAAAATGAACCCGAAGTTCAGGGAATTCGCCGGCACCTTTGCGCACATCCCCGGCGGCGGCGACGCGATGAAGAAGAAGGTAAAGCTTAAATTGGGAATTTCGGAACTGTTGAAAGATTTGGAAGCCGATGAAGATGAAAGCATCCGGGTAACTTTGTTGCCGATGACGGTGACTTGTACAAATGTATCCATCGAAG
Organism: Hibiscus syriacus; assembly: GCF_006381635.1. Lineage (NCBI taxonomy): Eukaryota > Viridiplantae > Streptophyta > Magnoliopsida > Malvales > Malvaceae > Hibiscus > Hibiscus syriacus. Next base: position 455,851 of record NW_024062592.1, read on the forward strand.
GGATACAGATCGACTACATCAAATGAATTAATTCATGTTATTACAAACAAATAAAAAAATCAAATCATGTCTTTATTACAAAATTAATGTAAAATAAAACAAGAAAATTAATTGTTGTCGGAGACGTAGGAGTAGAAAGGACGGTTAAGATTCCGATTCGATTCCGATTCCGATTTCCGATCTTAATCGGTTGGATCGGTTGATTTGTTAGTGTGTTTTCTTTACTGATTTAATATAAAATATTATTTAATATTGTGATAAAAGTAGATAGTTGGTTTGATATAATTTCTGTCTACAATTCCGTGGAAAACATGGTTATATATTTATTTAAAACTATGACCAAATAAATTAGTTTGAAATAAGTTAAGTATAATAATAGATATTATATTGATTTAAACGTTCACGTGTAAGACTAAAAAGTATTATATTTTTTAAAATATTATTTTGTACTAATATTTGAATTAATAGATATTGATTTAAACGTTTAGGTTTCTTGACACGTATGTTCATGTTATTTGTATGATAGGTATACACATGTTTATATTTTTTATTCACACGTTTTAATATATTGTACTTCAGATTTGAGACACGCTAGATTGATAAACTATGTGACTGATATAATAATAAGAATAATTTGAGAATTTAATTAAAATATTTTGAAACTTATTGTCCAATTTAAGAATTGAACGAAAATTTGAAGTCGATCGATGTTGTTAACTGAAATTATAAATAGAAACAATATTATATACCACTCTCGAATTGGTCGACCCGTCGCATACATTTCATTCTTCGCTTAAGGATTGAAGTTCTAAGGTACCGCTCACTAATAAATTTTTTCAATGCATATTTTAAAAAAGGCTTAATATTTTTTTAAATGTCTAAATTATACTTCAAATTATGTTTTGATACTTAAAGAATTTTTTGTTAATAATATGTGTCTAATGTTTTCTCTGTTACCATCTTAGGTGTCTGTAGATTAAATTTTGTTGTTAACGAACACGTGTCACCCTCGTATGTTTTTGAAATTTTTATTTAAAAAAACTAAAATTATTATTATTTTAAAAAAAACCCTATATTTTTATTCTTTTCACAAAACACTCCAAAATCATAAACCCCAAATACTCTCAATTCTCTAACCCAAATTCCGACCAAGCCCCTACCGATGATGAAACCCACTACCGACCATCCCTAACTCAAAGTTCGATGAAGCCCAGCCACCGTCTTCAATCGATTTACGACGATTGGTGCCCATTGTTTTCAATTTTACGCATGATTTCCAGCGATTTGTAACTGATTTTTGTCCGACGACAAATTTAAGGGTGACGACAAGGGACTTGACAGTAGTGGAGTCTGATGACCGGTGGGTATGCAGCTGACGACGACAACAATGGCTGACAAAAGAGTTGAATGATTTGGGTTTCGAAATCTAGTGGTCATTTTGATATTTTGAAACATTTGAGTTTTTAAACAATAATTTTGTTTTTTTAGAAAATAAAAATTTCATAAAAATTGAAAGCGACAAGTGCCAATTAACGCATGTTGATTTTAAATGGTCGTTACAACCCATGGACCTAAAAGTATAATGAGAAAATATTAGATACATACTTTGAGTGAAAAAAAAAATTAGACACCAAAACATAATTTGAGGTATAATTTAGAAACTAAAAAGTATATTAAGCTTTAAATTTTTTTTGGAAGAATTGATAAAATATTAAGATATCTATCCAATCATTCTGTCTATAAATTATGATATTTTTTTATATATTTTTTAAAGAGGCTTTTGCTTTTTAACTTTTTGCTTTTATTATTATTTTTATTATTTTAGGTGAGATCTAGACAATCTGAGAGAGGTGCCACTTTTTACTTTTCAATGTCTCATGGTAGCATGTGGGATTAAGAATAATATTATAAAAATATCAAATGCTTTGATTTAAAAAATAATAATAAACAATGAAAAGTTATTTTCTTTTAGATTTATCTGTGACAATCATATATGTTGATGTATAAAGTTGGGTGTTCATAAGGATTGATATTTACTTTTTTTTAATTTGACATATAATATTTCAATAATTTAATATATAAATATCACATTAATAATATGCGTTAATCATTAATTAGTTAACAATTTTATCCATCAAAAGTTATTTTAATAAAAGATTAAAGTATTGAGGGCTAAAGTGATGGATAATACAACACTCGATGCTAGTCAATACTAACTTTTTAATTTCATAGTAATATTATTTACTAACATAAATCACTCTAAAATATAGGGACCAAATGATCATTCTTATAATTTTGGGACTAATTTTAATATTATGTATTAATATTTTTATAAAACAATTTATAAATAAATATAGGAAAATATTAGGATGATGGAATGAAATTTTATTTCATGGTTTTGTTTTGTTTTTTAATAAAAATTATTTCAAAATTTAATATTAATCGTTGGCGTGTGATTCAAAGTGGGGCCCGATTATTGCAGTGTTCGTATGCGAATTGTAATAAATCAAATACTTGGATAATTTTATTTTAGGATAACTGAATATGATTAAAGAAATATGATATTAAAAATATTATTGATTTTTTTTAATAATTTTAGTCAAGTATTATCTAAAATATTAATATTTTATTGAAAATATTAATTTTTTATCTAATTTTTGATAGAAAAATCGGTAAAAAAATAATACTTTAGATAACACTCAATATTATTATTTTCGATAAAAAATAAAATTTTAAGTAATATTATATTAAAAATGTTAAAAAACTAATAATATTTATAATAAAATCTTACTTTAACAGTATATTAGGCTGACTTACTGATACATCCCCGAAGAACTTATGGTGAAATTATTCGTTAAAAGTGGAAATTGCTCATGCCTCGTACAACACTCTTCCAATTTTTCAGGGACACATTGAGAGAAGCATGCGAATCACGTGAGTAATCGTATTTTACATGTCTGAACCGGGTAGGGATGGGACGGACCGGTTTTTTTAACGTCCCGTTCTAATGAATTTTAGTTTTTTTTCTTAGATTAAAATCCTAATCCTGATCTATTCGGTTTGAATATATTATATTTTAAAATAATATATTTTAAATAATATATTTATAATTATTTATTATATTTTAAAAGGTTAAAATAATATATTTTATAATATTTTTTATATTTTTAAGGTAAAATGGTACATGAGGCCCTCATACTTTTTTAAAAAAACTTATGTGGCCCTTGTCATTTATTTTGCACCTAATGTGAACCTCAAACTTAGAAGAAAAAAAACTTAATGTGGTCCTTTAACTAACAGTTTTATCATTGATCGTTACGGTGCTAATGTGGCACTTACGGTGTTAACGTGGTGGTCCACGGTGGTTGGTGATATGGAAGATGATGTGGCAAATGGGCTAGATTGATTTTTTTGGTCCAGTTCGAGGGTCCAATTGGGTTATTTTAAAGTTTAATGACTTATTTGATTTTTCAAAATAAAATATTTTAGATTTTAAATTTAAACTATAAAAATATAAACAATTAAATATAAAATAATAAAAATAAAAATTAGATTACTAATATTTCTCTCTCTCTCTATATATATATATTTAAAAATTTTAAAAATTAAATTACTAAGAAAATATGAAGAATAAAAATGAACAACTTGAACTTTTATTTTAATTTTTTGTTTTCTTATGCAACTATTTGCGTATAGGAAATGTGGGACTCTGATTATTTTAGGCATTTAGTTTTACGTAATGGTGAGTAAAACTTGACTCGACTCGAAAAGTTATTTTTTCAACTCGATTCACTTAAAAAAATTCGACTCGAATTAACTTCGAGTTGTAATTTCATAAACTCGACTCGACTCAAAAAAAACTTCAAGTTCAAATCGAGTGTATTTTACAACTCGAATAACTCGAAATTTTTACTAACTACTAGATTGATTTTCAATTTTGAGTCGAAGCTTGAGGCAAGTCCCTCGACTTTATATGGTATACGTAAATCACATATGAAAACAATACAAATATATATATTATATATATATATATATATATATATATATATATATATATATTGTATATGATTATAAAATTATTTAAATAAGAATCCAATGATGTCATAATATTGTAAATATTTTTAATTAAATTTAAATAGAAATTCAAAAATTGACTCAACTCGACTCGAATTTTATAAATTCGACTCGACTCGAAAAAATTTCAAGTTAATTCCGAGTTATAAAATATGATTCGTCAACTCGAATAACTCGAAATTTTTTGAAATCAAATGTTTTATTTCTATTAAATTTGTAGATAATATAATAATTTATGTTGATTGTGTTATAAATACATAATTTTAGGTTTGAAGTATTCATGATACTTTATTAACATTAAAAAAATTAGGTGTCAAATTAAACATTAAAACCAGATTCAGAGACCAAAATATATATTTTCCCAAAACAAAACACATATAAAGAAGATAATAATTAGGAAGCGTCGGTGGTTGCAGTAAATGGAAAACATGTTTTTCTCGACATGTTTTGAGTATTGGTGGTCTGTCACTTCCATGGACGGTTCTTAAAATGTTATCTACACGATGCCTGTACGAAGAGGAACAGATTATTAAATAATATTTATTGTTACTGTTGTAATTTTAATTCTGGTAGGTTCGGAATTGGGATTATACTTAAATAATATATTAGAGTCGTCACTGATCATTTAAAATTAAGTGATTGAATACCTTAATTTACTGCTTTACCTGATTCACGTTTTACCATAAATGTATCGGATTCGACAGTCGATTATAGTCAATGAAGGATTAGCACTCTCGTACTGCCCTTTCGGTAACAATTTAATTTTACGGTTGCCTTAATTATGTAAATTAAAATTTGAAATTTGATCTGAATTACTTACCTTTGATTTGATTAAAATTGTCCTATAAAAAGTCAAAATAAAGTTAAATAATAAAATAAAATAAAAAATATTAAATAAATAAAATAATTAAAAGAAAATTCAAATTAAAAAGGATTAAATTGAAAAGAATCGAAATTCAAGGATCAAATTAGTATTAATTGAAAGCTGCTAGAAGAAAATAAAAGTTAGGGGTTCAATTGCATAAATATAAGAAATATAAATAGGGATTAAATTGAATTAATTCAAAATTCAAGGTCGAATTTATAACAGGTGACCAAAATGAATAACACATCAAAATACAAGGATTGCTGAAATAATTTAAGAATTTCATAATTGCACAGGAGTCTTGTAACATACATTCCCCGTATACCCTTTTGTACACGAGATATAGATGTCCCATTACTTTTGAAATCTTTCTTCTTTTTAAAATCACGTAAATATATATATATATATATATATTTCTTTTTGAAAACATAACATTTTAATATAAGACAAAATATTGATCTCAAACTGTTATAAATTCTACTTAACTAAACTTAAAAAACATTTAAATATTGTGATTACATGCCAACGAAGTTTTTTTTCCAAAATAAACTAAATTGTCTAGGTGTCACGGATAAGTCCACCTTAGTTGATGATCACCACAGCTACAAAAGCACTCTTTACTCAGTTAATCTTTGCTTTTACCTACTCGTGAGAAACAACACACGTTAAGTAATTACTTAGTGAGATATAACATGGTAAAGAACATTAAAGGATACATAAGTATCTCATAGTTATATGACTTCAAACTAAGTTATAACATCCATATGAATTATTGAAGTCCTTCATATCTTAGCCAAATCTAGGTCATTTAAACTCATAACAAATTTTAGTATGTCCAACATACTTCTCGTTAATTCATTAACTTCAATTTTGTCTTTTTCACGTATGAACACATCCATTTATACATTTTAATTATGACATCCTTTCATGTCTTAATTCATCCTTTCATGCATTTTAATTATGACATCCTTTCATGCCTTAATGCATCCTTTCATGCATTTAATTATGGCATCCTTTCATGCCTTAATGCATCCTTTCATGCATTTTAATTATGGCATCCTTTCATGCATTTTACATATTCTAAAACTCGTTTATAATATTCTTTCCATACAGATAAAGATATCATAATCACCATTTTAGACATATATAAATTTAAAGCATACTAAATTGAATCTTTATCATATAGCATACTTATATTAGAGTACTCACCTGATAGTCCTCGCTAACAAAGTGTAGAGACTTCTGACTAATCAACAACTTTATTTTTATCCATTTTCTTGCTAGATTTTGGAGCTTGGTTCCAATCTACACAATTATCCATTAAGTACACATAACATACCAATGTTAGTATACTCCTTACTTGTATTTTAAGAATATTCAAAATATCAGTATCTCGATTTCTATAACAATTTCAACCTAATTAACCGTTCCAAGCTTAATGTTGAAACCCTAGCCTTGTTGGGCTCACCGGGTCACTTGCTGGGTCAGGCTTGCCCACCCGATTGGGCTCCTTGCTGAGCCCCTTGGAATGTTGGACTTAGAACTGAAATAAGAAAAATAAAATAAATAAAATGAAAATAATAATAATAAATGGAAAATAAAATGCTAATAATAATATGTATATATTAAAAAAACGTTTTTAAAAACTATATGCTATATGTTTTCAAAAATACGTTTTCAAAAACTATATATATACGTTTTCAAAAGAAATTTTAAAAACTACATATTATATGTTTTCAAAATGTTGTTCTTAAAATTATACATTATATGTCTTCCAAAACCGATTTAAAAAACCATATATCATATGTTTTTTTAAAATATGTTTTCAAAACTATATATTATACGTTTTCAAAAACGTGTTTTCAAAACCATATTATATACATTTTCAAAAACCGATTTTTTTTTAAATTTTGTTTTCAAAAACTGTCTTCTAAAACTTATATATATGTTTTCAAAAGTATTTTTAAAAACTATACTATATTATATAAGCCCCGGACGAAAATGAGTGACTACAACTATAATTTATTATTATGTAATATACTCTTAATATTTAATTGAGTAATTGTTTTAATTTTTATACTTTTAAATTTCTTTAATATTTAATATTTTATCTTTAATTAAAATGATATTTTTCATTATTTATTGATATATTTCAAAATGCAAGGACTGATCGATAGATGCAGTAGATAAAGGAGGTTTATCTTTAGTTATTGTATTAGATTATATTTGATTGCTTGATTTCATGTCTAACGTGTACAAAGGAAACGAACATTTTTTAAACATATAAACATGTTATTTGGAAAAAGGATAACAACACGTGACACTTTGGATAATATTAATTCAATATATATATATATATTTCATACGTAAAAGGTTAAGTAATTGAATCTTCAACTTATTTATTGATAAAAAATACTATGCAAGCCAACTCAGATTGTGAGCCTTGAACGTTGATGGAAAGTAATAAGATGTAAATGAATAAGTTAATGTAATTGATTCTGTCGTAGACTATTACACCAATTGGAATATTCTTCCAAATTTAAGACAATAACAAATCATAAAGAATAATGAATGTCGGAGAAGCAATGTTAGCTAAAAACCATAAACAATTGATGTCGGAGAAGCAACCGCAATGGCACTACTGTCTAGAGGGGCTTTTGAATTTTTTAGGTGCAGGTCGAAGCCACCCTCTCCCTCCGATCGTGTTCTTAGTCAAAAACGGTGCAACTTCTGGTTGCGATAGCCGGTGTGACCATGGAACCCTCTTCGACATAACCGCTCCGGGACCATAACATTTATATTCACCGTAATACGCTGTACTGTCGTACGAATTATGTTAAATTAAAGTTGAACGGTACTGAAATTGTAATTAGACCTTTATTGTTAGATGATGTACCTATGCTTGGTTGGATCTTGCCAATCATCCCATCCTTGAGGTGCAGTAACATTGGACATGTAGGTGTATGCAAGGATATACCTATAGTTGGGATGAAGTTGAAATGTTCAAAAGTTTGGAGACTAATTTAGAACGAATATTATAGTTTGAAGATGAAATTAAAATATTCAGAAATTTATCAGTTGGTAGAGCGCAATGCTCTTAATCTTGTGGTCGTGGGATCGAGTTCCACGGTAGGTAATTCATATTCTGACTGCCGGAGGTCTCCCACGGAAGTTGCTCTCAACCTGGCGTTGGGGGCCACATGAACAACTTGTGCGCATTGGATTGGTCTCTTGTAAATGCTTAAGTCATTTGTTTATGGGTACATTATGTAAATGGTTGTCCCTTGTTCCCATATGTAATGGGGTAAGGGGGAGATAAGATAGTAGGATGCCCCCAACACTAAGTTGAGAGTAGCTTCCGTAGGAGACCTCCAAATTATGAAATGTGCTCCATGAGACTCGATCCCACGACCTCAAGATCAAGGTTAAGAATCTTGTGCTCTACCAATTGAGCTGGATGGTCATTTCACATTATGTAATTAACCATATATTTATAAATCATAAACTACTAGCTTTAAATATGAAGATGTATATTCCCGAGAAGTTAATGTTGTCACTGATGCTATAGCCAAATTGACTGATAGCTAGGGGTGTTCATTCGGTTAAAACGGTGGCCGACCAAACCGAATTATCATTAACCGAATTAACCTAACTTTTTTTTCTTTAACTGTTAACCGAACCGAACTTTTTTTTTAAATATTAACTGAACCAAATAAATTTCGATTAATTCGGTTAAATTTTGAATTAACCAAATTTTTTTAAAAATTTTCTAAATATATAAAAATGATTTTTTTTAAAATTAAAAAAAACAATTTACAATTAATTTAAATAATATATAATTATAAAATAAAATTTTATATGTATTTTAAATTAATTAATATTGATTTAAGTTTAAAAGTTATTGAATCCTAAATTATTAATTGTGTTTTAAATAGTTTGGGCTGAGCCCATATGTTATATATAATATATTTAAAATTTAAAATTTAATTTCGGTTAATTCAATTAATTAACCGATTTTGAACCGAATTAACCGTTAACCGAATTCTAAAAAATATTAACCATTCCCGACCGAACTAATTCAGTTCGATCGGTTAATTAAGTTAAAACCGAAAAATGAACACCCCTACTGACAGCTCTTCCTTTTTTATAAAGACTTATGAATACCTTCCCTTAGTTATTTCTTTACTTGCTCGGGACAATTAGACCCACCATATGTGCGTTTAGCTTAGTAATACTTTAGTCCTCTCTAAAAAATTAAGATACTAAATTCTTAAAAATATATTTTGAATTTTTTTCATGATGATTAATCATAAACAAATTAATATAATCTTCCTTTGTTTACTATCTTTTATAGATTTTAAATAAAACGATCGACCTCTTTTTCTTAGTGAAATTTCATATTTTTTTTCAGTCAGTATAAAATGATCGATCTCTTCATATAAATGATTCATGCATCCAACATTATATGAAGGTCGTAGTTATTTTCAAGATGTATCTCTATAGTGGAGCAGGTGGGTGATAAGATGTCAGATTTATTGATAGACTAATCCATAGTGAATATTGAAAACGCTCATTATGGGGTAACCTTTTCAAATGATTTATTTTATTTAAAATATCAAACTAGAATCCATAACCTTATTCAATGTCTCGTCCCACTAACAAACCAGTTGTTGGTATCGGAATGTAATCTTTAGATCCTAAAACACTATATACCCTTTTCTAATTGAACTAAATATAATCTAATTAAAACTTGAAATATGAGGGAGTCTCGATTAATTTTAGAGTTAAATCGAATCGAATTGTTTTTAAAATACTATTTTTTCTATTTATAAGATTTAAATTGATATCTTAATTAAAATTCGTTAAATCCCTTCTCACTTTGGCATTAATTTATAATATTTAGCATTGTTTAAGGAGATAATTCTAATAAAGGAGATTAGGTCCAAAGGCTTTAGCATTTATGGATCAATAATGACCAATTCCAAAGTCATGAAACCCATTACCGATATGGATTGTAACAACCCGAATATTTACAAAATAATATTAATTGAAATTGGAGGTAAATTGTGAAAATGGGTGAAATTAAGTGACTAAATTAAATTTATGGAAACTTGTATTTTGAAGTAAAGGAAATTCAGGGACCAAGCCCTGAATTTCCCCAAAACTGTCGGTAAGCTTGATGATTTAAGCGTGATTTCTGATTTACAATCAAAAACACAAAGGTTATTCCTTCAATTTTCTTCCTCTCACACCTCCACTTTCAAGTCCAATCCAAACGCCGTCCGAATTTCGATCGTTGTTTTGAAAACCACCGTTGTGTTCATCATCGAGCGAGGAACAAATCCTTCAAATTAATTGAAGCGAAACGCGGCCACAACGTCGGGAATTTCCAGTCAAAGTAGCGACGGTTTTTGTTAGCTCTATCGCCGAGAAATCTTAAATTCACTGCTGATCGTTGCTCCGTTTACGACACCTCCCGCACCATCGTGTTCCTTGTGCCGTTCCGAGTTCATCAGTGTCAACCTTGTCCGCCGTAGACGGCGGCGCGTGAGGGGGTAGTGCAGTCAAGAGTCGGCCGATTTGAAATCGAGCTCTCCGCCGTTCAAAAATTTGAACCGATCGTTGTAAGTATCTCGAAATCGCTCAAAATAATTTTTAGAAATTTTCCAGGATTTTAGGGCCCCCTGAGGACGCTTCACGCGCCACACGCGCCGCGCAGGGCGAGTGGCTGCTGGAAACCGGTTTAACCGGTTTTCAACCGGTTTGACCGGTTTCAACCGGTTGACCGGTTTCAACCGGTTTGACCGATCTGACCCGACCCGACCGTTGACCCGACCCGACCGTTGACCGTGACTGTTGACTTTCTTTGACCAAAACTTAAAATGGCTTTGACCGAGCATTAAACGACCGTTAATCTTTTCCGAGTATACCTATCCTGATAGTTTTCGACGTGCCGAATCCGTTTCCGTGGTCCGTTTTGTCAAATTCGAATCCAAAGGTCTCCAAATCTACGGTCAAAGTGGTTGACTTTGACTTTGACCAAGAATTTGAATTTTCGAAAAGTCATACTTTATGTTTTTTGACGTCCTGATTCCGATTCCGCAATCCGTTTGGCCAAATTCAGACTCGAAATACCTCAAATTGATAGTCAACAAAAAAATACGTATACTTAAGAAGTTTAGCTTTGAACAATTAAATAGGATTTGAGACTGATAAATATTATTGTTTGAAGGTACAAGAGACTCTCTGGATCGTTCGAAAGCTCGACCCAGCTCTTCTAGATCAGTTAAACCACGTGTGCCAGTATTCACCCGTTCGAAAACTGTAGCAGAGCGTGGAAACCAGCAATCAGTAGATTTGTTATTTGAATCTATTGTCGAGGTGTGTTCCCTACTTATACTGAACTGTTTTATTGGTTTTAATATGTGGTACACCGAATTCATGGGTATTGTTTTATTGATGCACCAATTAATGTGACAATTTATGGAATATGGCTGCTATCTAATTTTTGTTTTGAAATGGTATATGATTACCATGTTTTTGGATTTATGGAATTTATGTCACGGTGCAATTGAATTTTGGAATTGAATTACGATGGAATAGCTCTGATCAAGCTAACTGGCCTAATGTGACTCTTGAGGGCCCTAAGATGTTTCATTAGGTCAGCTTTCCTTTGCTGTGTGCTTAGGGTAAGCTATATGGACTTATGACTTGGGCTTAAGGATACAAGCTTCAGAGCCTATCCTTAAGTCGGCTTTCTTTTGCTATGTGCATAAAGTAAGCTATATGGAAAATAATTTTGGGAACTCTGATGGTGTACCAGAAAAGGGTTTAAACTATGATTTTCAAAAAGTTAAACTCTTACGAATTTGTGAGATTACTGGACTATGATTTGTATTGTGATTTATGGAAATGTTGGGACACACTGAGCATAGCTCACCTTTTGAAAATGTTTTCCCCCTTTCAGATACTGTTGGTTAGATACCTTGGTTCGAGCACTTGGAGGATCACATATCTCTTGAAGTAAATCAGATTGTAAGTTTTATCTGGCAAGTTGACTTATTTTGGTGACATGGACCTTATTTTAAAATATCAGATTTTATAATGATAACTCTTTGCTAATACTGCTCGGTTTATTGTGATTTTGAATTGAAGACATGTTTTAAATTAAATTATTATTTATTGGTACTATATTTACGTTGGATTTTGATAGTATAATTTGTTTATAATTTCATGTTATTTATAATGTGATTTTATATTGATGGAATAACGGTGCGAAAAATGTCTTTAATAATCATAATGTGATCCACTAGACTTAGTCGAAACGCTTAGGCCGGGTCTAGGGGGTTACATTTATTGGTATCAGAGCTTTTGGTTTTTAACCCTCTGACTGTATGAGTCCACATTGAAAATACGGTTTTGAAATATTTACAAAACGAGTTACTAAGGCCATGTCACAAAGTTATTAAGATTTAACTATGTTTGAGACTCCAAGTGCTATCTAACCCTAAGTTTATCTTTAGTAAACTTGAGAGATCCATCAAAATGAGTGCTAGACGTAGTCGTCGAACTAGCCTGGACGAGGTCGAGTGGCTAGATTCGCAGATCCGATCGATGAGATACGGGTAGATCCCCCACCTCCGATAGGTGATCATACTCTACGACCCCAACGGATCTGCCTCCTGCGCTGGTATTGCTGACTACACCGATAATAGGAGCGACGATATTGAGTCAGAGTCTACCGGAGTTGCTTTGGATGAGAATTTGGTAGACAATTTCTGCAGTTAATACAGGGAGCAGTCAGAGCTACTGGTGTTTGTATCTGAGGTTCCTATTTCGCAGACTTTGATTGCCAATGGAGTTAGAACTTTTGGGGGACAGATAGGTGGAACTCCTACTGAAGCTGAGGATGGCTCCAGGATACAGAGAGACGCATGGATCAGTGGGTTTGGACTCAACTAAGAGATATCAGGGTGCTGTGGCGATGTTATGGCAATGCCTATACTTGGTGGGGGAGTCACCAGTAGTGTTCCTACCGATCGTTGACCTGGAATTTCTTTAAGGATTGCTTCGGAGCCGTTTTCTGGGAGAGCGCTACTTAGCTCAGAGACGACAACAGTTTCAAGACCTGGTTCAGGGAGACATGAATGTTTCTGAATATGAGATCGAGTTCTGAAGTTGCTGAAGTATGGATTCAGTATGGTACTCGGAGAGAGATCGATGTCGTAAATTTGCCCTTGGACTCAGATACGAGCTGCGTAGGCAAGTTGTAACCCATCAGGATGAGATATTTGATGCTGGTGGGCAGAGCCAAAGATGCGGAAGAGGTGGAGGTTTTAGCTTTGGTAGAAAGCGTGTTGACCAAGATCGATCTAAGAAATTTTCAGGCCCGATGGAGTCATCAGCACAGTCCGGGAAGAGGACTCGTACTTCAGCCCCTCAGAGAAACAATACGTTTCAGGCCTACAGCATCCTCACCTTTAGCTGTCAGTCGAGACGGTTCCTCGTCGTATTATAATGGGACCCTTTGTGAGTATTGTGGTAAACAGCATCAGGAGAGTCGTAAGAAGATGGGTCTTTGCTATCAGTGTGGATCTAGTGGTCATTATCGGAGGGATTGTCCTCAGTTAGTTTCGTTTGAGCAGACCACTACCCAAACTCCTGTGTGTTCACAGACTACAGTACAGACCCCAATTAGAGATCGTAGTCAAGGAAAGACTCGAGGATCAGCGTCCGGACAGACAGTAGAGCCCGACCTCAGCAAAATAGAGGGCCAACAGCTTCTGAGGCTAGACAGCCAGCTTTAGTTTATGCAACTAGACGTCGTGATGACAGAGATGAGCCTGAGGTTATTGTAGGTACATTTACTATTTATTATACCCATACTTTGCATTATTGGACAATGGCTCCACTCACTCCTATGTATCGAGCTCAGTATCTCGAAACCTTCAGATTCCGATCGAGAACACTGAAAATACTGTTACAGTTACAAGTCCAGTAGGACAAGCGGTATTAGTGAATAAAGTATTTCGACATTGTCCTCTCGAGGTTCAGGGAGAAATTTTTCTCGCTGATCTTATGGAACTTCCTTTAGGGGAGTTCGATCTAATTCTTGGAATGGATTGGTTGAATAAACAAGGTAAAGCTGGATTGCGAATACAAGCGGGCTACTCTGAAGACTTCAGATGGTCGGACTGTTGTGTTAATTGGTGAACGGCGTGGTTATCTCTCCAATATAGTTTCAGCGATGGAAATTGATCATATGATCCGGAAGGGATATGAGACCTTCATTGCTTGTATTTTGAACACCAAAGGTGCATTGTCCACGATCGAGGAGATTCGTACAGTTAGCGAGTTTCCTGATGTTTTTCCGGAGGAGTTGCCTGGGTTACCTCCTGATAGAGAGGTAGAGTTCGAGATTGAGACTTATCCGGGTCTTCACCTATTTCTATGGCACCTTATCGTATGGCTCCAAAGGAATTTAAGGAGTTGAAAGTCCAATTGCAAGAATTATTCGATTGAGGATTTATCCGACATAGTACTTCACCATGGGGAGCTCCAGTTCTATTCGTGAAAAAGAGGATGGGTCGCTAAGATTGTATTGACTATCGGAAATTGAACAAGATGACGGTCAAGAATACCCATTACCCAGGATTGATGACTTATTTGATCAATTGCGAGGAGCTACTGTATTCTCTAAGATTGATCTTCGTTCGGGGTATATCAATTGAAAGTTAAAGGATCTGATGTTGCAAAAATGGCCATTCGCACTAGATATGGTCATTATGAATTTTTAGTGATGCCTTTTGGTTTGACGAACGCTCCTGCAGCTTTTATGGATTTGATGAATCGGGTGTTCCGACCATAATTGGATCAATTTGTGGTGGTCTTCATTGACGATATTCTGATCTATTTTCGTACTGAGGCAGAGCATGACGAGCATTTGAAGATCGTTCTGCGGACTTTGAGAGAGCATCGTCTATATGCCAAACTAAGCAAGTGTGAGTTTTGGCTTCAAGAAGTGTCATTTCTGGGGCATATTATTTCTGCGCGAGGTGTTCAGGTTGATCCCAGCAAGATAGAGGCTATTATGAATTGGAAACGACCTAAGAACGTATCTGAAATCCGCAGTTTCTTGGGCTTGGCTGGTTATTATCGACGTTTTGTTGAGGGCTTCTCGATCATTGCTCTCCTTTACAAAGTTGTTAAGGAAGAATGTGTTGTTTGACTGGGGCGAGGCACAACAGGAGAGCTTTGAGAAATTAAAGGTGGTTTTGACTCAAGC